>NC_142128.1:44483750-44789791 GCF_024610735.1 Ursus americanus
ACACAAAGATCCCTAATCAAGGTGCAGAGTGAGAGAGGAAGGCAGCCCACCGTCCACTTGACAAGTCATACACCCTTAGTATAGAGCTCCCTCTGCCATATGAAGGGATGCTCTTTTCCTAGCTGCAAAAATACAGTCTCCTCTCCGAGAGGTGTGCAAGTGGGCTGCGTGCACCCAGAAGAGGCTCCTTTTACTCATCTGCAGAAAGATACCCAATGGATTAGCAAGCGATCGCTCTGTATGTTCCCCTCCTTGATGAGCTCCATGAAAGCAAATACCACGAGCGTTCTTGGCACGTCTGTACGGCAATACTCAGCATAGTGCCTACAACATAAGTAGATGTGCGTTACTATTTGTTACTTCAATAAATTAAGGCATGGTCCTCAGACGTAGAACAACAGACATGTATTTTATTTTGCATGTGTCTTCTGGGTTCCTTAGATTTTTGACAAAACATATTTGCTTCTGTGATGCAAACCGCTCTTGTGAATCAGTGAACAAAGGTAGGGTTTTGCTCTAATTGCCCAAGATCCTAATCAGGCCCCTGGGACGGAGCCTGGAGCTCTTTCTCTGCTGCCCCTTGTGCCCTGGAAAGGTTCTCCAGGGGAAGTCCCTGAAGGCCTGCATCAGAGGGATTCAGGAATCAGTCTGTGAATAGGGTTTTAAGAGGCTTCGACTCTGCAGGAGGACCTGCTGAGGCCGGAGGGATCAGGGCTCCGGGCCTTACGTTGGTCCCCACAGCCTGAGCTTCCCCCAGACACTCAGGAAATGCTGCACTTCTAGGCCTGGGGTTCACGGTCTCCCTCCCAGGCTTCGTGAAGTTTCCCATTCTGAGTGCTTTTTTAAAAAAGTCCAGATCCATCTGTAAGTGAGAGAATTTCTCTCATGTCCTTTGCCAACTTTTCAAGAAGTGGTTGTTAGTAGAAAAAAAGCAGGAAAGGAGAATTGATTTTAAGTTTTCTAAGCTCCTTCCTTTATCCTGTTCCGGCTTTCTGACGATTTTCTTGAACATGAGAGTTTCGCACTTTCCCTGTGTCTCGCCTGATGGCTCCCCGAGCCCTGGTGACTTTAACGTGCCATTGAGCATTCTCATGTCCCTAAGTGAATAACGGGGGAATCTGTTTAAAGTCATAGAGGGAGGAGAGAAAATCAGACAGACTTCCTAATCCCAGAGTTGTCATCTACCACCGATGTCCCTAGAGCCTTGAGCGAATGAGGCTGAGGGTCAAGGAGTTTCCTATGGCTGTCACCTCCTTCCCCATAACCTGAACCTCGTGCCCGAACATCGCTGCAGCAGGGTTTAGAGTCCGTGCAAGTGTACGGATTTGGACGCACACTTGTGTTTCACACCTCTTCGCAATTACTGCCAACGTGAGTATGACGAGTTTACCCTTTGGAGCCTCACATTCTCCATATATAAAATGAGAATATTTTATTTCCTTGTAAGGTAATTACTAAACTTTAAACTATGTCGCCTGTCTTAATAGGCTGGCATATATTTTGGGGAGCCTGGGTGGCTCAGTGAGTTAAGAGTCCAACTCTTGATTTTGGCTCAGGTCATGACCTCAGGGTCGTGACAGCAAGTCTGGCACTGAGCTCCGCACTGGGCATGGAGTCTGCTTGAGATTATCTCACTCTCCCTCTGCCCCTCTGCCACCCTCCCCTTCTCTTTTTCTCTTGCACACGCACAGTCCCTCCCTAAAGAAAGAAACAGACTGGTATGTATTTTAAACAAATGTTAGTTTCTACATTTTGGTTTCTAATGACCTCAGACAACTTTCTATCAGCCTCTGAGTCTATACACGGCCTTGACTCCCTTTACTTTTAATGCTTAACCCTGGGTCAGGTTCTTTGCCCTGCTCTCATGTAGCAGTGTAACATGGGGGCATCCAGATCACACCTTCCAGAAAAATGCACTTGGCAGAATCTGTGTGTCTGTGTTTGTGAGAGGAAGAGACGGGGATGTGAACTGGGCTGGAGGTGGGGACTCTAGGGAGACGCTGTCCTTGCAGCAGGAGAGAGAGAGGGAGCACCAATCCCTCTGAGCCCCACCCCCCCCCCTCCAGGCATTAGTAGCTACATTAGGAACTAAAAGGAAACTGGCTAATACTGACCAAGTCCGTATTCTTTCACAGAGACATCGAAAACTCAGAACAAAATATAGCGATTTATTCTGATTTTTAATGTCTCCCTAAAGAAGGCTCACCCACTTCCTTGTGTCAGTGTTACACGTATCAGTAGCCCAGCTGGGACAGAAAGGTTCTCCTCCAGTATGAAGGGCTCTTAAGAGCAATGGACCCGGTACAGGGCAAGGAGAGCTGCGCCCCCAGGTTATCTTTGCACGAACTAAATGCGTGTTATCAGGCGTCCTTTATCCTTTTGGGATTAAGTTCCCCCTCTACTACTTCTGAGATGTATTATGACTTCGAAGACTAAAGGAAGCTGTAAAACTTAAAAGAAAACTCATATAAATTTCTACAATCTTTTTTAAGAGCTATCCACCAAAAGTCCAATTGAGGAATGGAAAACTAACCCAAGATTAATGGTCTATGTTGATGGTGATGGTTCGCCAATATTTAGCTCATCCATCCACGTTTTCCTCTTGTTCCTTCACATCTTTTTTCTCTGGAAGTCTCTCAACTTTGCCACTTACTGAGCCTGCAGACTCTATCCCTTCCTGTCTGCCTGGCTGCCACATTTCTGTCTTTTGCTTGAGTGCTTCACAAGCTCCATGTGTCTGAAATGCCCCTGACGGGAGAGCCCATGTCCTCCGCCTCTCTCCCCCTCCAGCTCGGAAATCCTTCAGTACCTTGCTCTGTTTCCACCTGTCCATGTTAGTACTGCTGGATGCATCCAGCACGGCTGTGGGGCTCCTCCATCAGACCGGAAGTACCTCCAGAGTTTTTCTTCACTTATCAGTTCCATTGACACTGTGATCAAAGGCTTGACATACGGCAGAAATTGAGCTAAATTCTGGGGATGCAGAAACGACTCAGTATGAACTGTCATCAAAAAAAGGTACAACCTAGTTGAAAAGTCAGATTATAAATCATTTCAATTGAATGTGACAAGTGTTATCATGTAAGAATGAGAGAGGCTGAGAGAACCAACATGGGAGAGATGCCTCGATGCAAAGATGGTGAGGAGAACGACCCCAAGGGACGCTTAAAAGAAACTGAGGCTCTCCTCCATCCCACTGCATAATATATATTTATCCTGGACACTGGAAAATTCAGGAGACAGCAAAAATTCACCCATAATTTTACCATGCAGAATCATGCACTACTAACATTTAGATGACTTCCCTTCAGCTTTTTACTATGCACATTGTCATGTAATTGAGGTAATTTTGTATATATCACATCCTGTTTTGTAACTTATTTTCCATTGAATTACATAATTTTCATATGCATCACTTAAAAGCTACACGAAAAGTTTAAAAAATATTGTATTAGTTTCTGTTTACAAATGTCACATATTCATTTATATACTTTCTTTTTTCAAGATTTTTATGTATTTATGTGAGGGACCGCACGTGTGCGCACACACGAGAGGGGGGAGAGGCAGAGGGACAGACTCCCCGCTGAGCAGGGAGCCCAACATGGGGCTCAATCCCAGGACCCTGAGATCATGACCTGAGCTGAAGGCAAACACTTAACTGACTGAACCACCCAAGTGCCCCCATTTATAAATTCTTAGTCTTTTTTGTATACAGACATGTTCACAAATACATGGATATAGATCTTTACTTTCTTTACAATATTGGGTTCATATGATCCTTACTGTTTTGTAGTATTTCTCCCATTTATTAATAGCAATGTTTTTTTTTTAAGATTTTATTTATTTATTTGACACAGATAGAGACAGCCAGCGAGAGAGGGAACACAAGCAGGGGGAGTGGGAGAGGAAGAAGCAGGCTCATAGCAGAAGAGCCTGATGTGGGGCTCGATCCCATAACTCCGGGATCACACCCTGAACCGAAGGCAGATGCTTAACCGCTGTGCCACCCAGGGGCCCCTTAATAATAGCAATGTTCTTGATGTATAATGTTAAGTTTTTTTTATTGTAAAATAGGGTATGCATTAAAGAGTTTCTAAAACAAACGTACATTTTAAGAAAAATAACAAAACAAACACCTGACTACCCTCTGCCCAGGCTAAGAAACAGAAGATCACTATAAATCTAGAAGCCTCGTAGGTGTTCCGTTCAAATGCTTCCATTTCTCACCAAATAGTCACGATCATGAATTTTAGGTTAAAGTACTTGCACATTTAAAAAAACCAGATTATCCCTAAATACTATATGACTAGCCCTACCTTCTTTTGCACATTAAGTAAATGGAATACACACACATCTGACTGGCTTCTATTACACAACGTTATGATTTTGAGGTTCATGCAAGTTCAAGTGTAAAAACGTAATGCGTGCCTTAGCGATCTTTAACAGGAGTCCGTAGACTTTTCCAGTAAAGGACCAGGTGGTAAACACATTAGTTTTGCGGGTCTTCCAGTCTGTTGGACTACCCAGCGTCACTGTCGCAGTGTGAACGCAATCCACACGTACACAAGTGGGTGGGACTGTGTCCCAGTAAAGCTTTATTTACAAAACAGACTGCCGGCCCGTGGTCCGTAGTTTGCCCACCGCCGCTCTATAATTAATTCATTCCATGCTCTATAATGTATTGTGAGTTTACTTCAATTTATCCTTTCTGCTTTTGAAGAACATTTGGTTCATTTCGGCGCTCCCTTCCCCCATTATAAACAAAGCTGTTTTAACTTTGTGTGTCTCTGTAGTTGTTCTGCATTAAATTCTAATGGTGGAATCACTGGCTCATAGGACCTGTGTTTTCAGCTTGAACAGGTAATGTCAAACTGTTTTCCAAAATGATCCTATCAATTTACTCTCCTCGGGAGCTTCCCCTGCTCTTTATCTGTGAGAGCTTTGATTTTTCGCAGTCTGATGGGTGTGAAATTGTGGTCTGTGGTCTTATTTCCCCCCGGCTACTAATGATGCTAAAATCTGTTCACATGCCATCTGTGCTTCCCTAATATGCAATTCCTACACATTTTTAAAATCTATCATTATATTAAGCTGATCTTTTTTTTCATGTTTAAAGCTCTAAATTTCCTAGATACTAGTGTTTTACCTGTTGTTTTTGTTGTAAATATCTTCACTTGTTCCAGCCTCTTTTTGGAATTTGTTTTGAAAACTGGAAGTTATTAGGTACCAGAATATTCTGTGTTTTTTTACTACCCCAAGCTTTATAAATATTCTCATATATTATCTTCTAAACATTCATAAAGTGTTTTGTTTCTTCTTAGGTTTTTAATACACTTGAAGCTACTGTCTTTATGGTACAATCTGATTTCCCTTTTTCCCCATACAGATAACCAGTTATTTCATCATTAATTGAGTACTCTGTGCTTCCCACCAGCCTACGATGCCAGCTCTGGTGTGAAGAGTCCCCATGTTTCAGAACTCTGTTTCCTCCCATTGGTGTGACTCTCTCTGGGCCAACACCACACCTTCTTAATTACTATACCCTAATAATAAGTACTGATGTCTGAAGGGCAAATCTTCTCTCCCTGTGTTTCCTCAGGAGTGTTCTGGCTTCTCTCAGATCTTTGTACTTTCATATAAATTTTAGTATCAGTTATCAATCTAGCAACCAACCAACCAAAAACAATCCATTGGAGATTCTGACTGAACTGTCTGGAATTCACAAATCATATATCTAGGAATTCATATTTTTTGATTAATTGGAATCTTCACAATCTCAGATCTTCCAACTTATAAGCTGGGTCTGTTGCTCCATTTCTTCAGTCTTTGGTGTCCTTCATTAAAGTTTTGTGATTTTCTTCAGAAAGATCTGTATTCCTAGGTACTTTATATTTTTAAGCTATTGTGCATGATAGTCCTTTTAAATTTATTTTGCTATCAGTTTGTTGAAGTACAGAAATTTGATAGATTTTTATACCTAAATTTTGTACCAGAAATCCAGCGAAACTCAATGTTAATAATCTATCAGCAGTTTAATTTGGATTTTCTACGTACACAATCACATCATCTATAGAGAATTTCTTCCTTCTCAATCCTTATATCTTTAATTTCTTTCTCCTGGCTTACTGGATTGGCCAGAATATTCAGTGCAATGTTGCAGAGAAGTGGATAAAGCCGTCACCCTTATCTTGTTCCTAATCTTAAAGAGAATCCTTCAGTATCTCACCACTAAGTATACGTTGGCTGCAGAATTGCTGTACACATGCTTTACCAGCTTAAAGAAAATCTTTTATTCTTAGTTTATTAAGGATTCTTATAAGTAGACACTGAATTTTAAAAATGCTTTTTTGGGGTAGCTATTGAAATAATCATATGACTTTTTCCCTTTTAACAGTTTATTGGAGGAAATAAATAATTGGATTGTTTTAATGTATAACAAATTTCACATCCTGAAATAAAACCAACTTGGTCGTGTACCCATTTTACACATTTTTGGATGAGGTTTGATGACATATGCTCAAGAATTTTACCTCTAGATCTGTGAGATTGACCTGTTAAATTTGTTGTCAAGATAATTCCAGCTTCGTCAAATGAGGTGAGAGAATTTCCTCTTTATTACCTAAAATAGAAATTTGTATCACATTGAAATCGACTTATCCTTGAATGTTTTATAGCACGTATTGGTAAATTTCTCTTGGCCTAGAGATTTATTTGTAGATTTTTCACTACTGTCTTTATGTCTTAAAATAGTTTTCAGGTTTTCTACTTTTTGATTCAATATTGATAAGTAATTTTTTTTCTAGAAATGTATCCATTTCGTACTTGAAAACCCTATTGAGGTAAAGTTGTTCATAATGTTACTTTTCATCTTTCTGATCGGAAGCTTCTCTAACTTGTCTGTCCCTGTCTGTCCCTTCATTAATTTGTAATCGAGTTTATGTCTTGTTTTTCTTGGTCAGATTTTCATGACTTTACCTAAGTTTGTAAACTTTACCTTTATGGATCTTCTATATTTTATCATTCACATCTGTTTCATTATTTTTTTTCCTTCTACTTTATGTTGTTTTTATAACTTCTTAGAATGGATTCTAATTTTCAGTTTTAGAAAACAGGCATTTCCGGTGATAAACTTCCTTCCAGTAATGATCTGAATGCATGGTACACGTCATGCAACATGATGCTTCTGTTACTGCTCAGTTCAAAGAGTTTCTAATTTCCATTATAAGCTCCTCTTTGAACCATAGGTTAGATTTTCAAACATTTCCCATTTTTCAAGTTTTTGGTGGTAGTTTCTAACTTAATCACACTGTGGCCTGAGAATGTGGGCAACATTTTAGGAAAATCTGGTTTTAGGAAATTTTTGAGACCAATTTCATGAGCCATACGTAGGGTCGGGTGTCCTTGAAAAGAATGCTTTACCTCAAACTTCCCAATAATGTTGCTCGCATTTTCAGTATCTTTACATCAGTTCTAGGACCGAGTCTACCATGTCTCTGGAAAAGGTGGTTGATTGAGGTTTTGAACCAGGTCTTTGTGATACGGAATCTTTGCTCTTGACGGTGTGCTCACCAGGGAACAGGGTGGTCTCTGGTGTGAAGGGATGGTGTTGACCTTCTCTTTTCCTTTCTGATTTGAGATCCTTGATGAAGACAGTCAACCACACAGAAGTGAGACACTTTGTTTTCCAAGGTTTTTCCAACTTCCATGAGCATCAACTCACACTCTTCACTGTGTTTCTGATCGTGTACGTCCTAACTCTGGCTGGCAATGTCATCATTGTGACTATTATCCATATTGACCACCACCTCCACACCCCCATGTACTTCTTTCTAAGTGTTCTTTCCACATCGGAGACTTTCTACTCCCTGGTCATTATCCCACGCATGCTTTCAGGCCTCGTAGGTCTGAGCCAATCCATCTCCCTGGTGGGCTGTGGGACTCAGCTCTTTTTCTTCCTTGGCTTTGCCATCACCAACTGCTTCCTGCTAGCGGTAATGGGGTTTGATCGCTACGTGGCCATCTGCAACCCACTTCGTTACTCAATCATCATGAACTGGAGGGTCTGTGCCATCCTGGCATCCTCGGTCTGTGCCTCAGGGTTCGTGCTCTCTCTGATTCAGGCTGTGGCCATTTTTGGACTGCCATTTTGCAACTCACTGATTGAGCATTTCTTCTGTGATGTTCGACCTGTGCTGGACCTGGCCTGTGCTGCTCCAATCATCAATGATATCCTGACCTTAATTATCACCCTGTTGGCCCTCACAGCCCCTTCCACCTTCCTCTTCATCTCCTACATCCTCATCATCTCCACCATCCTCAAGATCGCCTCGGCGGAGGGCCGGAAGAAGGCCTTCACCACCTGCGCCTCCCACCTCACGGTGGTCATTGTCCACTACGGCTGTGCCTCCATTGCCTACCTCAAGCCCAAGTCCGAGGACACCAGGGATCAGGATCTGTTAATCTCAGTGACCTACACAGTTATAACACCTTTACTGAACCCTGTGGTGTATAGTTTGAGAAACAAAGAAGTCCAGGATGCTCTGAGGAGACTGGTGGGTAGGAAATCCCTTCCCTGAGATGAAATCTTTACCCCATAAACAGTCATGCATGTTTTCCAGATGGAAGCCTACAGGTAAAGTTATAGAGCCAGGGTTTCAAGTGATTGGTGAAATCCCCTACGTCACCACCAGGGCCAGAGCAGAAATGAAGCGACTCTGGGGGCCAGCTTCTGATAATTGATTCTCACTTCCTCAACCTCTTTAACATAATAAAAACATAAGTCACCCTGCAGACTTGGAAACAGACACCTGGCCCTATTCCAGGAAATAATTACAGGGTCAGAGTGTGAGCTACTGTTCATCTCAAGCTTAAATTTAAAGTGACCAGTCCACTTTGCTCAAGTACAAACCACATTAAAGGCATACATGACCGAATCTTCTTTCAACACAAGTTGGATGTTTGAACAAGTGGTTACTAGAAACGATACTATGCCAAAAACTAATCGCCTTGTGTTTTAATAAGATAAGCAAAGCAGAAATAGAGATATCGGTTAGGAAATGGGTTTGGGATGAGCTAAAATTCTTCTAGAGAGAAGATTTTCTAGCAGCCCCCTGCAAGTTTCCTGTTACATGTGGGGCGACAAAGGAAAAAACTGGGGTGGAGGAGAAGGGGAGTTAAGTACAGAGGACTCCTAGCCACACGCGACAGCCGTGGAGCTCTGGCCACGTGACCAGAGCGCACAGACCCGGTCTGATCCTTTGCTTCTTCAAGTTGAATATAAGCCACACAAAGGAGTCCTTGTGGGGCTGAAAGCAATGGCTCTCCCACTGACAGGATGACCAGTGGGCTCTGAGGAAGAGCAGACAGACGGCTTGGGGAGCAGATTGCTAAAAAGAACCCTGTGAAATTGACAAAGAAAGAAATCAGAGGCGGATCCAAATGGGAGCTTCCGGTGAGAGGAGCGTAGGAGAAGGCAGAAGGACAGGGGGGCAGTGGGTGGGGCAAGAATTCGGGAAAGGTCCTTTGGATTGGGTCTTCTCCTGCCCTTCCTAAGCCAAGTCACAAATGCAAGGAAAGAGGTCGGTGAAAATATGAAAAAAGGCCAAAAAAATTCCTTTCTGAAGAATGCGGTAATATTCCTCCTGAAAAGCTAAAAAAAAAAATCAACAGTAGAGGATTTTCGACATGAAAACTTCCATGAGGTTAAAGCAACTAAGTTAGAAATGGAATAATAAAAGACTATTTACCATTCCTCACCTCAAAAATACAAAAATGAATCAGGGTGAACTTTAGACTCAATTTGTGAGACAAAATAGGTCTTGAATAACATCATGATGATAAGCCGTTGTAATTGCTGAGCAAATCAAAGTTACTATACTGAACTGTTTGTAAAAAGATAATCGATAGGTGAGTACACGGTATTCTCATTGCGGAATATTCTTGATATGCAGACATATCAAAATGTGTACAGTGATTATGAATTTTATAGGCTAAGAATGCAGATACATAAAAACCTTTCAGAAGGTTCTACAATTTAAATCATGTTGTCATTCTGAGCTCCTGGTCTGATGGATGGAGGAAGTCACCTGGTCCTTTCCATGCAAACTGGGGCAATTTAGCGAATAGGCCACTTTATGAATAACCATAATTAAATTCAAGGTCCTGCTCCTCCCCCTTCTTCCCCATTCTCCTTGGGGTGAACCAATCAAGTTCTGGTCAAGTCTTCCAGGGATGCATGGGTGGCTCAGTTGGTTAAGCATCTGCCTTTGGCTCAGGTTATGATCCCAGGGTCCTGGGATCGAGTCCCACATCAGGTTCCTTCCTCAGCGGGAAGCCTGCCACTCCCTCTGCCTGCTGCTCCCCCTGCTTGTGCACTCTTTCTCTCTGACAGATAAATAAAATCTTAAAAAAAAAAAAAGTCTTCTAGTTCTCTTGGCACAGAGAAGGAACCTACCTGGTTCATGGTAGGTTCCAACTGCCTCATGTTGGATTCTGTGGAGATACATGACCCCCAGAAGCCATCTTGCGTGGCATCCATCGAGAGGACTCTGGTGTGGTCATGCTCTTTAACCAATGCGGGCCCTGCACCTCATCTTCCTCGTGACTTTTCTAGGGCCACTGCTTACCCTCAGCCACTTCTCATTCAGCTGCACCCCTGACTGTGTAATGAATAGGACTCCGGGGGGTGTCACCATGCCACCCACCCTGATGCATCACTCGCTCAGGTCTGCCCCACCCGGATTCCAACTTTCTCTAAGAGGTTTCTCTGTGAAGTGAGAGCACACCCTTTCTGCTTTCATCAGATACTTCACCCTTCTACCCCACAGCAGGGCTTAGCTGGCAGGTGCAAGACCGGGCTTTCCCTCATATCCAGCTAATTCTAATATTGCCGACTCTACAAAGCTGGATGCTTTTGTTTTTGGCAGAATAACCTGAATTCTTTCTAACTCTACAATTTGCATCATACATTTCGCATATAAACTACCTCAGTCCTTAAGCTTTTGATATTCAAAATTATTTGTATGCCAAAAGAGGCTTTCTTCTCTGGAAAAGTTTACTAAAGTTAAAAACCATTTCAGTTTTTAAGACAAATGTTTTAGTTATGAGTTTTAAAAAATCTTTTTGAAATTCAATGGACTTTTTTTTTTCTGGGTTCTTTTAGGTTTACCCTGGGGCAAATGAAAGTCCTATGAAACAATGAGGAACGTGGAATGTGAAAACAATGTAGAATTTTTATTCTGTTGCATATATATATATTTATTCTACATATCAACATTAATTATCATGGATTTAATGTTTCATTTGCTCGAGCTAGTTATCTGCTATTATTCTTTAGAAATTTTGGGGGATGTTTTGCTTGTTTAAATATTTCACATAAATTTTAGTCGCAGCGTGTTCAATTTACAACCCTCACCCCCACCCAAAAAAAACACACAGGGCATTCTCAACACAAACAGTTATAAGCAAACCACACTCCGGTACTATTTTACTAGAATCTAACTGCATTTAGAATTTATGGAAAATTGACATCTTTAATGATCTTGAATCTCTGTATTCCAAAACAGTGTTATTTTTCCATTGGCTCACGTCTCCTTTTGAATCAGGAACTTTTACATTTTCCTATAATCGTTTTCTAAAAGTTCCATAGTTTAATGTTTTACCTTTAAGTGATCTATTTTGAGTTAGTCTGTTGAAACTGTGACGTTTAGGTCAAAGTTTAATTTTTACTTTCAGATAGCCAATTACTCCAGCCCTATCTCCTTTAAAGGAGATCATCCTCCATTGAACTGAATTTGCACATTCGTCAAAAGTCCGTTGAGCAGATCTCTGTGGATCCGTCTCTGGGTTCCTTTCTGGTCCAGTGATCTGTCTACTGCTCCAATCCCACACCCCCCTGATGAACGCAGCTACACAGCAAGCCTCAGTATTGAGTCCACTGAGCCTTCTCACTTTTTTCTTCGTCAGAATTGTTTTAGTTATTCTGAGTCCTGTGTATTTCCGTACCAATTTTAGAATAGGCTTCTCTAGGTCTACAGAAAACCTTGCTGGGATTTCATAGGAATTGCATCAAATTTATAGATCAAATTAAGGAGAACTGACATCTTTACGATGTGCAGTCTTCTAATCCATGAACACAATAGGTCTCTCCGTTTAATCTTCTTTGATTAATCAGCATTTTGTAATTTTCAGCATGCAAATCTTACATTCCATACCTAAGCATTTCATGTTTCTTTAGAGAAACTGTAAATGATATCGTGCTTTTAATTTTGGTTTCCACATGCTCAGTGTTAGTTTACAGAAATAGGATTTTCATGTGTTGATCTTGTATGTTATGACTTTAAGTCACTAGTTCTAGGAATCCGGTGTCTCTAGATAGACAATTACGTCCTCTACTAACTGGGATCAGTTTTATTTCTTCCTTTCTGATCTGTGTGCCTTTTCTTCCTCCTGCCATATCGCACTGACTCGAACTTCCATTACTCTCATCAATAAGAGTGGTGGGAGCAGATTTTTGCCTTGTTCCTGATTTTTGGGGGGGGGGGGCAAAGGGAAGGGAGCGTTCAGTCTTTTACCATTAAGGAAGATGATTTCTATAGGTTTTTTGGACACGCTCTTCATGAACTTGAGGTAACTTTCCTCTATTTTTAATTTGCAAAGAATTTTTGTCATGAGTGCTGGATTTCACCAAGCGTTTCTCCGTGTCAGTTGATATAATTACATGACCTTTCTTCTTTAGTCTGTTAATATAGTGGATACCATTGCCTGACTTGTGACTATTGGTCTAACTTTACATTCCTGAAATAAATCCAATTGGTCACGATGTGTAATGCTCTCTATACATTGCTGGATTCGGTTTGCTAATATTTTGCTGAGGATTTCTGCATCTAAGTTCATGAGCGCTGCCGATCTGTAGTTTTGTTCGTACAGCCTTTACATGGGTTAGGAACCAGGATAATAATGGCCTCATAAATTATGGACTCAAAGTGAGTTGATCAGCGTGCTACCCTACTCTGTTTTCTAGAAGAGACTGTTCATTTGATGCTAATTTTTCTTTCACAGTTTGGTAAATTCTCCAGGGAAACCATCTAGGCCTGGAGACTTCCTTCTCAGAAGTTTTAAAATCACAAATTTTTTAATAGTTATAAGGCTACTCATTTATCCAATGTTACAGGATTATCCAGATTATCTGGTTGAGGTTGAGTAGTTTGAGGACTTGACCCTTTTCAAGTTGATGGATTTATAAACAAAGTTGGTCATAGTATTTCCATATTATCCTTCTAATAACTGCAGAATCTGTGGCGATACCCTCATTCCATTACTAATAATGGTGACTTATGTCTTTTGTCAGTCTTTCTAGAGATTTATCAATCTTATTGATTTTTCAAAAACCCATTTTGTTATATTGATTTTTTTTTCTATTTCCCTATTTTTTATTTCACTGACTTCTGCTCTTTATCATTTCTTCCTGCTTGCTTTGAGATTTTCCAACTCTAGTTTCTTGAGATAGGAACTTTAGATTAGCAAGTGGAGAGGTTCCCTCCTTTCTAACGTAAGCATTTCATGCCATAAATTACCCCAACAGCACTGCTAGCCCCATCTGCATGATAAATCGTACAATCATTTCCATTCTTTCCTACATATTCTCGGGACTTTGTCTTTGACCCACGGATTTGTTAGAAGTACGACGCTTCATTTTTATGTTTCTAGAAGTTTTCCTATTCTCCTGTTAACTTTTGGTTTGTAACCTGAACATTTTGCCGATTGCGTCAGAAGACTCTAGATCCTGTTTAAAGCTTCTACTACAGCAGGTGGTTGCCCAGTTTAGGGTTGGTATGCAGGGCCTGGCCTGCTTTTGTTACATGTGGTCCCAGGGACATTTAATTTTCAGAACATGATCTGTCTTTTGGGTTTGTTCAGCTTACTTGGTGCTGTTGAGATGGTCCTGCTGGTGTTGCCTGAGGGGGTTGCCTACCGGGGGTCTCCCCAAGCTGGGCTGCTGACATGGAGGGGAGTCTCAGCCTGTGGGGATGGAGGTTTCTCTAGGCAGGTGCTTGTTAGGATCACATGCCCCTCATGTGGGGATGGAGATCCTCTCCGACTAGTACACCCCATCCCTAAACTCGAGTCTCTGAAGAATGGAGGGAAGTTGGGGGAAGGAGGGAAGTATCAGGCTCACAGTGTCAAAGTGGCTTCCAGAACTGGGTTTGTTGGTGGGGTCAGTAGCCCTAGTGTTTCGGGTCAGGGAGGGCAGCTACAGGCCCTTCTGGGAGAGAATACACTTTCCCCAGCTACTATTAGTGGGGCTCCGATCAATCCCCTTGCTAGTGGTGCCAGGCTCACCACCGCTTGTTTGATCCAGGATAGGAATGAGCCAGGTTGTTGGTCAGGAAACACTGGGGCCAAAGTAACTTTATGTTGAGATGGGGGGAGGTTAAGATTTCCTGCCACTGTGCTGTTCCTCCAGGCCTGTGGTCCAAAACAGGTCTAGCTTCCTCTCACCATCTCTTAGAGTTATCCGTTGGTTACCTCTTGGGTTATTTCCAGGGGTTATGATTGTACTTAAGGGGAGAGATGAATCTGGACCATTTTATCTGTACCAGAAATTCATTTTTCTATAAATTTTGCACATTTCTTAAGTTTATTCTTTGACATTTCTTGTAGTTTTGCAATTGAAAATGGCTTTTCTTCCATTATTAATTGGCTTTTATTTCTGTGTAGCTAGGATAATGATAAATCTGAACCCAGACTCTTTATAGAATAATTTTAATGTAATAATTTTTCAGTGAATCCTCTTGGGTTATTTTCCAAGTATTCTATCACCTGGGAAAGATTATAATTCTACATCTTTCTTTATAGTTTTTATACCTTTTAATTCTTTCTCTCACGGTAATTATGTTGTTCAGTATACACAGAGTTAAACAATAATGGTTACAGTGATCGTTTTGTTTCATTTTATTTAATGGGAGTGTTTCTCATTCCCCCTATAAAGTCTGATGCTGGATTTTTGGTTGAGATACATACATTTTTATGTTAAGGAATTATTCATCTAATCCTGTTTAATCGGATTTTTTAAATGAAGAAGAGGTTACAGTTTATCATGGATCCTTCTCAGCATCTACAAAGGCATATAATTTTTCTCTATGTATATGGTTCACTAAATTTATTAATAGATTTAAAAATTCAGAACCCTCCTTGTATTACTGGTATGATAGTTAACATGCTGAATACTTACTCTGTGTCAGGCACTTTTCTAAGGATGTATGTTAATCAAATGAATTCATCTTCAAAACAATCCTATGATGTGGATACCATTACTCCCACGTAAAGGTATGAATACTATTATATCTACTTGGCAGAAAGGGAAACGGAAGCAGCTAGAAGTTAAATAGCAGGCCGAAAAATCACATAGTTCGTAAATGGTGAAGTGTTTAAACTCTAAGAGGTTTGGATTCAAGAGTTTTCCTATTGGTCACATGCAATATTACCTTACACTTTGCCACGGTATTCTATTATTTTAATCTAGCACTGGGTTCTCTATTTACTTTAGTGAAATTTGTATTTTGTGTCTGCATGTATACAGCAGGCACCCAAAATGGGCTACTTCGGCATGAACACTATTTTGAGTTAAAGGCAATCAAAATCCAGATTCAGGACCAGCTCTTTACCTCCCCCTCAACTGCATCTCAGCACCAGGAAGAGTACTATTAACTGAGATTTCATCTTTACTTAAGAAACTTATCTGCATAATAGAGCACCTTTCTTTCCAAACATCCACTCTCACCTTCCCACTAATGGTCTTGCTCCCCTTTGTATCCACAGATCCTACCCCTCCCCTGAGCCCACATAAGTACCACGTTGCTGTCTTTGGAATTCCATGTCTATGTGGATTCCCCATACATTCGCTATTAAACTTGATTTTCTCCTGTTAATCTGTCTCATGTCAATTTCATTCTTAGTCCAGCTAGAAGAACTTTCAAGGGTGGAATAAATTCTTCCTCCCCGACACATGTGTGTCCTGTGTACCCGTGATAAATCAGGCTTTGTTTTCAATACTGTTCACTTCATAAAATCATTTGAAGGATTTCTTTTCTAGGCTTCCCACCTTTTTAAAGACCCCTGTGGTTATTTATTCTTTAAAGTTTCTCTGACTTTACATCATATGATTTTATAGCTTAGAATTCTCTGGAGCTGAGACTCTCGTGGAGGGGAAAGTTTTGACCACTTCCTTTATTACTTTTTCCAAAGAAAAGGTCGCTTTACATTGGCTCTTGTTGCTTTATGCTGACAGCTATAAAGAATAAGGGGAAGTCTCAAATTTATAATTCCAGCTGTGGTCTTTCCCAGATCCAGGCTGGTGTAACTAGCTGCCTGCTTTTGACACTTCCATTTGGAGGTCGAGGATTTTTCCAAACAAAACACCTAAGAAAAATTAGTATATGTTCCCCCAACTAGTAAATGGTACCTTCTCTACCCAGCTGCTCAATCCCAAAGCCAGTAAGCCTGTTTTGAATCCTGTCTTTTCCCCCCTCCTCCCCAGTACTGAATCTGTCAGCACATTTTTGTGCAAAAGAAGGCAAAGACGACAACATTCTACTAGCACCGCAGGGTGTTAAGCAAAACAAGGTTATAAGGAGAAAATCTTCAAGAGCGCACACAATCTTCCAAACTCTCGTTAACCTGTAGCTTTGGCTGTGCATAAGTGTGTTGGCTATACCGTGGGAATGGCATACTTATAAAAAGGGAGAAACAGGGACCATCTAAGTGATTGTTTACCAACAGGAGCTCCCAGGTGGAAACATCCCTGTTAGAAAGAAGGGCAGCAGCGAGAACTCAGCAGCTGGTGTCTGCCTCTTCTTCCACCAAAGTTTCTTAGAACTGCAGTGTCAGCTCCTTGCTACCGAAAGGAGAGAGAAAATGAGCCTTTGGGGCCACCTAGATTGGTATCTCCTGACAAGCTTTGTCAGCTCTACTTACAAAACACAACGTGAATTTATCACCCATTTCCTTCCATCTCCACTGAAACTTCTCTTATCCAGAAACAATCTCTCACTATGCACTCCCCGTGTTTACTCTCGTCCTTTTCCAATCAATTCTCTACATAATGGCAAAGTTATCTTCTACAAATAAAAACCAGATGACATCCTTCCCCTAATTACACTAGCCAATGGGTTCCCACTGCACTGGGAATAAAATCCACTTTCCTCATGGTGGCCTATAACGCCCTACCTGTCCTTGCCACCCAAGCCTTTCGGAAGGACCTGGACTCTTCCTGCTAACCCCTGCTACTCCTGCGTCTACCAACGTGGAAGGTTTAGTCCCACTTAGGATCTTTGTATTTGCCATTCCTTCAGTTGAGCGTGTTCTTTCTCCAGATTCTATTCATTCTCTATCATTCAGGCCTCAAGGGAAATGAGCAGCAGTCCTCAGGGATTCCTTCCCTGACCACTTCATTGACCATAATGTCCACCAATGGTATTCTCCATTAGCTGTTCTATGGTTTTTATAGTACGTATCACTATCCGAAACAAAATAATAAGGTTGAAAATAAGGGACGGAAAACTGTACACCAGGCAAATACTAAATGGAAGAAAGCAAAAAGCACTAATAAAACCAAACAAGCTGTGACCAAAGCTCCTGCTGCCCGAGTTCATACTCAAGAACATGGATGATCTTCAAAGTATGTAAATAAGATAGGTTATCTTGGTAAGGGATAAGCATCTGAGGATAGAGCAAAAAAGGACAAAAGGATAGTCATTCCTGGCAGCAGGGAACAGATCTTCTAGGTCACGTGGTCAGGAAAGGCCTTTCTGAGGTGACATCTGAGCAGAAAAATGAAGTGAAGGAGTGAGCGAGCCGTTGGAGAACCCAGGGGAAGAGCACTCTGGGCTGAGATCAGAGCACGGGAAGAGCCCGAGGAAGGTTAACCGTGGCATGTGTGAGGAACAGCGACAGGCCATGCAGCTGGACAGAATGAGCAGGACGACTAAAGGGAAGAGTCACATCGCGGTCTTACAAGCTATGGTCTGGACTCTGAATTGTATTCTAAGAGGAATAGACAGTCATGGTAGGAATATCTGAAACAGGGATTACTTGATTTGATTTATATGTTAAAATCTTTACTCCGGCTGCTAACTGCATAGGAAATCAACGCCCAGAGCCAAAAGGGAAACAGGGAGATGCCAGTCAGGACCTTGCTGTTGCCCACGTCATAGACGATAGCAGCTTGGAACACGGTGTGCCTTTGCGTGAAGAACTGGCCAGTTCAGTGGGGGGCACCTTCTATTTGAGATGCCAAGGGAACATCCAAGTGGAGATAATGGACTGTCGAACACATAACTTCACAGTCTGGAAAACAGTATAGATGGGAGATTTCATTGGGAAAGAGTTTAAACTCAACAGAGGAAGAGGTCACTAGGACGCAAGGATAAAGACAAGAAATGGCCTGTGGCTGAATCTTGAGGTGCTCCCTATCAAGACGCTGAGGAGAGGGAGACAGAGAAGGGGCAGCAGAAGAAAAAAACAAAACAAAATGAAAAATACAAAAACTCAGGGCATGTCCTGGAAGCTACAGGAAAACAGGTTTCCAAGAAAGAAAAATGACTCATTTGGGTCAAATGCTGCCAATATGCCAAGTGGGGTTAGAACGGACCATTAGATTTGACAAAATGGGGCGATTAGTCTCATTGAAAAAAAATCTGTATTGGTAGAATAATGGTGAAAAGGCCTATTTAGCGTGAATTTAGGAGCACAGAGAGATAAATTAAAGACCATGGAGCTCCTTCAAAGAGTTTTCATGGGAAGGGGCGCAAATAAATGGGCCTGTAGCTGGAGAAGGATGTGGGATCAAAGAAAATTGGGTTTTTGTTGTTTTTTTTTAAATTCTTTCAGCACAAGAGGAATTAGAACAAATAAGTCTGTCAATGGAAGTGATCTAGTACAAATCTGATCAATCAAACGAGACGGGGGAGAACGGCTGTAACGAGGCCCTGAGTGAGGAAGAGGCACCCAGCGAGGGGTGATGGAACGCTCCCCAGGGGAGGGTGCGCTCGGCTTGGAAGCAGAGCACAGGCCCACACAGTGTGCGAGGGCTCTTCTAATTGCTTTTAATTCTTAATGAAATAGAAAATAAAGTCAGCTGCCGAAAGCAAGGATAAGGAAGTCCCTCTGAAGTTGGAAGACAGGAGAGAAGGTGTGAAAAGATGCCAAACGGGGAGAGAGCACTTGCGGCAGGTAGGAGAGGCAGCAGGTTGCCCGGCAACACCCCTATCCTGCTTACGTTCAATGTCATGAATTTTAAGTGAGACCAGGAAAGGCGTTCTGGCCACCAGTTCTATTCGTGTTGGGGGTGGTCTTCCCATACCACTGAGCAATTTGCCAACACCAGCTGGGTGTCCTCCCATTCAACTCCGTTCTGACCCTGTCTGCCTGGGGACAGCATCGGACACCACATGTGAAGCGTTCGGTCCTACGAGAGTAACCCCACCTTCCTTCAGATGCCACTTGCAATCCCAGGTTGTCACTTGACGAGCTATAAATCAGAGGTTCCCACGACCCCTTCCTTGGGTTGGATGAATTTGCTAGAGCGGCTCTCAAAGCTCAGGAAACCAGTTTACTCACTAGAGTAACTACAAATCTATTACAAAGGACGTTAAAGGACATCAGCCAGATGAAGAGACACACAGATCAAGGTCCTGAGCAACGGAGTTTCTGTCTGGTTCCCCAAGCTGGAAGCTCTCGGAACCCCATCATTACACAGGCACAATTGATTAACTCACTGGCCACTGGCGGTTGTTTCAACCCCCAGCCCCTCTCCCTTCCCGGAGGTCGTGGGGGTGGGACTGAAAAATTCCAACTCTGTAATCACATGATTGGATCCCCGGGGCCTTGATTCAGGCCTGCTGGCCTCGCCCTTAGGTATTTTCCAAAAGCCTCCTCATTAACATAAACTCAGCTGTGGTTGAAAGGGGCTTGTGAATGATTAACAAGACACTCATTTCAGGCTTTTGGTCTCTGGCGCCTGAGGACAAGAGACCAGATGCTGCTTGGATACAGGAGAAGATGCTCCCGTTGCTCTAACTGCTCAGAGAATTCCAAGGGTTTGGGGAGCTATGAGCCCGGAAGCCGATGAGCCCGGAAGCCGGGAGGAAGACCAAATATGTTTATACGAGAAATATATTTTGGTGGCCTGAATGACCAAATATTTCTTATAAACCACAATATCACAACTGGTTATCAGTGTCACCAGCAAGACCCCAAGACCCGACCTTTACTGCACACCTGGCACGCACCCAGTGACCCCTGCCGCACATTCTCCTTAAGCTCTTCTTTCCAGCTTATCTTGTCACTCAGGCAGAAGACCCGATGCGCACAGCATCCTGTGGTGGAAACCAAACCCCCCTCAAGCAGTAACAACTGCTCTGCAGAGGAGCCCGCGGGCCCCAGACCAGTCGGAGCTCAACCCCCACTCGCCTGTGCAGATGCACCGTGGAGGGACCCAGGTACCCTCACCCCGCTATAACGCTGAGCTCTCCGCTCAAGGAAGAGCATAAGCCTCGTTAGCATAACAAAGAGGCACGGCTCCTTAAGGTGCATTTGTGACCTTATGCCCACCTCTACGTATGGTGACAACGATCCCCTTTCTAATATTCATCCTGGGGCGCCTGGTGGCTCAGCTGATTAAGCGTCTGCCTTCTATTCAGGTCATGATCCCAGTTTCCCGGGATTGAGCCCCATCTAGGGCTCCCTGCTCAGCAGGGAGTCTGCTCCTCCCTCTTCCTCTCCCCCCTCCCCCCTTGTGCTGGCTCTCTCAAAATCTAAAT
Source organism: Ursus americanus (assembly GCF_024610735.1). NCBI lineage: Eukaryota > Metazoa > Chordata > Mammalia > Carnivora > Ursidae > Ursus > Ursus americanus. Next base: position 44,504,570 of record NC_142128.1, read on the forward strand.
AAATAAATAAATATTCATCTTAACCCTAAATAAAAGGAACCCATCCAATCACCCTTGCTGGGGGGTAGGGGGTAGTCATGGTTTTGGAAGTTATTCCCCCAAGATCTCTTTATTTGCTTCAAATAAAGTTTCCTTTGTGTGACAACCACACCAGGTGTGTGTCTGTGTGTGACTCACAAGGAGCAAACTCATGCTAATTAGGTTACAACCTTTTTCACCAGTGAGGTTCCGCTGCACGGGTGCTCTGCGCAAGGAATATTTGGTTTACTCAAAGCTGGTATTATGCCAGGTACGACGGGAGCAAGAAAATTAAAGGTAAATGCAAGGCAATAATTAGCCTACGGAGTCTCAGCAGGGTAGGGAGGAAAGTGAGAACAGTGGGAGCAGTAGCCCGAGAGCCTGACGGAAACACACACGGATATAGAGTGTAGGACTTTATAAATCGAGAAATTATCTGGATTAGGGTACCAGTGAGAATGAGCTGGAAAGATAAGCAATAAATCAATAGATCTCTAGAAAATATAATGGAAGTAGCCCATTTCTAAACGAAACAAAACATAGCAAATACAGGGGAATAGGAAATGGGCATTTTCTACATGGAGAAGATTTTAAAACTCTATGAAACATTAAACGTTTCTTTTTAAATCTCTCTCTGGATGGAAAGCCTCTGTGTTGTGAAGACTAAAGATGTTTATTCTCAAATTTCTATGAATACAAATAAGAAACCAATACAAACACCATTGTTAAAAATGTGAGAATAACTGGAGAAATTCCAAAGAAGAACAATGGCTGGGGGGGGGGGTGCATACGGTAGCATCACGTGGTACCAATATAGGATGTTTCCACTATTCAATGTATGACCTAGGGGTAGAAATGTTTTTCCTCTTCTAGGTTCTTTGGTCTAATAATTGATATAAAATGGAGGTAAAACAGGTTAACAGGAGAAAACCAAAGTTTAACAGCACCTGTACCTCCTACATGCATGGGAGACACCCAGAAAAACTAAGTAACTCCCCCCAAATAAACGCATTACCTTAAATATAAGCCAAAAACAAAGGAACATGTTGGGGGGTAGAGGGGAGAATCATAGAAGGTGACGAGGAAAGCACAGTAAACCAGGGTAAGGCTACGATGCAGATTTGGTAAGACTTTCCACAGCCAGAGTCATCCCCATCTTCCCATACAGAGAGGGAGCCACCCTTACAAATGGAGATTCCCCTTATAGATGCAAATGTCTCTTACAAAACGGTCAATTCTGGGGCGCCTGGGTGGCACAGCGGTTAAGCATCTGCCTTCGGCTCAGGGCGTGATCCCGGCGATCTGGGATCAAGCCCCACATCAGGCTCCTCTACTATGAGCCTGCTTCTTCCTCTCGCACTCCCCCTGCTTGTGTTCCCTCTCTCGCTGGCTGTCTCTATCTCTGTCGAATAAATAAAAATAAAAAAATCTAAAAAAAAAAAAAAAAAAGGTCAATTCTACTCAGTTTTCAGGGCTTCACCTGTGTGTGCTGTTAAAAATAACCAGCTTAAAATAATCCCCATGCCAGATACACACATTTTGGGATAGCAAACTCTGCTCCCCTTTCAATGGTGTTGAGACAATGCCTAGTTATTGGGGATAATAAAAGGTATATCTGATTTAAGAAATATTTCTAATTTCGTTTCTTACAACCAATTAAATTCCAGATGAATCACATATTGAAACATAAAAGATACAAATGAAAATATGGGTACTTTAAAAAAGTAATCTTGTAGTTAGGAAGGCCCCAATGCACATATAATACAAACAAAATTCCAAACCCATAAACTCAGTAAAAGTGATAAATGGAAGAAAGCTATCCACAACATGTATGATGGAGGGCATATTTCTCCATTATAGAACTCATTACAAGAAAATGACAATACAATTCAAAAAATGAGCAAGATATGTAAATGGCCATTCACAGCAAAGGAAGTACAAATGACTAATAAGCATATGAAAAGATACTCAGCCTCATTCATAATTACAGAAATAAAAATTCAAAGAAAAAAAGAAGACACCATTTTTACCTATCAGCTTGCCAAACTGAAAGAACTGGTCAAAGGCCATGGTTGATGGAAATGTGGGTAAAGAAGCATTCGCAGTTACGCCACATGTATCCGTACATCCTATTCCGGCTGCAATCTAGCAATGGTTACTACGTTCTTAAATGTACATACCACCAACCAGGAATTTTACTTTCAGGAATGTATCCTATACATAAGCTCCCAGGAGTGCACAATTCTATACGAAGAGTGATTCTCTGGAATATTCCTAAAAAATCTCAAAAACCACAAACAGCTTAACTAGCCACTGATACAGGATAGGTTAAATAAATTATGCTGTATTCTCATTCTACAATACACAGTTGTTCAAATGAATGCATAAATCTTCACATACTGATTTGTCAAGACATCTCAAATGTATTGTTACATGAAAAAGTTTATAACAGTACACAGAATACATTTGTATTACAAAAACACATGTGCAGGTGTATGCCTAGAACATTCCTAAATTCTATTTAGTAGGTTGGCTTTTTGACATAGCAGGGCTTAGCAATTTAGAAACAACTTCCTATGTATATTAGATGAGCAAATGTGCAAATATATTGAGAATATGAACCAGGTTTTTAGTGCTGTAGACAGGACTTATAAATATGGAAAGGGGCAACACCGGAGTATACCATGAGATAGTTTGAATTGCAGATAACATCTACATCTTAAAATCCACAATTTCATAATGGTAATACACAGACGACGATGAGACACACACCACTTTCTAGCTTTTTCACTGCGAGAGTCTAAAAGTAATCACACAGCAATGGCAGTAAGAATACCTAGCACCCACATCGTGGTTTCTAAGTATAATCCTCCACCAAAAGGTACCAGAGCTCCCTGCAGAAATGACTGATTCCAGGGCCAGTGCCGGGGAAGGAAAGATGAGCCTGGAACATCTGAATGGGCTGGTGTATAAAACAGTTCTTGATGAATAATGGAGACAGGTCTAAAGAACAGAGCAGCCAGACTAAAGCTGTTCCCACTGACCAATTCTGGGATGATCTGTACATCACAATGTTATAGGATCTGCCGTTATCTAATAGTACCTAGGCTATCTAAATCTGGTTGTATCTAAATAGATCGCTTCCTTACGCAGAATGCCAATCTACAGCAGGACAGAGGAGTTAGAAACTCATCAGTGGATCCTAAAACTCTAGGATGAGTGTGAAGACGATCAGGGTATTAATCTCAGATCACCCTAGAGAAGAGAAAATGTTAACTTTACAACAGAGAAGTCTAGTGGATACCACCTTGAACAAGGGATTATAGTGATATGGGAAACAAAGTAAGAAGAAAAAATTACTCAGTGTTCTTACTACTTATAGCCCATTGACAAGTCCTTGAAACAGGCAGAGTGACATTCCCCTAGGGACTCACCTGCCTGGATGTTGACACTTCACTAAGGGCCAAAGGCAATCTTAGCCTGACCTCCAGGACCCTGTGAGTGTACTTTAACATATAAAAATTCCTTTGGACATTTCCTTTATCTCTACCCTGCCCCCCCCACCACCCAACCACCAAGATGCACGAAGGCAATCATCCCCCAAGTATATGACCCACCGATATCCATCCGAAGGGTCTCACTGAGTAAGGGACAGGTGGGGCTAGGAAGGGAAAGATAGGTAAGTGGCCACGGGATCAGGCTCACAGAAATCCCAGAAATGCTGAGGTATAAAGAAACCAGAAATAAAGGAACCAGCCCACCCTGAACTGGGCATCAGAGGTGGGATCTTTTCATGGCAGTCACACTGTGAGCAACAAAGAACGACCAGATCCCAAAGAAGTAAGCCCTTAAAGATGTTATCACCAGTCCTTACTCAAACCAAGACGTCACAAGAATAAGGCCACAAGCTCCCCGATCAGTTCTAAATGAGACAGTCGGTGGAGGCCCACGTTGGCTGTCGGGACCCCTCCCACTCCTGAGGGCTTTTCTGTACCCTTGCTTAATAAAACTCTACCACTTTGCTCACTCTCCTTCGTCTGCGAGATTCATGGACTCTGTGCGACAAAAACCTCACTCTCCCGCTTCAGTAGGTTACATCACTAACATTGGGACAAACTGACATCATGGGACTCCCAGTAGCACACACTGAGAATGTTATGGCATCACTTTTGTGACATTCTTGTTACAAACTCAATCTGAATTTAATCATGAAGGAGATTAAACCAAAGGATAAAAACAGAAGAGAAAGAATTGAAAAAGAATTGGAGATGAATGTGAGGGAAAAACTAGAATTTCTAGCACTCCTCAGGTCAACCCGACCTAAGAGATGTTTTACAAACTCACTTGGCCTGTCATTTTCAAAAGTATCAAGTTGAGAAACACAAAGAAAACTACAGCACGGTTTCAGATGAAAATATACTAAAGAAACAGGACGAGAAACAGCAACGGGTAATCTTGGCTGGGACCCGAGGCTGCAAAGCAGCTTAGCTACAAAGGACGTTATTGAGTCAGCCGGGACACCTTACCGTGAGTTGTGGGTTAGACAATAGTTTTCCCACGTTGGATACTAACTAATCTACATACGGATCTCTATATACACACGCTGATTCTCAACTGTGCCGCGGTTATGTAAGAGAATACTCCCCTTAGGAAGAACACGCTGAAATATTTAAGGTACAGTGAGACAGTGGCCTCAACTTACTCTCAAGTGCTCTGGAAGAAAATTAGAGAAGCAGAGGAGGAGGGAGGAAGGAAAACCTGATGAAGCAAGCAGGACAAAACATAAATAATCGGTATCTGGGTAAAAGAGGTTTGTAAAGCAATTTTTGTACTATTCTTACAAGTTTTCTCTAAGTCTGAAATTGTGTCTTTAAAAAGTATTTCAAAAAAAAAACATGACAAAATTATTTTCTTTAAAGACATCTATGCAGAAAAGGGTTAGCTCAGGAGAGCTTGCATTGCTCAGATCCTGCACACTCCTGAAGGCTTATCCTTCAGACTGGCCCTTGGCCAGCTCCTGGGAGAGGAGTCCCAAGCCCCTGAATTATTCTGTTCGATATAAGTTTTATAGGTCGAGGCCTTGAGCCAAATGATACCTGTCTGATCAGATAATATATATGAACCATGCGATTTATGGTGAAGCCATTTTTACTCCAGAAGGCTGGAGCCTGAGTACCTGAGGTCAGTAATGCAGTGTTGTAGGACCATGTGGCTGACCCCTAACAAAAACCCCAACACCAAGGCTCAGGTGAGAGTCCCTGGGTGACACCACTTTGCACTTACTGGCACACGCTGGTGCCAGGAAATTCACACACGTCCCTGTGACGACACTGGGAAAGGACACTGAGGCTGAAGTCGAGTTTCTCCTGGACTTTTTGCCCCCACTCTTTCCCCTTTGCTGATTCTAATCAGCACCTTGCCACTAATAAACCGTAACCATGACTACAACAGTTCTTCTGCATGGGGCGGGTGGGGGGGGGGAGGTGCTTCCAAGAGAATCATCTAGCTCAGTGGTGATCTTAAGGACCTCCAATAAAAGATTAAAGACCCTTCAATATATGGAGAGATAGCCTAGATCATCAATTTATCCCCCTAATGATGTTTGAATTTAATCCAGTTCCAAACCTGACCTAAAATTTGTATGGAAAAGCAAGGGTCTAACTACTTAATAATAAGGAAGAGTTGATCTCTCTGATAACAAAGATTTACTATAAAGTTATCACTGTTAAGACAGTGTAATCTTGTCACAGGGAGTCAAACAGACCAGGGGAGCAGAAGAGAGGGTCCCTAAACTAACCCATGTGTGTGCACAATTGTGAGATACGGCAGACAGAATTGTAGGCCAGTGGAGGAAGGCAGCTCTTCACACACATCCGTGTAAAAAACGAAAGATGCATTTAGACATCTATCTTACCACATATACAAAAGTCAACGGATTTTAATATGAACAGCACGTTCATATGCTTGGAAGAAAATAAGATCATTGCAACGTGAAGGTACCACCACCAGGAAGACGCAAAGAGAGCTAACTATGAAAGACAAGAACGATACATTCGACTACATTACAATAATTCCGTTCAACAAAAAGCACCGTAAAGAAAATGAAAACAACAAGCCACCAAATGGTAGCAAATACTCCTGTAACATCTTAAGGACAAGAGGGTGGCATCCAGAGTATTAAAAATCTGTTACAAGTGAACAAGGAAAACACAACCCAGAAGGGGGGGGCAGTGACAGTGGGGGTATTCTGTGGGAAACGAATATTCACGGCCAATAAACTTTGAGAAGACGGTCACCTCATTAGGACTCAGGAAACTAAGTTAAAACCACCATTTCGCACCCACGTGTGTGACGGAAATTAGGAAGTCTGCTAAGCATGTGCAAGGATGTCGATGAGCTGGGATTGCCCGTACCCTTTGCCTGTCACAGGGTAGACTGGTACAACCACTTCAAAATGCAATTCGGTAAAATCTTGTAAAATCCAACATATCTGAAATATATCTGAATATTCTTAAGGACGGAAAGTCCGAAACCACAGCTCCCTCTGGATCTTGGAAATGTAACACTGGAGTTTTTAAAAAGCAAATCCCTGAAAACGATATACGGTATATCATTTTTATAAAGCTCCGAAATAGAAATAAACAACATATTGCTTAAACACATATGTCATAAAGGTATGAAATAAGACAAAAATCAACACAAAATTAGAAAGTAGTCACTGCTGGGCGTTGGGGGAGGGGGAGGATGAGAAATGCGTGAGTGCAGCTAGATGGGGTGAGGAGCTCCCAGATGTTTATTTCCTTATGCTTCACAACTTACATCATTTTAAACATAGTGTTAGGCATAAAGTGTGTTAAAAATGATAAATATCTTTAAATGAAGATCACAGCGTGCCAAGTCTCCACGTGGTCACAAAAACCTATACTACAGGCACGTCGTAACAGCCGGCTGCAGAGGCTTGTCGGCCGAGCCGGAGCGTTCTTTGCGAAGCGGCTTAGAACTTCTGTCTGCCTTTCGTGGTCATCACCAAACACCTCCATGGATCTTACACTTTCTAACACCGATGTCATCCCAAGTTGCTAATGTTAGATTAGGCGGAGATATAAAATCTCCCTTTGGGGGAGGGGCTCACGTTTTCCCTTTGTATTCCAAGAATCCCTAGAACTTCAGCATTTCAAAAAGAACCATCAGGTTTATGTAGGTACCTAAGCAGGAAAGTCTGAAATTATTAGTCTGATTTTTATGTTCTCTCCTGTTTCCCTTTGAGGGCAACTCACCTCCACTGGTCGCCGAGGGTACTGGTCATCTGCTCACTTGCCAGGACCACCTGTGTTTCTTAGAAACGGACACAGCAGCGCCCATTCCACAGGCTCTCCTTACAGCGTGCTGTGCCCCACATGGGGGTGAAGTTTGCACCCTGCCCCTGAGACCAGGCCAGCCTTTGTCTGGACCAACACCACGTGGTGAAGTCTGAGGCAAGGTCACAACGGATCCCTCTGCTTTGGGTGGACTCTCTCTCAGGGGGCTTGCCTTTGGAATCCAGAGCACCAGGCTGGGAGGAAGCCCGGGCCACCTGCAGGGGCCACGTGGAGGCATCTCGGGTGACAGCCTGGGATCCACGGATGAGCATGGGAGCAGGTCCCAGCCTGGCCACAAGCACAGGACACCAGCCACCAGGGAGATGGATCTTGGCTGCCCTACAGCCTAAGTCCCGGTACTCGGTGATGCTGCAGACTAGAATGTCCAAGTTTCAGTACCAGCCCCCGCAGAGGTGGCCAAGCGCACCTGCCCGAGGCCAGGCTGCAGCAAAGACACCTCGCGTGTTCCCAGGACTCCCTGGTGCTTACACGGCCACATCGTGAGAAACCTGCGGCCGTCAGCAGAGCCCTAACCACGGTCCTCCTTCCTTTTCAGGTTATTCAGAAACTCAGGATTCGGCTGGATTTCCTTTTTCACCCCTCAAAACATAAAGGGACACCTTCTCTACCGGGGAATTAGGTCACCAGGTCGCCCTGCTCTAACGTGGCCTAATTTGGACCAGAGAGCTCCGACTGTAACAGCAGGACGTTCTCCCTGCCCTGGTGGTGTGTGGACACAGGTGTCCTGCTGGTCACTGGCACTAGAGGCTTATGATTGCTTCCCATCTGGGGGAGGAGGCTCTGTATGCCTCTAATCGGATACGGGTCCCCAGGGACAACCGGGGTGACAATTTGGCGGTTCTCACTAGAGCAGAGGGAAACACCAGCAAGGTGATGCAGAAGTGAGGGACAAGCCAACCCCACTTTGACCCCAAAGCAGCAAAGGCTGTAACACATATGACGATACCACGTGGTTGTAAATAACAAGGGGAGAGGTTGAGATGCCAACTGTATCAGTGACAATTGAATGAAAAATTTTTGAGTCTCCTACGAAACTCCAGTTTGGCTAGTCTTTCCTCTTAGGTCTCTAAAGTGGATAGGGAGAAGGGCCCGTAGCAATCACCATGTTTGTATTTGCTGTAAACTCTCCATGTTATAATTCTCTAAATTTAAAATGACCAAAAATTCAGTAGAGAAGGAAGTGGGAATAGGGGGGAAAAAAACGGAACAGGGAAGTTTCTTAGGTTTACCAAGATATGAATATAGGCACTTCATTTCTGTGCCCTGCAGAAGGGAGCGGTCAGGAGAGGTGGCTGATAAGGGTACAGACGTTAGATGAATCAAACACCGAGGCCGCAGGGCTGCGCGGCTCGAACGGTACCGTGCCTACTAAAGGAACCCAAATATAAGCCCGTAAATACCTCAAGGCTGCAAAATCAAAATTCTAAGGACGACCAATCACAGAGAGCCAAGGAGGCTTCAGGCTACCACCAATTGGGTCACCCCCTCGCGTTGTGTCCACCTTGTCTCCAGACAAGTCTCCCCAAGTTCCTGCTGGGAGAGCACTTCCAACCCCTGCCCATTCGATGCTGCGGGACGTGATTTCTGCCCAAATAAACTTAACATTTTTAATATTTCTCCATTCATCTTTGAACAATATAAAAGAAAAACTAGTGAGACTAAGATACTCTCGGGAAAAGAAGCGTGTGGGGTTGGGGCAGGGCAGCCAGCCTGGTGACGGGCTCTGGAAGCCCAGCCTGATGGCCCCTGAGGAGGAAATCCCAGCTCAGGTTTGTTTGGACCCTCGCAGGGGTCTCCTGGCCTTCTAGAGAGGTCTACTGAGGTTTGCTCTCCCGCTTCAGAATCCCACAGGACAAAAACTAGAGCCAGATTTGACTGTTTCAGTCCAAGGGGGGAAAAAAAACAGCTTCTAATACTGAGCAGGGTTCTTGACTACAGGGAAAACTGCATGGTTTCCTGGAATCCAAGCAGTGGCTCTTAGCGAGAGCTCACTTGGGCTTTGTAACCATGGTTTTCCAAGGCCCAACTGTATAAAAATAGAATATTTATTTAAAAAATAAAACCTGACAAATAAGCCACTGCTGTTTCTACTTGCAGTGAAAGTGCTGCAAGATTCCCAAATCACAGGCCCAGGCAACGTGGGAGATGTGTCCCACACATAACGAGGTCCCCTGGCACTGGCTGTTGGCTTCCTTCCAGGCTCTTCAGGTGCTCAGGGAAGGGCTCCCAAAAACCTTGAGAGATGGTCCTCAGAGAGCCCTTTGTGGGCATTAAAAAGCTCCTCCTCCAACTGGAGAGAGTATCTAGTATTCAAGGAGTCCCCTGTGACTTTCCTTCTAGCTCTGTCCCTGGACTGGCCCAAGGGCAGGTGGAAGGATGGCATTCAGGGGCCTTTTCTTCATGACTATGATTTGTGAATACTTGTGACCAATGGGCCACATTTCTGATCTCTACTTCCATTTCTCTGTTGAACCACAGATTTGCAGGAAGAAAAGTAAGTGAGATTTCAAAAAAGACCTTAGTGATTTACAAAGGGTCACAGGAGGAATAACACGAATAATTGGGTTTTATGGTTGTTAAAGCGTTAAACTGAAAAGGGTGCTGGTGTCTAGAAATATTTGTTTTCCTCCTGGATATGCCACTTTCAAAGACGCCCTGCTGACCCTAAGGAATCCTGACTTCCCAGAATTGAAAAGTATCTTGACTAATAAAGAACGGAGCTCTGGCGCTCATCAGCCAGGATTCCTGGCCCACGTTCTATGAACAAGTCATAATCCAGACACTGCGGACACAGCTTCGCGGAGCAGATCGACGGTTATTTACTTACCATGGTGCACACCTCAATGCCAAACCACCTTCCTGGTCAAGAAACGGTCCCTGAAACTACACATTAGTTGCTTTTGGTTTTTTTTTTTTTTTTTTTTTTTTGCAACATCTCATTTTCCCATAACACGTTCTAAAGAGCCGAAGCATAACTATGCCACTCCCCTATACCTTTTGTAGATTCCCTTTATTAAAAGTGGTGTGTTTCTGAAAAGCAGATTGATTTTAAAAGCACTCAAAAAGCTTACCTTTGCTGTTTACCCACTAGTAAATCATTCTGCAATGTGGGTGATTTGCTTTACTTCTAGCAAAAGGTACTTTTTAGTCAATGCCATTGTTTCTATTATTGAATTTTTTTTTGTAGCTAACCTGTTCCATAATTATATGTTGGCTGGTAATTGGTAAAGTCTGTGAGAAGAGCTGCACTATGGTGTGTTTTCCAATGAGACGTTAATAGTGTCATGCTTTCTTCTAGGGTTATAATTTCAATGTTAAAATTCAGCCTGGTTCTGTAGCTGTTGGCTGCTGTCACACGCACAGACAGCAGGGATAAGGACATGGGGTTTAAAAATACCATGCCTCCTCTTTGAAGGAAACCTCACTGTGGTGCCCAGCACTCTGCTTCCTAACGGGCAGTTCGTATGGTGGAGCGCTGACCGGTAAGGACTCTCCAGCAGAGGTTTGTGCCCTACTCTGCTGTGGGCACACTGGGGTCCCTGTTCTCAGAGACCGTATAATCTAGCCCTGGTGGGGGCAGCTCTCCAATGCAGTTTTGGGTAGAGGGACGGACAACGGGCCCAGGATCAGAAGACTTGGGTTCAAGCCAATTTTTGCCCCCAGGCAATTCCCAAAACAGTTTCTATAGTGGAAGACAAGCAGTACTCCTGGTTCTTCCTGCTCCACTGGGTGGTAATGACATTAAGTGGGTAGGAATGTGTTTTGTAACCACAAGTACTGTGTAAGGTGCTATCAACACAAAAGAGCCAGCAAGCAGTTCTGTGCTAGCTACCTGTGCGAGGAGGAGGACGCCAGGGGCAGGAGGAGGAGGACGCTATAGGGCATCATGGGCTCTGGGTGGCTCTGAGGACTGACCGCTATCTAGGAAGAGGCCTGAAGGGTGGGGGTGGAGAGGAACAGGACTGACGGAGCTGGAGAAGCGCAGTGGGGATGCGGGGGGTAGAGCCCCACGGCAGGCACTCCACCCAAACCCTAGCCACCCAGGAATGAGCCGATGGCTGCAGACCCTGGAGCCCTGCGGGACACAACCCAAATGTATTCAATAATTTGAATTCTGATAGAAACGTCTTAAGCTTAAGTGCGCCTATGAACAACTCTACGACGTCATCATCACAACGTTCACACATAGACAAGGTGACTGGTCTGAGAGCTGTTCATTCCTTACTCAAGACGAGTCAGCACCCTTCGACTCTAAAAGCCACATTCTTTCGCTTAGTGAGAAAACATGTCTCTACTCTATTCCCAAAAGAAACAAACATGAATGTGAATATAGAGAAGCAGAGACCCAAGGCAGACTAACCGCAAGAACTTGCCCAGCCTAGTTGACAGAAACCACCCGTCTAGGCTCCTTACAGGATTTTTCTTCTTTCTTAGATACAGCCTGTGATTTAATGGAGAGAGACAATCACACTTGGGTGAGTGAGTTCACTTTCCAGGGTTTCTCCAGCTTCCGTGAGCACCAGATCATCCTGTTTGTCATGTTCCTTGCACTGTACGTCTTCACCCTGGCCGGCAACGTCGTCATCGTGACCATCATTAGTGTTGACCGTCACCTCCACACGCCCATGTACTTCTTCCTGAGCATGCTGTCCGCTTCAGAGACCGCGTACACACTGGTCATTATACCCAAGATGCTCTGTAACCTCCTGGGCCTGAGCCGGCCCATCTCCTTGGCTGGCTGCGCCACCCAGATGTTCTTCTTCCTCACCTTGGCCATCAACAACTGCTTCCTGCTCACGGCCATGGGCTACGACCGCTATGTGGCCATCTGCAACCCCTTGAGGTACACAGTCCTCATGAACAAGACGGCGTGCATCCAGTTGGTGGGGGGGGCCTGCAGCATTGGCCTAATCGTAGCCACGACACAGGTGCTGGCCGTGTTCAGGCTGCCTTTCTGTGCCACAAAGGTGGCCCACTTCTTCTGTGACATCCGACCCGTGATGAAGCTCTCCTGCGTCGACACCACGGCCAATGAGATCCTGACTGTCATCATCAGTGTGCTGTTGATTCTGGTGCCCATGGGGCTGGTCTTCATCTCCTACGTTCTCATCATCTCCACCATCCTCAAGATCCCCTCTGCCCAGGGCCGGAAGAAGGCCTTCGCCACCTGCGCCTCCCACCTCACGGTGGTCGTCGTCCACTACGGTTGTGCCTCCATTGCCTACCTCAAGCCCAAGTCCGAGAACAGCAGGGATCAGGATCAGCTGATCTCGGTGACCTACACGGTCATCACCCCCCTGCTGAACCCTGTGGTATACACGCTGAGGAACAAGGAGGTCAAGGAGGCCCTGCTCCGGGCCACTGGCAGGAAGCTCTCCTGACGGGACGGGCCCACTCAATGAGGATCCTGTAAGATTCTCTGGAGCAGGAAAGCAGAGCAGGGTCCACAGTCCCTACAGCTCAAACTCTGGAGCCAACTAAGCCGTGGGTGGGTGAGAAGAGAACAAAAGCACTACGGATTCGGCCACTGGAGAAAGGGACGCATTTGCCCAGGGCACAGGCAAGCCTGCACCTCACACGCCAACACGGACGCTGGGGGACTTCCCCCAGAAGGGACTGCTGGGAGGGGGTGGGCTGTGTGGGTGGAATGACATCAGGACAGAAGGGAGGATGAACCGGGGATGGCTACTGTGGGACAGGGCTAACATTTTAAATATGTTCTCTAACACTTGTTCTGGACACGGGTTTCCCTGTACCCATTTGCACGGGTTTAAGTCCTAGCTGAAGTAATTCCTTCACAGACAATTCAAGCTCCCTGCATCCCAGATACCATAAGTAAACGGACAGCAGAGATCAGAGCATCTGTAAAATTCACTAGGTTTGAATGCTGGATCTTTTTCACTTAAGTTCCAGGTTGGCTACAGGGAAAAATAGAACCTGCTTCCGTGATCATGTCAGAGAAACACTTTCAGAAAGTGATTCAAATCCTTTGACTATCTAGTTAAAGCTGTAGTACCAGGTAAATCATATTGGCGTTCCTATTATGAGACTATACGAGATTGGCGGGGATCCAATCTCTGAGTGACTCGTCCGTTAAGGAGACATGGGCTTGCCTGGGGAGAGGCTTTCATGGAGTGGAAAGAAGTAACAAGGGCAGGGGAGTCAAGGAGAGAGTCCGCAGCAGGGATGGGTGGGAGAGGGTTAGGAGGTCGTGCACGGTAAGGACAACGCAGCCAGCCATCTGATGACTTAGAAACGACCAAAGACAGACTCCAATCGTCCATCCAACCTACAACCGCTTAAGACCCACCAGTCCCTGAATTAACAGCACATGGGTCACTGGCCACCTCCACTCCCAGGACTCCTGCCCTCTGCATGTCCTCCACTTCACACAGCCTTCCACCCCAACTGCATCAAGGGGCTGGTGGCTTCTCCTTTCCTGTCCTCAGGCCATTCTACCACTTACCACCCCTGGACAGAAACTGCCCACCGCCACTCCGCAGGGTATTCATCTTGAAACCCAAACCAAAGCCGCTCTCCCACGAACCTTCCGATGAAGGCGTCACTCCACGTACTTCCTCACGCCCCACCACGCCACACTCAGGCATTCACACGTCACTTCGGCGACCTTCCGTGTGGTGGCTTCATGGATGCACCTGTGAAAGGGGCAGGGATGTGGTGGCCAGGTGCCCAGCTCCAGCCTCGGATGCGGTCTTCACGGGCGGGGCTCTGTATGCCCATCTTAGAAGGCAGGGCTGTGTCCAGATGGTTCATAACTAGCTCATTAGAGTTCATGCTTACAGATTCAACTATGGGTTTTGGTTTTTGGTTTTGTTTTTTAAAGAAATTCATGGTGAAAGCCAAGAGAACTCAAAAGTACCCTGCATTTGTCAATAGCCACTTTTACTAAGCAAATAAAAATTTTACTTTAGACCAGTTTCAAAAATGCTGCCCTGTTCAACCTTCTCAACAGACAATCTGTATCAGCCAACTTAACTGCTTCAAATGTCAGGTAGCAGTTTTGTAGGTCACCGAGTGAAGGAACTGGAACATAAGCACCGGAAGAAAAAGACTCCAGTTTGAGCCCTGCCGAACTTACGATCTACATTTGAATGAATGATTTAGCTTCCCTAAGACTCAGTTTCCTCATCCAGAACACATACCCAGAGTGTATGACCAACACATGAGACAGGAAGTATGAAAATCCTTTGTAAATGATGAAACAAATACTCATTTTTATTAGAGTAAGAAAACAGCAAAACCACCTCTGTAAACTTTCAATCATATCTACCAAACCCCAAGTTCAACCTCATCCCCTGAGGCGGCCGCTGCCTCTGAGATCTCGGGGATGCCACTCGTCTGCCTTCCTGTTTTTTTGTTTTTTTTTTTTTTAAAGATTTTTATTTATTCGACAGAGATAGAGACAGCCAGCGAGAGAGGGAACACAAGCAGGGGTAGTGGGAGAGGAAGAAGCAGGCTCATAGCGGAGGAGCCTGATGTGGGGCTCGATCCCAGAACTCCGGGATCACACCCTGAGCCGAAGGCAGACGCTTAACCGCTGTGCCACCCAGGCGCCCCTGTTCCTCTTCTTTCTGCACCTGACCTTGGGCTCGCTTTCCCCAGGATGAGGGGAGAGGGAGGAGGAGTGGGAGGGGGAGGAGAGGGAAGGGGGGTAACGTTTGCTTGTGAAGGGTCCTCCCGACACACTGGTCAGGATCTGAAACAGCGCCTCGGGGAGCACCAAGCACCAGAAAGCGTGTGTTAAGCTTGGTTTCCCCAGACCCAGGGCACCACTCTTCTCTTCTCAACTGGTCTCTCTTGCTAAGACCATGAAATCCTAAGATGTCTGAATTTACGACACACCTTTGTTTCCTCCCAGCTGCGGATCCCCAAGGAAGTAACTGAATCCTTCCTTCTCTACAAAATGGGGTTATCCATGCCTGCTCTGCCTTTCCAGCGCGGCCGTCGTGAGAATCACCTACACTGGAATACACGATAGACAGAAGCTGCTAGGAGGACCACCGCAAGGTGTGAAGAAGGGTAGCGTATTATCGTCATGATCCCTATGTTCTTACCTGTCCAATTTCTCCCGGCCATTTCGTATTATTTCACCAGTTGTTGACTCTTGCCTTTCTCCCACATACGCTGAAGCTCTAACGCTACTGCAGAAGCTCATGTACATGCAGTTCCTTGCAAAAAACAAAAAACATCCCCGAACTTGGCACCACTATCTTTTGTTAGCAATTCCAGCGCTTGCTGCCCACCCACCTGCTCTACACCAAGCACCTTCCCTCCTCCTCGTTCCGTGGATTTCAGATTCTTCACATGACCCACGGCCCTCAGTAAGAAACGCATGTTCTGACATGACCCAGTGTGCATGCATCCATCTACAAACCGAAACAAAGAATTCACAGAACAGCATTTATTCTTACTACTTGCAATGCATTCTGATATTTTTCATTCCAGGCTGGTTTTTTTTAATTTTACCAAAGAGAGAGAGAATATGCACCTGCATAGAGGGAGAGGGAGAGGATGCCATCCAGACTCCACACCGAGCACCTGACCCAGGGCTCGATCCCAGGACCCCGAGATCTTGACCGGAGCCAAAACCGAGAGTCGGACACTCAACCAACTGCGCCACCCAGGCTCCCTGAGTCTCTTCTAATTCATTTTAGTCAAATAACGTTAATGAACAGGGGTGCAGATACAACACACTTTGACCAAACACTCAATACTTGAAAGTTGAAATACTCCACCGAAGTTCACGCTGGAGCCCAGTAACATCAGACTGTGTTTCTGGGCTACTGACATTAAAATCTTACTTAAGAACAACACTAGAATTTCATTACTGACATTCGGTATTCATATTTAAACACGGGACATCTCAGAGGAGGGATGCTTACTCTTCCCCGTGGTCACAGGTCCGGGATGCCAGGCGGGCGGCTCACTTCTCACGCGAGAACCAGACTGGCAGAGAAGCAAAATTATCTTGAGGGAAACACCTTATTTTTCTCTAACACGTTCTTTTATTCATCTTCTTCATTTAACATAGATTAAAAATAGTTTATCCTGAAGACTGTCATATACGACTGTGGTGGCAAAATTAAAATCATGCTGTAAATTCAGGCCTTAAGAATTAAAAAGCTAAAAATACAGTGCTTCACAATTGTTTTATTTAAAGTTATGAATAGAGAACACCAGACAATTTTGCAAAGATTAGAATTCTGATATTTGTTATTCTGCTTTGTATATTTAAATTTTATAAGTATTTATTGGCTTTACAACATATAACGTTCTAAAAGTAAAAACCAACACACTCTCTTGATATTTATACGAAATATGATTTTCCTTTTTAAAACTCTTAAATTTGTCCCCCAAATTCACAGCTTTCAATCATCGATTGTTCTTGCACTTTACTTTTGCAGTAATATAAGGTATACCTCAACTGATTGAATTTTAACATGTAAAGCATATAAAGCTATTTCAGTCTAAAGCCACAGAATGATTACCTGTATTTGAAAATGCGTATTTGAATATTTGTAAAAAGCCGGTGGCTAGCTTTGTCCAGATTCCTGATGCCGTCAGCCTGATCGCAGGTCACACTATCGTGTGGTCACTGTTCCCCTACAAGCTTGAGTTGCCCCCAAAAACGACATACAAGATTTTCGGTTATAAACTTTGCAAAGACTAAGGACCAAAGCAGCAACGAAACAGCGGATTCTGACTAAATACCAAGAGGTCCAACTTCAACGTGCTCCTGGGGTGGCCCTCTAAGTTAGGGTAACCCGGGCAGATCTGGACACCGGAAGGGGACCCTGCACGTGTGAGCACCTCCATGCTGGCCAGAATCTGCATCTGCAAAGGAGGCCACCTGTTTTTGTCTTCTTTTATTCTGAAACAGTGGTATGTTAACTGGCATTTTTCTGATTACAAAACAATACTCTTTGACGCTTCAGAAAATTATAAAGAAGAAAATGGAACCTCTGTTTCTCTGAGGGTCACTATGGCCCAATGAGTGCATAGGGCATCTCTCCTCTCCACACGCCCCAGCCCCACCCCTTCTCGAACACTAGCAGGGAAACATTTTTAAAGTAGGATCGTATAGCCAGTGCTTAAACACAGAAAGGGAATTTTGAGTGGGCTACAAATTACACGCATGACCTAGAGACTCAGAACAAATGAGGTCGCCCAGAACGCCAAAAGCACTCAGCAAAGGGAGACAGCAAGTCTTTCTGGACCCAGCATGTGATTGGTTTAGTAAAACACCACTGAAAACGTCTGGGAGACGTTATACAGCCAGAGCCTCTCCCCTACCTGCACAGAAGGCTGGAGGGCGACTTTCTGGGGACACTTACAGAGAGGAGGTAGAGTGGGGGGTGTGCTACGGTAATTTTGTAAAAGCTGAGGAAGAGGTAAAGGAATGTCAGCAACCCTTCCAGGAGACTGACGATAAGGCTTACAGCTCCCACTCAGGAAACTGAAGGACCTTCCCTGGGGAACTTAGCATTCCATGAACAAAGACCAACAGATATGGGAAGTTCCACGTCCTATGTTGAAAAAGTAAGGTTCCTTTAAGAAAGCCAGCTTCAACCACATCACTCAGCTTTATCACCCTGGTAAGTAAAGCCCACCACTGAACATACCCCAGCCCTTCACACGCACACAGTTTCCAAAGAGCTTGTTAGTGCATTAGTCCTATTACAAATGGACTGACAAGGGTCACCAAACACTTGGGAATAACATGGAAACAGACACCATCTAATAAACAGGTAACAACAGAGCATGGAAGAATCCGATACAGTGCAGGGAGGCGATTGAAGTCTTTCTAAAGATACGTACTCAACATTTTCAGAAGGACATGACAAGACACGGTATTGGTGAAATAAAAGCAGTTCTATATAAAAGGCGTGCACTGAGAAGCAGAAAGAACTTTAGATTAAAAATACATTACCTGAAATAAAAAATTAAATAGGAGAGTTGCAGGAGAAATTTAATGAAATGTCTTGAATACCAGAACAAAATGACAAATAGGAGTGCACTAAGGGGCCGACAAACGAATACTGAAAATAAATAGAGGATGTTTAATATTTGACTAGATAGACTTCAAAAATAAGTAGGAAGGGTTAAATTTTCAAAGAAATAGTAAAAGAGAATTTCAAAGAGGAAAAGGACATGAGCTTCCAGACCAACGGTCTCCCACAACCAAAGCAGTCACGACACATGCAAAAGGCATCTTCATGAAGTTCCTAAAAACCACGTGAACAAGATGACCTTACCAACTTCAAGATAAAAAACCAGATGTAGTAGCGAGCAGTGAATGGATCAAGAATCAAAATGGCCTTCACTTTACACGAGACAAGGAAGTAATGGCTTAAAATTTTTAAGGGAAAATTAGTCCCGTTCACCTTAAAAATAGAAACTGCCTATTATTTTACCAGTGAAAGATGGGTTTATCTGGGATTAAAAGAGAATCGCGATCGGGGACAAAGAAGCTACAGCACAATCATAGGCAAGTCTGGGAACAAAGGAGAAAGGGGGGGTGGGGGGTTGTTCTGAGCTAAGAAGTTCTTTGGAGGAAACCGGGAGTTCCGAGTGGGGTGGCTTCTCACTGGCTGAGCCGTTGCCCGGGGGACGAGCAGCGTCTCCTCTTCCTCCTGGAGTAGTGGCGTGGTATCCAGGCTCAAGGTTAAGTCTCTCTCTTCCTGCTGGGCCTGAAGTCAATGAGGAGTGGTAGGGCTGACCACACCGCTGCCCAAACCTCTTGAATCCATTTTCATGAGGTTTCCCATTACTAAATTTCAGAGTCACAAACCAGAATTGCAAACTCAGCAAATCATCAATCAAGTGTGAGAGTAAAATAACATTTTCTAACACGTAAGATCACAACATTTTGCTCCATCCTCTTTCTCGGGAAGCCATTAAAATGAGGGTGTACGCCATGAAGAAAGACAAAGGATCCAGGAGATAGTGGATCCAGAAGAGGAAAGAAAGAAGGGGATCCCCAGGCTGGAACTGAAGTGTGACATCTACAGCCCTCGCATCAGTTAAGAAGAAACTGAATAAAACTGGAGAAAGGCAGAGGGCTCTTGGACAACTGGCTCCGTGAAAAGCAAAAGGCAGGAAAATTAACAGATGCCTGACATTATGGACCATAGAGAGGAAAAATAAAAACAAAAACGTTTAGCCTTCTTGTTCAAGAAGTACGTAATTATAGTGTATGACATGGCTCAGCTGTGAATATTCATGTAATCATTATTATTGAAACCGGAAATAATGACGACCAAAGTTAGAATATACACATTTTGAGAAAGAGTTAAGAGGGAAGTGTGTGAGTTAGGAACTGAAGATGAGAACAGGTAAAATTATTGAATAGTGTGATGGTTAATGTTATGTGTCAACTTGGCTGGGCCACATTGCCCACATATTTGGTCAAGTATCAATCTAGATGTTCCTGTGCGAGTGTTTTTAATGGAGACTGACATTTAAATCGGTGGGCTTTGAAAATACGGAAAGAACCCAGATGTCCATCAACAGATGAATAAAGAAGATGTGGTGTGTGTGTGTACACACATATACATATAATAGAATATTACTCGGCCATCAAAAAGAATGAAATCTTGCTATTTTCAATGACGTGGATGGAACTGGTGGTATTATGCCAAGCAAAATAGGTCAATCAGAAAAAGACAAATATGATTTCACTCACATGTGGAATTTAAGAAACAAAACAGATGAACACAGAAGGAGGGAAGAAAAAAAATAAGATGAAATCAGAGAGGGAGACAAACCACGAGAGACTCAACTCTAGGAAACAAACTGAGGGTTGCAGAGGTGGGGTAAGCGGGGGATGCGGTAAGTGGGTGATGGGCATTAAGGAGGGCACATGATGTAATGAGCACTGGGTGTTATATACAACTGACGAATCACTAAACTCTACCTCTGAAGCTAATAATATACTATATGTTAATTAATGGATTTTAAATAAATTAAAAAAAAAACTAAAACAATCAATTGCTTTGAGTAGAGATTTCCTCTGTAATGTGAGTGGGCCAGCTGAAGGTATACATAGAACAAAAGACTGACCTAGCATGAACAGGAAGGAACTTGGCAGCTGATGGTCTTGAGACTTGAGTTACAGTCCCTGCTCTGCCCTGGGCCTCCAGCCTATTGGGCCACCTTGTAGACTTGGGATTTGGCAACTTTCATAATCATGGGAGTCAGCCTGTGAACATAACCCTTCATCTCCTCTCTCCCTCCCTCTCACACAAACATATATATAATTATGTAATTATACTAATTATATATATAAGTATATAGTATAAATATATATTTATATATAATAATATATATTTATATATAACACAGGTATACACATTCAATTAGTTCAGTTTTTCTGAAGACCCCAAATACAGGTAGCCTCTAGAGAAAAGAAAAGGGTAGGGAGGGATGGAGTAGAGAATCACTTCCTTTTATATACACATATACCCTCCCCACACATATATGTATATATCCACACACAACAAACATATGTATACATATATTTAGAAATATTTGCATTTTTATACTGTACCTGCACTATTTCTAAAAAATAAAAATGTTAAAAGTTAAGGGAAATCATTAGGTAAATAGCTAGAGAATGTAGAACTTTCAAACCAGTATAGACCATAGAAAATAGACCATAGAAAAACTGATGAAGTTCTGAGAAAAGGGGGAAATAAGGAGAAACGTGGTAAAAGGAAAACCCAAAATAAGAAAGAATAAGCTTCCTATAATAACTATATAAATATCAGTTGGACTAAAATTTATAGAGGAAAAAAAGACACCAAAAGGAAAAACAAGGCAAACGTAGTTCTGATAAACAGAGCAATTCACTGATAACGTGTAACCACCATCACTGGTATGGACCTAACAGCCAAGCTGCAAAATACGTCAAGCAAACACTAACAAAATCACGAGGCGAAACCAGGGTTGTCAAGACACTGAGGAGACATTAAACATTTTCAAAACACTAGTAAAGCAGACAGAATGTGAGAAAATACAAAAGTTTACAAAGTTTGAGAAAAACACAAACTCAATTTCAAATTATTTTCATACAATTTTTGACAAAAATCCGACCACACTCTTCCCCGCCAAAGAGATCTCCGTGAGTTTCAACACGTCTAAGGCTTTCACAATCCATGCAGGAAATTTTAAAAAGCAGCCACAAAAGTTGGCCACCTTCCCTTGCCAGCCCCTTCCCGAAACCATCCCTACATCTGCAAATATAAAAATATACTTTGAAAAAAAAAAAGCATAAGTGAAAGAGGAAATAAAAGTGTTAAAAAGTATAAATTATTTGAAATTAAAAAAAAGCAGACTAGCAAAATCAGAACAGTGAATTAAAAGCAGTCCTAGGGATAAATTCATAATCATAAATCCACTGCTTAGAAAAACAAAAGTGTTTAATTCAAGAATGCAGATAAATACAAAGAAAATTTTTAACATATTTGTAATATATAAATTAATGCAAAGATAAATAAAAATTAATTAGAACTTAAAGAGTTAAGTAAAAAATCACAATATAAATGAGGTCTTGAAAATATTGAAGTTTTGGTAGCTACCATCGAGAACAGATGGGAGAAGGACCACCTAAATAAAATCACAAACAGAATGAGGACATAACTAGGGATACAAATAAAACTGTTACAATTATAACAGCATGAAACACTTTAGATCAATTTGAACAGATCAAATGTACAATTTTAATAAAAATAGTAATTTATAATAATGTCCTGAGAACAATTAGAAAATGAACAGAGCAAAAATGAAAATGACAGTCTAAATGTAGTTATCATCCCTATTCAAGATAAAGATATGAGACCAAACCTTTAAGATATGCACAGTCTTTCAGGTTTTATAAAAATTGGAGAATCTCCCCAACTCAAATCATGAGGCTACTAGCCTCAAAAACTTTGTCAAACCAGAAACAGGCAGTTAAAAATACAAAATTAAATACCAACGTCATGGGGGCAATTATTCAAAATGAAAAAATTTTTTAAAAGAATTCATAGTTAAAAAAAACCAGCATGTCCAAGTTGGGTTTAGATAAGGAACACAAGGATGATTCAACATTAAAAGAATCAACATAATTTACTGTATTAACAAATGAAACAAAAAAATTATGATTTCAAAAGATGAGAAACATAAAACATGATATAAAGCCAATATCCACTGATCATAAACATTCTTACCAAGCTAAGACTAAAAAGGAATTCCCTTTCCTTATGAGCGTCTATCGGAAATCTACAAACATCGTTTCATGACAAGACATTTGAGCATTCTAAAGTCAGGAAAAAAAATGAAACTATATATATATATCAGCAAATACAGAAGACAATACACATGTGTTTTGTTTGCAACTCTCTTCTCCCCCTGACCTAAACTACCTAAAGCGATCGCTACAAAAACGAGTAGCTGGACTTGTGCAAAGCGGTAATTTAACAAGAACAGCACAAGGAGAGAGGAGGGACTAATCTACACTGGAGCGAAGTTTTTGCTTCTATGCAAATTAAGTTGATATTACTAAGAACTAGGTTTTTCTAAGGGAAAAAAATGTAATCCTCCTCAGGGCAACCACGAAGAAACTGACTCTAAAAAAATCCAGGAAGGAAGAAGCACTAGGTACACTAGGACATATCTGTTCAACAGAAAAGGCAGCAGTGATGGATGGCCACAGGAACGAGAAACGCGGGACAGACAGAAAACCACAGTAAAACGGCAGACGTAGCTCCCAGCTGCGCAGTAACTACAGTAAACACAAATAACTTAACCAATCCAATCCAGAGACTGAGATTGGTAGAACGGATTAGAAAATATAATCCAGGGGCGCCTGGGTGGCACAGCGGTTAAGCGTCTGCCTTCAGCTCAGGGCGTGATCCCGGCGTTCTGGGATCGAGCCCCACATCAGGCTCCTCTGCTGGGAGCCTGCTTCTTCCTCTCCCAATCCCCCTGCTTGTGTTCCCTCTCTCTCTGGCTGTCTGTCAAATAAATAAATAAAATCTTTAAAAAAAAAAAAAAGAACAGAAAAAGAAAATACAATCCAAGTATACAGCGTCTACAAAGACTACAGATTCAAACACACGAAGAGGGTAAAATTCAAAAGATGGAGTAAGATACACCAGGCAAACAGTCACCAAAAAGTATGTGGAATGGCTATGTTAATATTAGACAAAATTAACTTTAAGACCAAAATTGTTACAAAAGTGGGACATTTTATTAAATAAAATGATAGAAGTTCAATCCATCAGGAAGAAATGACAATTATCAATTGTACATGTACCTCACAGAGCCCCAAAATACACGAAGAAAAACTGACAGATTTGAAGAGAAAAATACACAATTCAATAATAATAGTTGGAGCCTTTAATACTCTGTTTTCAATAATGGGTAAAACAATGAGGCATAAGATCAACACGGGAGCAGGTGTGAACACTATGAACAGATATCCATAAAACATACACCCAAACTACCAACATATACATTCCTGTCCAGTCCACAAGGAACATTCTTCAGGACAGACCGTTAAGAAAGTCAGACCATTAAGAAATCTCAGTAAATTTAGGGGTATTGAAATCAAAGTATGCTCCCTGACAGCAGTGGAATTAGAAATCACTAACAAGGAAATTTGGGAAATTCACAAATATGTGGATATTAACACACTTCTAAATAATTACGGTATCAAAGAATAAATTTTTAAAAAATAGAAAGTACTTTAAGATGAATAAAAATGAAAACACATCCCCAAACTTACGGAATAGAGCAAAAGCAATGCTTAGAGAGAGATTTATAGATGTCAATGTGTATATTAAAAAAAAGTTCTCAAGTCATTAACCCAAGAATCACCTTGAAAACTTAGAAAAAGAGCAAACCAAATTCAAAGCAAACAGAAGGGGAAAAAATTTAAAATTAAAATTAAAAATTGGAGATGAAATATAAATAGGAAAATTAAAAAACCAAAAGTTGGTTCTTTAACATGATCAACAGTTGATAAGTCTTTAGCTACACGGACCAAGAGAAAAAGAGGACACAATTCGCTAAAAGTGAGAATTAAAGAGAAGATATTGCCCTTGACCTTACGGAAATAACCAACCATAAAGGAATAGTATGAACAGCTGTGTGCCAACAAGGTAGGTGACGTACATGAGGTGGCCCAATTCCCAGAAAGTCACAAACTAGCAAAACCGACTTACGGAGAACATCTATCTGAACAGACTTACAATAAGCACACGTTGCCTCAGTGATGGACAGAAGTCCCACCAAGAATAGCCCAGAACCATGTGGCTTCCCTGAGGAAGTCTACAAAACATTAAAGAACACCAATCCTTCACAGACTCTTCTAGAACATAAAAGAGGAGGAAATGCTTTTCAACTCATTCTATGAGTTATTATCTGATACAAAAACCAGACAATGGCATCACAAAAAGGAAAAAAAAAAAAAAGGAAAATCTATAGACCAATATTCCTGATGTATTGGGTACAAAAATCCTCAAGATGGAATCTAGCAACAATTCCACTTTGAGGCATATGTTCAAAAGAAATGAAAATGTGTCCACACAAAAATTTATAGATTAATGTTCATAATTGCATTATATTCCTGAGAGCTAAAAAGTAGAAACAGCCCAAATTTCCATCAACTGGTGAAGGGATACATAAATACAGTATATCAATATATTAGAATATTATTCAGCCATAAAAAGGAATAAAATATTGATATATGCTACAACATGGATGAAACACGTACTAAGTCAAAGAAGCTAATCACAAGTCACATAATGTATGATCCTGTTTATAGAAGATGGGCAGAAGAGGCCAACGCACGGATAGAAACTCCGTCAGTGTTTGAGAGTGGTTGGGGGAGGGGAGAAAGGAGGAGCGAACGCTAAGGGCTACAGGGTGTCGATGGGGGTGATGAAAATGTGTTGAAATTAGTGGTGATAGTTGCACAACTCTGATTTTGGCAAAAACCTCTGAGTTGCATACTTTAAAAGGGTGCATTTTACATTCTGAATGCCCTCTCAGTGAAGCCGTTACATATTTTTGTTATGTTTTTGTAAGGTGTTATTACTGTAAATGGATATTTCTATACGCGATCCTTCTGGAGGATATTATGTCCCTTTACTGAAGAACATCAAGGAAGCACCGCATAAATGGGGCCACATTCATCGGTGGGAAGATTCAAGGATGCAAAGACGTCAATTCTTCCCAGATCGATCTACAAATTCAATGCAATCCCAATAAAAAAGCCCCCTGAGATGCTGCGTACACACGGACGGATTCTAAACTTAGTCCAGAAGTGTGAGTTCCTTCCTTTATTTAACAAATATTTATTGAGTGCTTACACTATGTCACTTTTATTAAAGCTACTGGGGTACAACAATCAAAATGATAAACCGCCTCACTGCTTCCGTGGGGCTTATATTTCGTAACGTGCTAAAACAGACAAGGCTATTTCAGAAAAAAAATTACAATGGGTTTTTACTTGATCTAGCAGATACCAAGACACATCATAAATCTATATTAATTAAAGCAGCACAAAATTGGCACAGAGTAGCCAAAACAGATCCACAGAACAGAATCCCAAAACAGAGGCGTACACGTAGACCAGTTTGGCACATGACCAAGAAGGACTATGATGGAATGGATATCGCTTAGAAACATGCAAACATGAAGTTCTCATTAGGTTTTTGTTTTTTTTTTTTTTGAATTGCACTTCCTGGCTCTGAACTTCAATGCGTTCAGAGCCAACTACCCAAAAAAGAAAAAAAAAAAAAATCCGTCAGTTGTTTCTCTCCTGGTTTGATGTTAGCAATCCAAAGACACGGTTGCACTTGAGTTTCAGCGGGTGCTATGAAGCACAACAGACTCTAATTTGCTGGTCAGGGTCAGGAATCAGAGAAAATCAACAGGAAAACAAGTTTTGGGAAGCCCGCCTTTCACCCACATACTGAGCACCAAGGGTGCCGAGCCTCCAGACCTCGGCTCTACATCTCATTTCTCCCCTCTCGTGCCCAGGCACCCCCCCTTTTTTTTTTTAATTTTCATTTATCTGACAGAGAGATTGAGAGCCAGGGTGCACAAGTAGGGGGAGCTGCAGGCAGAGGGAGAGGGAGAAGCAGGCTCCCCACTGAGCAGGGAGCCCGAGGCAGGGCTCGATCCCAGGACCCCAGGAATCATGACCTGAGCTGAAGGAAGAGGCTTCACCAACTGAGCACCCCAGGAGCCCCCTAAGCACGCTTTCTGATGCCCCTTCTAATGGACCAAAAAATGCTCCAAGAGAAGAGAGGCTGGGACCTCCTCAACGGTTCCTTTGCTAACCACCCCCAAGGAGTGGTGCTTCCCCATGCCCATTTCTGGTTCGTTCTTTGATTCTAAAACCAGCGTCATCCGTGAGAGGACAGGTAAGGCTGGCAGATGTCTGCAGGTGAGGGCCCATGCACGGCTCACGTGCGCCCAGGGTACTCGGGGATCCCTTTCCAAGGGTCTCCCAGGTCAGAACCGTTTTCATGACAAACCTGATGTTCTTTACCTTTCTCACTCACTCTCTCCCGAGACACACGTTTTCCAGAGGCTACATGACCTGTGATACGGTGTCAGATCATATACAGAAGCACACACGAAAACGCAGCTTTCTTTCTATTAAAGCCAGACACTAAAAACAGCAAAAACGTAAGTTAAGTGTCACTCTCCTGAACCTCTTTTGTCTTGGGTGTGGTTATTTTTCATAAGGTTATTGACATTATCATGTGGATTGTCATTTTTAAATGAGTAAGAAGGGTTTTTCAAAAATTTTCAGTTTTAATTTCTATTATTGGTAAAATAACACAAACAAAGCTCTTGGGTCTTCGATTTTTTTTTTTTAAAGATTTTATTTATTTGACAGAGATAGAGACAGCCAGCAAGAGAGGGAACACAAGCAGGGGGGAGTGGGAGAGGAAGAAGCAGCCTCATAACGGAGGAGCCTAATGTGGGACTCAATCCCAGAACGCCGGGATCACGCCCTGAGCCGAAGGCAGACGCTTAACCGCTGTGCCACCCAGGCGCCCCCCGATTTTTTTTTTAAGCATTTAAAGGACTCTTTGGTCGCCAAGTGTGGGATGGCCCCGCCTTCTCAGAGCCAGCTCTACAGCCTCAGGCAGGTAGTGCAACCCTCAGTAAACACAACTTGGATACATGAGGGAACAAAAGTATCCATATTTTACATTTTGAAGGATACAGCAGGGTTTGAATTGGACAATAAGCATGCAATTTCTAACGCGGTGTTTGTTACCCAGTAGATACTTAACGCATCAGTGTGTTCTCCCTTGACACTGGGCAGGCAGCACTGGGCTGGGAGTTTAACATCACAGCTCCTGTCCACGTAGGAAGATGTCCGTGGACGCTGGCAGGGGGAGTAACCATGGCCTCCACTCCATGCACGTACACTCCTGCCTCTAGCTCCCTTCTCCCCAGTGCGGGCAGGGATCATGCAATCTGTTGAGTGCAAACGGCAGAGGAAGGGCCAGTTCTTTGTGGCTGAGGTGAGCTGTGTCTTCCCTGCCCGCAGACATCAGGGTTCCCGGGTCTTGGGCCGTCAGACTCAGACTGGGATTTACACCATCAGCTTTCCTGGCTCTTCAGCTTGCAGCTGTGAGATCATGGGACCTCTCGGCCTCCCTAAGCACATGAAGCAATTCCTACGGTAAATGTCTTGCGCACACCAGTAACACCTACTGGTTCTGTTCCTCGGGACAACTTCCGTAAGTACAGGACTGAACCCCACAGGAGTTGCGGGGGTCACACGGTGATCACACTGCATGGCCATGAATGGGAAAAACATGGCTGGCTGTACAGGTGAGACAGAAGTGTGGGTGGCATGGCCTTGAATGGCACTGGTCTGGGGAGGACTCGGGGGCCAGAAAGAATGCTGGGAATGCCAGCCATGCTGGAGCAGTTCATGGATAGCACGCTCAGGAACAAATACAAGGGAGGATAGAGGTGACGGTCCAGACCATCATGACGATGACGATGCCAGGAAGAGTCAGCAGGTACAAAGTTAGAAGGAAAAAAAAAAAAAAAAAAGGACAAGCCTACGCTTCCACCCGAAGCTGGAGAAATCTGCAAGGAGGAGCTTTGTTGCATCAGGAGGTCACCCTCAGGGGCGCCTGGGTGGCACAGTGGTTAAGCATCTGCCTTCGGCTCAGGGCGTGATCCCGGCGATCTGGGATCGAGCCCCACATCAGGCTCTTCTGCTATGAGCCTGCTTCTTCCTCTCCCACTCCCCCTGCTTGTGTTCCCTCTCTCACTGGCTGTCTCTATCTCTGTCGAATAAATAAACAAAATCTTTAAAAAAAAGGTTACCCTCAGCTGAGGAAGGTCTGGATCTGAATGAGCTGGACAAAGGGAAGGAAGGGTAAGGCTCTCACTGCCCAACAGGTTACACTGTGCTCTGAGCTGTATTTTTTAAAATTTTATTTGGTAGAGAGCACGCACACACACATACAGAGTGAGCACAAGCAGGGGGAGCGGCAGGGGGAGCGGCAGGCAGAGGCAGATGGAGAAGCAGACTCCCCGCTGAGTAGGGAGCCCAACATGGGGCTCGATCCCAGGACCCTGAGATCATGACCTGAGCTGAAGGCAGATGCTTCACCGACTGAGCCCCCCAGGCGCCCCATCCAAGCTGCACTCTTGAGCAATGCCTCAGCCTGGGGCATCACCAGTGCTCTTCCACTGGCTAGGAACTCAGCAGTCTTGAGAAGAAATCAAGAAGATTCTCATGATTTGCTTCATTTCCAGCAGGGATGAGAGGGAGGAAAAGTTTCAGTGTAACTGAACAGCAGAATTATGAAAACAACTACTATGCTTGGTCATTAAAGAGGGGGGTCCAGGTCAAAGAGGTGGCAGGTGTTGAGTGACTCTGGCACTTCAGCTCCCTCTGTACCACCTGGTACTGATCCAGTCATCTCTACCAACATGCACTGCCACACCAAGTGCCCCGGGAATGTCCCAGAACAGGTGTTCTTCCCAAATATTCTGAGTCCTAAGCTCTCCTCTCCCTAGCCCAGCTCCTTCACGTACAGAAGATGACGAGCACGAGGTCAGGTGGTAGAAGGGCATTCGAGCTACAGTACTCGTCATGTTTCCAGTAATGGAGACCAATGCTCTTTTGAACTAAGTTCTGTCATGCTTCTTACTTTATACAGAATCCTCTCTAGAGAAAAAAGCAATATCCAGTGTTAATAAATGATGTTGACTTTTTCTAAATCTCTTTGTGATGTGAAATTTCTCAGTGAAAAGAAAAAAAGAGAGGGGAGTTATTTTTCAAAGATTTTGTTCTGCCCCTATACCTACACTTCGTAACAGTGGCAAATAATGGCATCACTGTGACTATCCCTTCCACTCTCCTCCTGTGTTTCTTAATGAGCAGTTTCTTCCAAAAACAGACTACATGGACTTCATCTCACTTTGGCTTTCAAGTCTTGTAGAAGCAAGAATCAGCCCATTTCTCTGTGCATGGATCATCTTTGCTTTCCTGTCACCAACCCATGGCAGTAACAGGGTAATACCTTGATATGGGCAACCCAGTCTTATTGAATTCAAGAACTAGAAGACCTGTGTCCTGCTGGCATGCACAGTGTATACCACAGATTGCTCCTATCACTAAGTTCAGGTCAGGGCCAGAGGTGTTAAAAAAAAAAATCATCTATAGAGTAACAAAGAAACATTACATATCACTTCTCCTCAGCAATCATGCAAGCAGGAAAAGTAGAGTGAAATATTTAGTGGCCAGAAAATAATGGCCATCCTAGAATTCTATACCCGGCAAAATGAACCTTCGAAAGTGAAAGACTTTCTCAGACTAAAACAGAGATTTTACACTGGGTGTTATATGCAAGTAATGAATCATGGAATTTTACATCAAAAACTAGGGATGTACTGTATGGTGACTAATAACAAAAAATATTTTTTAAAAAATGAGTAAACTGATCAACCTTAAAAAAAAAAAGATTTTGTTGCCAGATTTGTCTTCCAAGAAATGTAAAATAAATTCTTTAGAAAGGAAAATAATATAAAATCAGAAAAATACCAGGCCCGAATGGGTTCACTAGTAAATTCTTACCAAGCATTTAAGGAAGAAATTATACCAATTCTTTTCCATCTCAGAGAACAGAAGCACAAGGAATACTTCCTAATTCATTCTAAGAGGCCACAATTATCCTAATACCCAAACCAAAGACATTTTAAAGAAAAACACTAAAAGCTAACATGTCTCATGAACATAAATGCAAAAGCCCTCAACAAAATATTAGCAAATTGAACCCCATAATGTGTAAAAAGGATTACACATCTCAACCAAGTGGGATTTATCCCAGGTATGCAATTCTGGTTCAACGTCTGAAAATCAATTAACATAATCCATCACATCAACAGCCTAAAAAAGAAAAATTACATGAGCATATCAATAAATAGAGAAATAATATTTGACAAAGTCGACACCTACTCATGATAAAAACTCTCAGTGAACTAGGAATAAGGGGAAAGTTCCTCAACTCGAACAAGAATATACATAAACAAACTAAAAGAACCCCATATAGGTAACATAATAAAATCTAGAAGCTTTCCCACTAAGAGCAGGCACAGATAAGGATGTTGTGTCTCACCAAGCCTTTTCAACATGGTACTGGAAGTCCTAACTAATGCAGTAAGACAATAAAAGGAAATAAAATGTATATAGATTGGGGAAGAAGAAATAAATCTGTCTATATCAAAATTTTGTTGAAATTTTGTCACAACTGTCAGAATCAATTCCTGGAACCAGCAAGCAATAGCAAGATGGTAGGACACAAGGCTAATACCCAAAAGTAAATTGCTTTCTTATATGCCAGTAATGAACTAGTACAATTTGAAATTAAAAAGAATATCATTTATATTAGCACCCCACAAAAATGCAATATTTAGGTATAAATCTACCAAAATATAGATAAGAACTGTGTGAGGAAAACTACAAGAACTCTGATAAATGAAAATAAAGAGCTAAACAAATAGAGAGCTATTATGTGCTCACAGGTGGGGAGACTCAATATTGTCATGATGTCAGTTCTTCCCAAATGTATTTGTATATACAATGCAATCCCAGACAAAATCCCAGAACACTCCTTTGTGGATATCAACAGACTTATTCTAAATTCATTTGGAGAGGTGAAAGATCAACAATATCTAAAGAGAAGTACAAAGTCAGAGAAGTGATATTACCCAACTCCAGGACTTAACAGTAATTGAGACAGTATGGTGCTGGCAAAAGAAGGTGCACATGGATCAGTGGGAAAGAAAAGAAAGCCCAGAAACAGACCCACATAGAAACTGTCAAGTGATCGTTGATGAAGGAGCAAAGACAATACAATAGAGCAAAGACTGTCTTCAACAAATGGTGCTGGAACAACTGAATATCCCCATGCTAAAAATAAATCTAGACACAGACCTTACACCCTTCCAAAAATGAGCTCAAAATGGATCACAGAACTAAGTGAAAAATGCAAAACTCAAACTCCTAAAAGACAACAGAGAAGAAAACTTCGATGATCTTGGGTATGGGGATGATTGTTCAGATACAACATCAAGGGCACCATCCACAAAAAATAAACATTTCTGCTCTGTGAGAGGTGGCAAGAGAAGAAAAAGAAAAGCCACAGACTGGGAGAAAATATTTGCCCTGAGACACATCTGATATACCCAAAATATACAAACAAGTTTCCCCACTCAACAATGAGAAAACAATCTGATTTTGGAAAGTGGCTCTAAGACCTTAACGGACCTCACTGAAGTCGATACACAGGTGGCAAAATAAGCATATGAAAAGATGTTCCACATAAATTACCAGGGAAATGCAAATTAAAACCACTACATACCTATCAGAATGCCCAAAATCCAGGCCACTGATGACACCGAAGGCTGGTGAGGACGTGGAGCAACAGGAACGCTCTCTCGCTGCCGCTGGAAACGCAGAACGGCGCAGCCATGTTGGAAGACGGTTTAGCAGATTCTTACAAAACGAAGCACGCTGATGTGACCCAGCAATTGTGCTCCTTGGTATTTACCCAAAGAATCTGGAAGCTTATGTTCACACGAACACCTGCGTGCCGATGTTTATAGCAGCTTTATTGACCATTGCCAAAGTGGGAGATGCAGCCAAGATGCCGTCACTAGGGGAAGGGTGAAAGAAACTACGGCATATTCAGAGAATGGAATATTGTCCAACACTAAAAACAAGCTATCGAGCCATGAAAAGACAGAGGAGAAACTTAAAATGCATATCATGAAGTGAAAGGAGCGAATCTGTAAGGGCTACGTATTGCATGATTCCGAGTAAGTAATATTCTGGAAACAGCAAATCTACAGAAGACAGTAAGAAGATCGGTGTTGACTGAGGGCTGAGGAGAAGGGAAGGAAGAGCAGGCAGACAGGGTTTTCAGGGCAGGGACAATACTCCCTATACTATATCAGATACGCATCATTTTACATTCGTCCAAACCTATACAACACACTTTCTTTCATAATCCAGATACCAATGGTAAGGAGGAAAACTCAAAATTCTTAAGAGTCCCCATGCTACTTTTGTGATCTATTAGTGTGTAATCTCTCCGTCACTGGAAAAGCAGAAATAGATGATCACTGTTGGTATCAAAATGCTTCTGAACGAAACCATATTTGTACAGCATTTCCTGTAATTCGTAGTATCAGTATCGGTGCCCTTCATTCCAGCACAGCCCCGAGTTGCCGTCCAGCGTCCCTTCCTTTCAGCCTGGAGGACCCCCTTCCGCACTCTTGTAAGGCAGGCTTGCCGGCAGCAATTACTCTCAGGGCTTTGATTACCTGGGACTGTGTCTCCTTCACCGCCATTTTTGAACGGTAGTTTGCCAAATCTGGAATTCTTGATCTCGAGCCCTTGGGCATTCCTCTCTGAAAGCTTCAGGCTGTACTGAAGAGGCAGCTGGGATCCCCCTTCCTACAGACGACCTGGGGCTCCCATTTATTTGCATCTCTTTCCCCGAAGCCACGTTTTCTGTTTGGGTACTTAAACATCTCTTTTAAAGCAAAGCTTGCGAACAAAGGTTGATAACATTCTCTTTTCCCCCAGCCATTTAAATGTGTCCTGCATTGACTGCGGACTCCAGTGTCCCACAAGTCAGCTGTTAATTTGATTTCAGATCCCTGGTACGTGAGGAGTCATTTATTTCTTGCTGAGTTCATGATTTTTCTTTGTCTTTATCTGTCAATAGTGGCTGTCTTTGTGTTTACCTTTTCTTTGGAGTGGGGGTGGGGGTCTCTTGGATGCATAGATTAATGTTTCTCATCACTGTTTGGGAGGGAGATTGGTCACAGCAGACACCGGAGGAGGAAGATACAACCAAATGTCTTTGGAGAAGGCAACGTGTGTTGGATTTCCAGCTTCATCTCCGGCTCTCCTCTGCGCCTTCTCTCTCTCCAGATGGGGTCCCGACCCCTGGATTTATCGAGGCGGCAGTGGCATGCCAGTGTGGCAAGGTGGCTGTACCCCGTCATGCTGGACTGGTACAGCCGGAACCTCTCCTCCCTCCAAAGACGGACTCTGGTTTTCTAGGAACAATGAGCTCAATATAGGGGCATTAAAGTTTGCTTACATCTTGCTCCCAGCTGTTCTAGATTCGTGGAACTGAATCACACGTGCAAACATAGAAAGGCACCCTTCCTCTACCCCTTTCTTCCACAAATGACCCTGCTTCTGAGAAATTTTAAGAATTGTTTCTTCCGAACCTATTTTATCACAGAAGCCCTTTCTCAGCTGGTTGCTCCTTCTGACTCTACAAACTGAAATGACAAAGGACTTACACCGGGGTTCTTTACGTTCTTTCCTGAAGTCTTCTACTGAGCACTTCAGGTTCTCCCATTCAGCCCGCCTCCCAGTGGTTTTTGTGGAATAGGTAATACACAACACGCACAAAAACTAAAACAGGCTCTACTAGTCTGCCTTCAACTTCCTTCCTGTCCCTTTTAGAATGCCGACTCTGGAAATACCACCAAAATAACCTGTTTATCAACAAAGCTGAGTTTATTCCTATCTTGATGAAGGAGAGTAGGGCCTTGACAGCCGGGAGTGAAAAGGCTATTCCTGAGGTTTTGGGCTGAGCTATATGATCAGTTTTCCAACTCGGGGGCTTCATCAGGACTGGGGGAGAACCGTGATGTAATACTTCAGGATCTGTGGGCGCAACAAAGTGAGACTTTGGACGTAAGGGTTTCTAGCGCCTTAGGGAGTTAAGTCATTTGATGCCATTAAAAAGCTAAAGAATTCGACAGGCATTGACCTGAGTTTTTCTTGTGAAGTTTCATAAGAACAATAAAGCTCACAACGTTCGTCTTTCTGGGCAAGGATTGCCTGGAACAGTAATGCCATGCTGATGAAAAATAGGAAAGTTGCACTACTGAAAACAGATGAAGAGCAGAGTCATGTTAATATCGCCAGGAAGCACGCGCCCTCCTTTCCGCCTTCCGCCCCGTGTCCAGGAAAGACATAGTATATGATTATGCAGCTATGCCTTCAGTACAGGCTAATACACAAGCATTCATGTGCTCACATACACGTTCATACTCTCCCCACTATATTTAATATTATCATGGGTGCCCTTCCACAGACTGCTTAGAGATTCGTCTGAATTTTTCTTAATGGTGACATAATTTTCCATTTTATAGACAGGTCATTATTAGCTCAGCTGACTGCTGATTTTCCCCCAGCTGTTGCATTATAAACAATTCTATAACAGACAACTATAAACTTTTCATTTCATACGAAAGTGAACACAGGAAAGTGAAATGCAAAGTCAAAGGCTAGGAGCATACTCAACTTTCATAGAGCCTCGCGTTTCTCTCTGTACGATTTCTTACCAAGTGATTTCTCACAAAGAAGGTGTCAAGATGCAATTTCCCGTCATTAGGTCTTGAAGAGGAAAGAGTGCAGTGAGAGGCAAGAGGGCTCAGCAATGGGAAGCGTGGGTCTGGGGCTACGCGCCTGGGACTGAATTCTGTTTCCTTCTAGTGATGTCCCCACAGGCAAGTCACTTCTGTCTCAGTGTATCTCTGGCTGCAGTAGGCCTGACGACAGCGGCGTCCTCAGAGTTGTGAGGATCAGAGTAGTTAATACGTGCAGTGTTTAAAAAGGATCCGGTACCTGGTAAACGCTATCTAAGTAAACGAAGTCCATATAAGGCTTGAGGCCTCCTGCCTACCGGTGCAGACGCTAAGGGCCCAGTGCTTAACCAGGAAACTGCCGGTGATTTCAGAGTGGGGACTGGAAGCTAAAGACAAAAGCCGATATTCACAGGAAGCTCGTATGAATACGATCAATTCTATAACTTATACAATGGAGCTATGCATTCAACCTTGGTCTTTCTCTGTGAGATTAGCAACGAAATTCGCAGTGGATCTTAAGGGGAGAGGAATCCCCCAAAAGAGCATTTATTTGTTCATTTTCTAGTCCCTGACCATGAGACGGGATCTAGGGTTGCAATGGCTAGTCCATACTAGTTTCTCAATAAACATTTATTGAATGAATAATGAATGAGTGTCTCTGATGTTAAGGAACTCAAAACACCATTAGGGGAAAAAAGTAAATGGGAATGACAGTGCAGAATCACGGGTACTATGATGGGGGTGAGTACAGGATGCTGTAGAAGCGTGGGACAAGGGCACCCAACTCCGACCACGGGTCACAACCCACTAGAAAAGAGGTTATGCAAACTAGTAAGGAAAAGGTGACCAATGCATGGGTCGCAGGGGGCATCTAGTTAGAGGGATCAGCATTTAGAAAGATTTCAGATGAAGCAGCAAGAGAATCACTACAGGTCAGTGGCTAAGGAAAGTTTCCAGAACCAGAAGGTACTACCACTAAATCGTATTTCACCTTGGGCAGGGTCTAATCCTCTTCGTAACACACTGTCCTCATCTATACCATGGGTAACTTTAATATGAGCTCAGAATATTGTAAGGCTCAAAGAGGTTAAAGCATAAGCCATTAAGCAAAGTGACACACACAGTAAGATCTCAACAAAATTTCGGCCATAATTATCATCACTCTTAGGGATAATCTTGTCACGTTTAGGAAATGAAGAGTGGTTCTGAATGGGTCTAGGGCCATGTGGTTTGTAGAAGCTTTAAAGAGGCTGAGTCTTTGGGGTCTACCGTAAGGAAGAGAAACCCAGCTGAGACTTTGGGGTTGAACGGTGCCTCAGTGTGTGGGATTTTCCAAAGTACAAAGGTTGAATTTGAACCGAAAACGTCACTATGCATTTCTACCATTGTGTGAGCTGAAGGAGGCTGCATTAGCTCCGTTCATGCCATCCCTAACAGACTGACATGAATCACATCCCTTCTCTGCTTCTGCCACTGCGGCCCTCAGAGTCTCTGCCTTATTGGGCTACCTGCACCCGGGAGGCCCTGCCACTCTCCTGAGGGCATTTCCCGGCTCTTCTCCGGTGGCGTGGATGGGCTCCCCCACCTTCCTGAAAGAGAACCATAGCTTTGTGAGGGGTCTTTTGTTTTCCCTGCTCCCTGATGAAACCCAGTTTTGTGGGTTTATATACTTTTATATACTTAGAAATTGCCCACAGTGATTTCAAATTCTACTTTCTTTTAAATTAATAGCTCAGAGGACTTTATGCTTTAATCATACTCTCTGCTCTGTTTTTAAATGTATTATTTTACATTTTCTCACTCCCTCTTCCTGCCAGCTGCAAAGAAATTCCTGCCATCTATTTTCATTGACTTCTTATCTTCATATCTTCGAGTATATACATTTCTATTAAGATAGATAACCATTTATCTTGACCTTTATTACCTGCCTCTAATCTGAACATAATAAAGATTCTTTGTTATTTTAATGGCTCAAATATTAGAGAGCCTTTCCAAATTTTGAAACCCAAAATAGATTATTGTTTTTATTTATACAGCAGATGGTTCATCTAGCCTCTTAAGGATACTTTCCCCGTGTAAAAGCCATGCTGCTTTTCCCTCACAGGTGAGGCTCCGTGCGTCTGCACTTCATTCCAGAAGCCAATATTTACCCCACCTGCCATCACACACATCTTCCCCCTTCCCTTCTAGATGCTCCTGCAGCCCCCTGGAGCACAGGGCTGGCCGGTTGACTGCACATTAAAGCAGATCCAGGCTCTGCAAGCTCAGAGTTCCACTTTTCTAATGCAACTAACTCATCGCATGTTCAAGTACTTCCTGGCCCTCTTTCTGTTCCTGTGTGACAACCGGAGCTCACGGAACCAGGGCCCATGTCAACAGTACAGCTGTGAGGAACGAGGTCTTCTGTCTCAGACCCAGCAGTCTGTGTCTTCTGCCTGCCTCCGTGACAGGGTGTCAGGATAACTTGCCAGCTTGCAACTAAGATAAATCTCAGATCCTTCAGAGCTCTTGACAGAGGCTTTATTCCCATTTTCTTAATTCTCTAAATATGGTTCTTCCAGAATATGCACAGTGGGTGTTCTGTAGGGAGATATCTGCACTCCTGTGTTCACCACTGCATTACCCCCAACAGCCAAGACACGAAACAACCTGAGTGTCCAGCAGCAGATGAATAGATACAGAGGGCGTGGGAGACGAAAGGTGTGCATGCACGTACGCGTGCACACACACTCATATTACCGCCATATAAAGGAGGAAATACTAACCTTTGCAACATGAATGACCCAGAGAACATTACTGTAAGTGAAATAAGCCAAACACAGATAAATACTGTGTGATCTCTGCACGAGCTCACTTCTAGGTGGAATTTAAAAATGTTAAGGTGACAGGAGCAGAGTAGAATGGTGGTTGCCAGGGGATGGGGGAGCTGGGCAGATCTTGGTCAAAAGGTAAAAACTTTCAGTTATAAGTTCTAGGGATCGACTGTGCAGCATGGTGACTACAGTGAATACTGCTGTACCGTGTACCTGAAATTTGCTAGGGGAGATATTCAGTGTTTTCACCACATACACACACACACACACACTCACGGTGGTGGATGTGTTAACTAGCTTGATTGTGGTAATCCTTTCACAGGTATGTATCGAATCATCCCATCAAATACCTTAGACATACATAGTAACTATTTGTTAATTTTGCTGTAATAAAGCTGGGGGTCAGGGTGGCGGAGAGAATGCTGGTGAAGGAAAGCTCCAGGGTTAGAGCCCTAGAGCAGTCCCACAAACACCCCAAGCTAGACTGGAGCTGGAGGAAAGGCCTGCAGAACAGTGGTCTTAAGACAAAAAGCAGCAAAGAAGCAAGCTAGACAGATGGACATCCATCCATCCATCCAGACAGAAATGACTAGATACGTCTGACCACATGTAACTAGTTTTGGGAAAAGATTTTACTGTTCTGGTTAAAAAAAAAAAAAAAGGTTGGATTATAGATACTTCAAAGCTGACCACTAAAAGGGTTCAATTACTGAAATTTAGGGAGAAAACAGATGTTGCACTGGAAGAGACAGACTCACAGTACAGCTACACGGCTCAGGATAATATTTGCATATCACAATGACGTATGTTCTGAAAACAGATTTAATTTTTAGTGGGAGGATGACAAGAGAGGTATGTGGGTATGTTTGTGTTCATGTGTGCATAGTGTTGTCAGTGAGCTGGGAAGGCAAGAGAGGATGCCTAAAGTCTAGGAATTAAGAAATATCACTATAGGCATTTTACATAAAATAGAAGCAGCAGAAATGAGGTGGACACCATGAGGAGACAGGAGAGCTGACTTTAAGAACCAAGAATCATGGGTGGATAGAGAACTGTTTTAATAATAAAGTGTCATTTTGTATTTTTAATTCTGCACTTGGATTATTTATAAAAACTAAATTGTAAAAATTCAGTTTGACTTTTGGATGACTAGACATGGTGCATATATAACCAGAAAATGAATCAGTCAAACAAAAGCCTGGCAAAGAAACAAACAGAGTAAGAAAGCGTCATAAATGGAAAATAGAGGATAACAGTAATACCCAGCAATTTCTCTAATCATCAAAGATGTGAGCGGATGAAGTTAATCAATTGAAACAAAAAGGCTCTCAGACTGAATTTTAATAATCTGATGGTACGCTATTAAAATAAAATGACACAGGTTGAAAATGAAGAGGTTGAAATGGGATCCAGGAAAATGCTGAAAAAAAAAAAAAAACATGGAGGTAATATTACTGACATCAGACAAAATCTTACACCGAGTGAAAACCAGTAAGGGACCTAGACTGTTGGTAAGCAAAATAATTCACCAGGAAATCATTCCATTCATGAATTTATAAGATCCTAACAGCCTCGCTTCAAATTGTATTATGCAAAAATTGGTAAAACTACTGGAAGAAATTTAATACCCAATCATAGGAGATAGTCACACAGTTCTCTCAGAAACTAATAAAACAATCAATGGGTCAATAGGGCTAAAAAGGGTAGAAGGACAGTTAATAAGCCTGATCTAAAAGCCTAACCTTACCGAAAATGGTCACAATTCTGACCCCAAAGGATGCCTCAACAAATGCTGAAATACTGATGTTATATAACTAATTTTCATCGACCACAATGCATTAAGAAATCAAGCCCCACGCCAAAAAGGCAGCCATACCCTTGATTACCCCTCCTCATAGATGGGAGTATTTACTTCATAAACACTTCCATGCCAGCCATTATGCTAACCACTTCCAAATATTTACTCATTCAATCTTTACAACAGCTGCTTGAGGAAGTACTATCATCCCCCACATCTTACAAACGAGGCAATGGAGACGCGGAGAGAAGGAACAACTCACCCAAAGTCACGGAGAGACAGAAACCTAGCTCCGTGACTCCAGGGTCTGACCTCTTGACTCTTGCCTCACCCCTTATTCTGTTCATAAACATCTAAGTAAACGGAATTAAAATGATATAAAAACAAAAATTGTTTAAATACACAGTACTACAACTTAAAACAGAAGCACTACACATCATCAAAATAAATGAGGAATATCCAGAGCAGTTCTCAGAAATTTATAGCTTTATATATATTTACTGTGGGAGGGAAGATAAATAAAAGATTCTAATCCAAAAAGCTTGGAAAAGAATATAAACCCAAGAGAAGTAGAAACAAATAATAATGAAGTAGAATTTAAAATACCAAAGTAAACATGAAACAACAGAAATGTTATTTTTTAAAATTTGGAATCTTTGGAAGGATCAATCTAAAACAACCTGCAACAAATAAGATAAATCAGACAGAGTAGAAGTCAGGAGAAAAGGCCACGAGGGCAGGCGCACATAAAATTATTGTAAAAACCGAACTGCAACAACTTTAAATATTTGAAAAAGTATATAAAATGGGTAAACTCAGAGGAAGATATATATTACCATAATTATATCAAGAATAAAAAATTTATTAGAATAATAACCCTACAAAAATGGAAAAGCAGTGGGAAAAAAAAATCTACCCTTTCAAAAAAACAACCAAGAAAAAGTACCAGGTTCAGAGCTTAGAGAAGGCATGAAATTTCCCCAGCATTTAAAAACATTGCTAATTGCAAACGTTTGGTACCAAAAATAGGCAAAGGAGAGAAAGATATTTAAGAGATAATTATTGGCAAATAACGGGTAGGTGAAAAAATAGCTAATTGAATTCAATAGTGTATATTGGTCTTGGTCTTTTGACTAAGGGTTTTCCTTAAAAATGAATGAGTCAACATTAGAAAAATCTATTAATGTAATTCAGCACCCTAAGCAATTAAAGAGTAAAAAGCATACAATTGTATCCACAGATATAGAAAAGGTACCAGCTGAAAATTCAGTAGACTACTTGTGATAAACTTGCAGACGGACCAGGAATAGAAGGGAACTTCCTTCATCTGATAGAGGGCAGGTGCCAGGTATGTTCGGCAAGCATCATGGGGACTGAAGCATGAGCAGCACTTTATAGACTTGGGGGGGGGGACGGGGAGGGAGAGAGCGAGCGCACACACGAGCGAGCTCAGGAGCGTGGGAGGAAAGGGCAGAGGCGGAGACAGAATCTGGAGCTGACTTCCAGCAGTGGACCACCGAGCCTGATGTGGGGCTTGATCTCAGGACTCCGAGGTCACAACTGAGCCACCCAGGTACCCCATGAGAAGCATTTTAATTAAACTTTGGGAAAAGGCACAACTGCCCCGATAATGGCTAGCATTTGATCCTGTATTTTAGCTCACCACTGGATGCAAGAGGAGATATAAAAAGTCAGAACGGAAAAGACAAAACTGCCAAAATAGACAGATGATGTAATCAATGTATTTTCTCCCTTCTCAGAAAAAAACCTCCATGCACTCCAGATTTTTCACAGTCTTTTTACATCTAAACTCATCTTATGTCAGATAAACATACACTAAGAATCATACATTTTCTAAAAATGTACTCGTTTTCCAGTTCATAATTTCAATATATCAGGGTTTCCTTTTCTTTCTGATGGGTTTCAAATCCCTTGTATTTCTAATTCCAAAGAGCCGCATCAATATTTAAATGGTGCTACTGGGAAAACTGCAAAGAAGGGACACGGACAAATAAGGCCCAAGATTAACTGATTATTTGCAGGTCTTGGTAAAACCTGCCGCACCCCCCCCCCGGCCCCCACCCGTAAGCTTTCCTGTAGCTGCTCTGCGGTTGGTTTCAACGATTCAACAAGGCTGTGGTGGGGGGGGGCGGCAGCGGTGGTAAATACACTTCGTACTTCTTGCTCTCAGCTGTGGGGCTCTCTGATCTTAATGGCTTATGAGGCCAAGTGGCTCCGGGTTCTCTCGAATCAACACTTCAAGGCCGCGAGAGATTAATAAACTGCCCTACTTTCAAGTATTCATGCCTCGGTCTGCCGGTTCTTGGAAAGGGAGCCTCTCCTACTTTGACAGGTGTCTAAGACAAAGGCATAAACTGGGCGCCAGAATAGGAAACACCCAGGAGCCAAAGTCCCAGGGAAGCTGGCAGACCTGGGGTCTGATCGGCCTTCAGCCTGTAGGAAGGCCTGGCTTGGGCTCACAGCAGGAAATGCAAACAAGGCTGGGTCTGCTGCCTGCACCAATGCAGGGGGAGACGGGGGAGAGGCAGGAATGGCTCCAGGCAGGCCTCCCTTCTCTGCCTCAGGAGGAGGTTTTCTGCTTTCCCTGGCAACACGCGGTGATGCTCTGGAAGGGGACGGGCGATCAGCGCAGCCGGCACGCGGTACGGACGCCGTGGCCCCGGTTTCCGCTCTGTTCCCTGCACCTGGCACGTGGTATGTGGCACGTGCTCCGTGAGTACTTGCTGGGAGCATCTAGGAGTGAATGAGTCACAGCTCCAGAACATTCCCATTGGAAGACCCGAGGGTGACTGGCTTCCCTAATTAAGCTGCACCCTTAAACACAGCTGCGCGCTGAGGCGCGGGCCCCTCTCCATCTACAGAGCAGAGCAGGACCTCGTCCTGACGCAGAGGCTTTGCTCCCGTGGGAAACCCCAGGCTGCCTACAAACTATCCGTGTGATTGGGCTGATGGGCTCCCAGTCTAACGAGATCCCCAGACATCAGGAGATGTGGATCTTGCTACTGTGCCTTGGGGGTAGTCACTGTGGCTTCGGGGAGAGAGCCCCCAGAGTCCAGGAGCAAGGAACACCGTCCTGACAGCTGACAATCCACACCTAAGGGTCAGGGCTACAGGAAGGCCCAGGGGAGCCTGGTGCTTTCTGCGTCTCCCACATCAGACCAATCAGGAGAGGAATTAACCGACAGACCCCAGTGGGTTCTAAGATCTCCTGGGCCTCCCTTCAGAAGACTGTGCGAGCTGCGTCTGCCCCAGCAGAGTGGGAGCACTGCAACCGCGGCTCTACGCTCTCCAGCCTTACTCCCCGAAGCCGGAGCGAGCCTCGGCCCTGCCTGGGAGAGGTAAGTCACCCCCCACGACTCAGTAAAGCAGGGATTCTTGTCTGACTGGGCGGGGCCTCACCAGCGCTGCTCATGGGATGCCACCGTTTCTCTTCTGTCCTGGGAATTCTGTCAAGTAGAAATATGAATGTACAGCTGTGCTATAAAACTTCGGGAATAGAAAGCATTAAAAATACATACACGCAAAAAAACCCAACAAAACCACTCCGAAAGGGTTATCTGGACATTAACCTAAGAAAATCTCACGCAGAACTTCCAAAAGGCTTAACCGGTCCATTTAGCCCAACATATAGCGCTCAGGCATCACACAGGGTGACCCAGGGGCACTGCAACCGTGCAGTCCCAGCCCTCACCCTCCATCACACTCATGGCATACAGGCCTCGCAGTGAGCCACAGAACATCGGACTCTGATGGAGTGAACTTAATAGTCCCCTTTACACCAGAAAAAGCCTATTTCCTGAACATAGCAGTCCCCACCCTTTCATCCTGCTTCCTGCCCCAGATATCACCCAGGGGCCAGGAAGGCGAGGGTCAGGCTCAAACACCAGGATTTTGTGAGTGCAGGAGCCCAAGCAGGAGGTCCGGGACACAGGCACGCCTGCGGAGTCGCTGCCCCGGGAATGGCTTACCCAGCCCTGCACCCATCCCCTCCCCGTGCTGGGGACTCCCTCCCCTGCTGGCGTATTTCCTGCCCTGCCACCTCTCTTCCTGCTGTCTCCAAAAGCTTTTAGAAAAGCACCCTCCCTCGAACCCGCAAGCTGTTATATGTATTCTAGCTGAAGACCAACCACCTTGTAACCTTGACCCAGGCTTGGAAGAGAAGGGAGGATAAAACAATGACTTAATATATTCATATATGCTCATTGTTACCCATAGTGACCATTTATTGATGGCCTACTGTATACCGGGCCCTCTGCTAAATGCCTTCCGGCCATTGTCTGGTGTAATTCTTCCACCAGTCCTCTGTCCTGGAGATCAGTAATGCCTTCACCTCACAGGGGCAGACACTGAAGCCCGAAGAGAAATGTTTCTAAGGTCACAATGAAGCAGGTGGAGCTGGGGTTTGTTCATGGGGGCGTCTGGACGCCAGGCCAACACCAGTTCCATCCAGATTTCGGAATCTGAAACTGGACAGGAGGTGGGAAGTGGGGACTGCGTTTCTAAGTCAATAGAGATGAGAGAAATCAAGGACAAGAACCATCCTTGAACATGAGAAAGAGCGTATGTGTCTGGGGGGGTCTGACATAGGAGAACCCAGGAGGGAGTGGGAAGGGCTGGTTGGTGAAGGAGCAGAAGTTTAATGTTCTGTTGGTCTCTTATGTACCAAGAATTATGCTTGTCTTTTTACACATAGTAACTCATATGATCTCCATAGTAACACTGTGAGAATATATTATTCTATTTTATAGATGAGCAAATGCAGACAAATGAAGTGAGCAAAGAAAAGCATCCCTCCACTTACACTGGGGTTAAAGCCAGAGACTTCTATAAACTTAAATGTTTTGTTCTCTTTATCATTGTTTTCTTATAGTGACTGGTACTTCAAACCTTT
This sequence comes from Ursus americanus, assembly GCF_024610735.1. Classification (NCBI taxonomy): domain Eukaryota; kingdom Metazoa; phylum Chordata; class Mammalia; order Carnivora; family Ursidae; genus Ursus; species Ursus americanus. Next base: position 44,549,447 of record NC_142128.1, read on the forward strand.
AGGATGTTTCAGGTGCTTTACTGTGTTTGGAGACTAGGAGACAAGCAGAAACAACCCTCCACACAGAAGGGGACGAGGGTGTTGAAACCAGGGGTGTTTGGGGAACAAAGGAAGCAAGGAGCAGGCTCTGGGTCACAGAATGTCCCGGGTCCACACACGAGACTCTTATCAAGGGAAAAAAGCAGTGCCTCCTCTCATTGCCTCTTCTAGACCTTGGATTTTGAGTTTGCACCACGAGGAAGGCAATGCTCTGTGCTGCGAGCAGAGCAGGAGCTGGCCTCCTCCCTCCCAGAAGCGTGCCTGCAACCGCAGTCTGTCCCTGGCTTGGGTTCTTGCCTCACGCCTGTCCCTTCACAAGTGGCTTTTGCAGGTGCTGTGTCACCGCTGGACTGAAGCAGGTGAGCTGGGGCGGACCCAGTGCCGCGCACTTGTTCTAGGGCTTTGTCTGCTCCGCATCCACTCCAGCCAAGCACATACGGTGCTTCCACCATTCTACCTATTTACTCTCTTCCTCGCCACCGCCCCCCCCCCCCCCCCCCGCATCTGTCCCCAGTGCCAGGTCCCAGAGAACCTCAGGAAGCCCTGGAGAAACCAGCCAGCATCTGAAAACGGAGCACTTCGGAAACCCGGAGCGACACCCATTTGGAGTCCCTGCACGTGGCTGATGCGGACCGTGGACCAGCCTGTTTCCAGCCTGCATGTTCCACCTTCCCGTTTCATCTCTTTCAGACCCAGATTCTCCTCGATGCCCAGACCCAACTTCACTGCTGTGACACAGTTCACCTTTGAAGGCTTTTCCATTTTTGGCTGGCAGTACAGACTCCTCCTCTTCGTGGTCTTTCTGGTCTTGTACCTGTTGACCCTTGCCAGCAACGCCCTCATCCTGACGGTCATCCGCCTCAACCGGCAACTTCACACACCCATGTACTTCTTCCTGAGCGTCCTGTCCATTTCTGAGACCTGTTACACCGTGGCCATCATCCCCCGGATGCTGTCCAGTCTCCTGAGCCCCCAACAAGCCATCTCCATTCCAGGCTGTGCCACTCAGCTCTTCTTCTATCTCGCCTTCGGCATCAGCAACTGCTTCCTGCTCACGGCCATGGGCTACGACCGCTACGTGGCCATCTGCAACCCCCTACGGTACTCGGTCATCATGGGCAAAAGGACCTGCATACGGCTGGCAAGCGGATCCTGGAGCATTGGCCTGAGCACAGCCATCACGCAGGTGTCTTCTGTGTTCAGCCTGCCCTTCTGCGACTCCAACGTCATCTCCCACTTCTTCTGTGACATCCGGCCCCTAATGAAGCTGGCCTGTGCTGACACCACCATCAAAGAATTGGTCACTTTGCTCATCAGTCTCTGCGTCCTCGTTCTGCCCATGGTGCTGGTCTTCATCTCCTACGTCCTGATTGTCTCCACCATCCTCAAGATGGCATCCGCGGACGGCCGGAAGAAGGCCTTTGCCACCTGCGCCTCCCACCTCACAGTGGTGGTCGTCCACTATGGCTGCACCTCCTTCATCTACCTAAAACCCAAATCCCAAAACTCCCTGCAGGACAGACTCATCTCGGTGACCTACACGGTCATCACCCCCCTGCTGAACCCTGTTGTGTACAGCCTGAGGAACAAGGAGGTCAAGGAGGCCCTGCTCAGAGCTTTAGGCAAAAAGCCTCTCTCTCAGTTTTAGGGAGACTGACCAGCACCGAAGAGTTTGCCAAGGGAGCCAGTCAGCTAAGAGGCACCAGGTACCTGGTCTGGGCGGCACCTGGGAAGGAGGGGGACAGAGTAAAACAAGGAAGGACAAGATTAATAAGAGATGGAGGGATGTCCTAAGACCAATAGAAGGGCTTACCAGGCTGGATGAAAACCAGGTGAGAGAGAGAATATTCAGGAGCTGTCCTATCAGGTTAGACCTTGTTCCCGTTCCCCTTGGCATAAGGGACTGGGAGCTAGTAGTGAGGATGGGAAGAACAGATAGTATCTATCACAGGAATTTACGGACTCGGAACCTGGCCTCAGCATGAAAATCGGGAGCACTGAAATAACAAGTTCTCCGTTATTTACACGTAACACTTTCTAGGCTATATTTCACAGGACAATAAAAAAATTCACTCCATTCATTTACCTTGTACCTACTCCTACCTGCGAGGACCCTAGACGGCTATGTCAGACATGGGATCTGATAGCCAGTTGACAAACTGGTTGAGAAGCGTAAAGCAAAACCCATAAAAACAGCTTCCTGGATATTGAGGGCTGCGGAAGAGCCCCCCTCTTTCACATCCCACCTCCCCCCCCTCATCCCCGGACACCTGGGTGATTTAATAGACTCTGTGGCTGCTCTGCCCATGTCCTCTGTGGGCTGGCACCCCCACCCCAGCTGACGCAGATGGGGCGTGCAGACTGCTCCTAGCCACCCCCCACTCTGAACAATCACCCTTGGGTGAAAGGAGGCTCTCTCAGGGGGGACCCATACCCCAGTCCCACCCAGGAGGTACTAAAGTCCACCTACCTTGCCTCAAGGTGGGACTAACTCTAGTCTTCTGTCAGATCAGGCTGCAGGGAGACTGTGACCGAGACCACATCCTGGCTGAGCTCCGCCCTGACCCACCTGCTTCCCTCACTCCATTTTGAGTGTACGCCCTCCATCCCCTGCATGGGGGTGGGTGGGGGCTCTGCTTCAGGTCACCTGACCTAGTCAGCGGTGCCCCTATCTGTCGGGCAATCAGGTCCACGGCTTGGGCAGTGTCCCTACATCTGTGGCACTTAGGACAGTGCCTGGTACAGAGCCGCTGCTCAGGAGTTACAAAAAGGAGGAAGGAAAGACACGGCTATGAGCTGCTAAGATACAACCGGCATCCGCAGACAGCTCTCTTCTCCCTCTTTTATTACTAGATGACTTTCAGGCTGTTTGTCCCCCACTTTTGGTACATTTATTGAATGCATCCTAGACAGCCAGCATTAATTTAAGCACTTTATTCATTTAATCCTCACTATTAATCTAGGAGGTAAGTATTTTATTAAACTTATTTTACAGATGAGAAACCCAAAGCCTGAAAAGATTAAGTAAATTCCTTAAGGTCATAGAGCTAGTGGGTGGACCACAATCAGCACCCAAAACAGGCAATCCAACCCCAGAGTCCGTGGTTGCATTATGGGCTCGTGATGATAAACCAGCTCTGCTCCTTTAGAATAACTGTAGAAGAAGCTCCATACATTGCGGATTTACACATAGCTCAAATCCTGCTAGAATTGGGTCTTGGAAATCAGTCTGGAAGTTCAGAGATTACATATTGTAACACGCTTTTCCCTTGAAAACCTGGTGCATCCTTTCCCCACTCAGCACAGCCCTAAAGATGGGAAGAGTATAAAGCAGGCCGAAGACCACCGGGGGAAGATGGGGTGATTGGGCTCATGCCCATCAGATTACGAACCCTGTACCCATCCACTTCTCCACCCTCATGACCTGAGGTAGGAGATACTTATGCAGTAATATCATAGATGGACCACGGGCTTTGGGGCCAGAGAGGCACACGTCCCAATCCTAGGTCGGCCATTACAAGCACGTGTTCTAGGAAAGTGACTTAACCTCACTGGTCTTCCTTTCCTATCCATGCATTGGGGCCAGCAAGATCAACCTTCCAAGGTTATTGGGAGGACCAGAAAATCTTAAGGGCATAACATTTCCTGGCTCATGCGAAACAGCTGTGCTGTCAGCACCTCCTCTGCTCCACACCCCCACCAAACACTGCTCTCGGTCACCGTAATATGGACACCCCCCGCTCTGGCAACTGAGTTCTCATTCACAGAATCAGCTCCCTCTTCCCGGGAGGGACTTGGTAATGGGCACCCCTCCCCTTGTCCTTTCCCCCCAGTAGTCTCTGATCCCATAGTTCAGTACACGAAACCTATTCTCCCAGGGTCTTGCAAGAATCACGTCCTGGCTACACCTGCCATGTGTTAATAGACCGCTTCCGCCCTCCGTCAGTTCCTACCCCAGACTCCCTTCCCTGTGCTCTGCCCACTTGCTGGCCTGTCAGCCACTTCTCATGGTGTCACTCCCACTTCTCTCCTGGTTGCCTTGAGTCACTGCAAGAGTCTCAGGATTCATGGGTACAATCTTCAGATGGATGCCAAATATACACTAACAAAAACATGTACAACTACTTTTGTACCATAATACATTTGAAAGCACCAATTACTAAATTCTAAATAGAATACTAAATACTAAATAGAAAAAAATAAATCCTGAGAAAGAACTATCCATAGATACAAACAGTACAGCTATATTGACTATTATCAAGCTGGAGATCCATAAATATTTTTAAATTAAAAAGAAATTTTCACACGTACAAAACTAGAGACTCCAACTCTGGATGAGGATAAGATTGGGGTGAGAGAGAAGATACAACTTCACTGCTATGGACTGAATCAGGTCCCCCAAGTCCATATGTTGAAGCCCTATATGCAATGTGATAGTATTTGGAGATGGAGCCTTTGGGAATTAGGTTTAGATAAGGTCATGAGGGTGGGGTCATGATGGGACTGGGGCCCCTTAACAAGAGACACCAGAGAGTTCTCTCTCTCTCTCTCCACCATATGAGGACAGAGAGAAACCAGCTCTCTGCTGTCCAAAAGCAAGCCCTCACCAGGAACCGAATCTTCTGGCACCTTGATCTAGGATTCTCAGCCTCCAGAACTGTGAGACATAACTGTCTGGTGGTTAACCACCCAGTTAAGCGACTGGGGTATGACATTCAGGAACAATGATGACCTCAGCTAAATCTGCAGTGAGCCTTCCTCGGGGTTCTGAAACCCCCAAGACAATTCTAACGCATCATTAGTCGGTCTAGACTAAATCCTAAATCAACGAGAACACCACGAAGGAGCCATGGTAAGAGCTACCGGAATCTGACCCCCAGACAACGTGGTCTACAGAGCTGAGGGAGTTTACAGCAGGTGCTCCTGGCTGCCCCCCGGCTGTGTCTCGGGAGCTACCCCACATGCTCGTTTGTCTCACGCTGAAATCCAGTGAGTTCACCATGGACGGTAGAGTGTACCCCTCACCACCTCTGATCTGTGAAATGAGGATACTGCAGACTTCAGAGGTCATTTGAAGGACAGAGGCAAACATGTGTTAAAATGTTCCATAAGTATTACTTGATTCTGAAGCTCGACCTCTTGTTTTCATCACATTTTTATACGATGTACCCAAGTGCCCCACTTCCAAACTATTCCTAATTTGTCCCAAAGCAAAGGCATCATGAAACATTAGGCTCTTTGGTGCAACTTTCCTCCCTCCCTGGTGGGATCCCACAGCCACCAATCGCACTCAGTGGCTGACCATTCATAGCGGTCATTTTGGTCAACGTGCCTGTTCTAATGGGAAGCGATGCCGATTTGCGCGTCCCAGAGTTGGCACGAACCAACCTGAGGCCAGCAGCTTATGAAATGATGGGGCCTCTCCTCTCCTTTGACCCACACTCTGTTACAAGGCCTACCACTTCACCTCAAGTGTCTCTCATGTCTGTCCCCCTTCCCTGGACCACTGCCACCCCTCTGGATCAATCCCAATTGATCTCTGGCCTGCCCTGTGCCATCAGCCCCCTAGCTCCTCTGCCCACCTCTTCTCCTAACCCCAGCCCCCCTCCCACAGCTGCCCCATTGATCCTGCAGGGAGGCAAAGTCAGCAGATGGGCAGGAGGAAGGGGCAGAGCAGCTGCTCTCCTTAAGGGCCAGTTACTAAGGGGCTCTGAAACCCCTGAGCAGGAGTAAATCACTCGAGAGGCCCTTAAACGTGGTAAAATCTGACTACGCTCAGACCTTTTGTAGTCTGGTCGTTAGCTACGGAATCTTCTCTATCAACCAGAGTCTAATCCAGGACCACCGCCTCCCTGTCCCCCTTATATGCGGTATTCACAGCAGGTTACTATCATCATCTGTCACGAACTACAGGTGCTTCTCAAAGGTGGAAGCAGCATGGCCTCCACTTCCCAGTTCCCAGCAAGCAGCCTGGGGTTAGGCCGTGCTTGGCCCGGGGAAGAATGAACTGACACAGATAAGCATTGGTTAACAGAAGAACACTGCTAATAAGCAAGGGGTAAGTTAACCCATGGGAAGTCTTTGGGAAAACTAACTTTGGCCTTAGGTCTCAACAGACTAGAAGTTTGCCAAATGGAGAAAGGGGTTCGTTCTGGGTAAAGATAGAGTATTCAGGGCTCATCGGTTTCCTGACCCCAAGAGAGGGTCCTCAGATCCAATGAGACAGATTTCTGCTTCCGAATACCCGGGGGCAGAAAGGCAGCATGAACTGCCCCGGCCAAGCCAGGGCCATAGTGGACTACTTTTATTCCAGAGAGAAAACCAGATTCTTAAGCTGAGCAGGGGCCTAAGCTTCCCAACACGCAAACTGATATGGCTCCAAGCTTGAGTTTCCTGTGTCTGTCAACTACGGATTTCCCAGGCACATCTGTGAAAAACCACGATGTACTTACAGAGTCTAACAAGTTAAAATTCTACCAAATAAATCAGCTTTACCTAATGCTGTTTTTACTTGAAGCAAAAACGTGCCCCAAGTTCCCAAACTGCTAACCCTGGGACTGGGTAAATGAGCCCTTCACATAATGAGGCCCCAGGTGCCTACTGTTTGCATCCTCCCAGCCCCGGGATGGGGGGAGGGGACGGGACTCTGGGGATATCTTCAGGGCGGGAGCCCCAGGAGCCCCACTGGCTGCTCCTGGGGGAGCCTCTTCTCCGGCTATGAAGACTTCAGAGGCTGCATCGGGGATGCCTGCAGCACCCCAGCTACCCCCATTCCTGCTGGAGCATGTATGTCTGCTGCCTGCTCAGCCGCCCCCTGTGACAGGCCCTCCCTCTCGGTCCCCCTGCTCCTCCCTGCACCTGCTCACTGTGGCGGCCTCCAGCCCGGCACGCCCGTCGCTCTCAGCACTAGGCAGACAGATGTAAGTGCTCCGCAGAAGGGGAAATGAAAAAGGGCTTATTGCCCGCAGGCTGGCTTTCAATTCTTGTAGTGTCACAGCTCTTATCACCATCTCGGTAAGGCTGTGCGCGCTCTCCGCTCCCTGGGTTTCCGTGGAAGAATTAGAGGCTCCCAAGGGTAGAGGATACCAGCCATGTCAGAGCAGCCATCCTACCGTCTCACGACAGACAGACATCAGCCAGCTCAGAGGTCACTCTAGTCCAGGGGTTCTCCGGAGGAACCCTGATGGCTATCTGGAACAGGACAATTCTTCCTCAGGTGGGACAGTCGCACGGAGGGCAGGACACGAGGTGACATTAGCTGTCGGCAGCCCCCGTGTCCATCATTAGAACACTCAGGAGCTGGGACCCAGGGGGCAGGCCTCCCCGTGGCTGGACCACTGCCTAGTCTCTGCCCAGAGGCCTCACAGAAGATCAGTGTCTTTAGCCACATATTTGGGTGTCAAATGATTTTCTTTGGAAATTTCTTCCGTTGCAGCTTCACTCTCAGCGTTTTTAGTGTAAATGATTAACAGCTGGTAGCCAATGTCTTTTAAGTAAATTTTTATAAACTTGGAGGTCTCCATGCTTACTAACCTTCATCACTGATGATTTACTTTATGTAAAAAGTCTTTCTGAATATGCATAAGCAAATCAGAATATAATTTAAGTACCCTGCAGGAACTTACTGTCTAATGGGACAAAAACGTGAAATATCACATAAATTGGACGGAGCCCCACCCTTCAACGCAGTGATGTGTCTTCAGTCTAACTCTTTCATATTCGGGGTGGGCTTTAGCTTCAGATGAGACCCCTGAATTGGCCGCAGCTTCCGCGGCACAACTATTCACCTCTGCGGAGGGTGTATGCCTACTACGTTGTGTCAGCTAGAAATTCACCTTTTCGCTTAGGGACGGCGAAGCTGAAGCAAGGTTTACCATGTAGCGTGAGCCCGCGCCGCGAGCCGGCGGCAGCCTTCCGTCGTGCAGACAGCAGCGGGCAGAGGACGGCGGTCGGTGAAGACCTGCCTTTTCTTCCTTGAAAACAAGATGCACCTTTCTGAGTCAGCTTTGCTTCTCCTTCCTAAACGATCAGCAAAGGTATGACTCGATCTTGAAGGAGGGGGGGGAGGTCTCCAGTCAATCCTTAAATTGTTTTCAGTCTCAGCCATAATCCCAAGCAGGTGAGACAGGCAGATGCAGGTGTAAAGTCGCAGGGCGGCCCTGGCGGGGAGACGACCTTCCAGGTCCACCTGACAACATCGCGGCCCCACAGGCGTTGATGTGCCGATGCCCGCCTTGGTCCCCGAGGAACGGGGAAGGATGTAAACAAGAGAAGAAAAGGAGAAAGGGCATTCCAGACGTCAAGGAGGAACAATAGGCTGAAGTGGGAATGTATGTAGGGCTGTTGTGGGAATACGACCAAAACAATAAATTAAAAAGGAATCTGGGATGCATAGGAAACGGTGATAGATGGCCACAGAGTAAAAGCATTTTAAATAAACCCAGAGATAAGTTTTAAGACACTGGGAAATGTATCCCTGGGTTTGCAGCTGAGAAAAAGTTCAGTCAATTTCAGAAATGTGCTTCGACAGCCTTGCTGAAATTACGCACCTTCTCTCCATCCACATTTCAGGTTTAGCGGCCACTCAATGGAGAGAGAGAACCGTACTCTCATCACTGAGTTTGTTTTCCAGGGTTTCTCCAGCTTCCACGAGCACCAGCTCACGCTTTTTGCTGTGTTCCTGGCACTATACACCTTCACCCTGGCCGGCAACATCGTCATCGTGACCATTATCCGAACTGACCGTCACCTCCACACACCCATGTACTTCTTCCTGAGCATGCTGTCCACTTCAGAGACCGTGTACACGCTGGTCACCCTCCCAAGGATGCTGTCCAGCCTGGTGGGTATGAACCAGTCCATCTCACGGGCAGGCTGTGCCACACAGATGTTCTTCTTTGTAAGCTTTGGCATCACTAACTGCTTCCTGCTCACGGCCATGGGCTACGACCGCTATGTGGCCATCTGCAACCCCCTGAGATATTCAATTATTATGAACAAGAGAGTGTGCGTCCAGCTGGTAGGCGGGGCCTGCAGCATTGGGTTGATTGTAGCTACAACGCAAGTGACATCTGTGTTCAGCTTACCTTTCTGTGCCACAAAGGTGGCCCACTTCTTCTGTGACATCCGACCCGTGATGAAGCTCTCCTGCGTCGACACCATGGCCAATGAGATCCTGACTGTCATCATCAGTGTGCTGGTGCTCGTCGTGCCCATGGGGCTGGTCTTCATCTCCTACGTTCTCATCATCTCCACCATCCTCAAGATCCCCTCTGACCAGGGCCGGAAGAAGGCCTTCGCCACCTGCGCCTCCCACCTCACGGTGGTCGTCGTCCACTACGGCTGCACCTCCATTGCCTACCTCAAGCCCAAGTCCGAGAACAGCAGGGATCAGGATCAGCTGATCTCGGTGACCTACACGGTCATCACCCCCCTGCTGAACCCTGTGGTATACACGCTGAGGAACAAGGAGGTCAAGGAGGCCCTGCTCCGGGCCACTGGCAGGAAGCTCTCCTGACAGGATGGGGAGCGTTCTCCCGGGGCTCTCAGCATCTCCGCTCAGCAGGGGTAGGAGCAGAGCCATGTGCTGTGGACTGCCAGAGACCTGCCCCACAAGGAGGCAGAACAGCAGCGGCATCCAACGGGGAGTCTGAAAACTTTAAAGCCCCCGAACAAACCATTAGCCCCCCGTTTTATGTGTAAATATACTAACAGAGACAGGAATTGCCTGAAGAAAGGTCAGGAAATAGTGTGGGCCCAGGATTTTTCATTGACTTTTTGGTTTCTAATGAAGGCAAAAGAGAAAAAGCAGAATCCACGGTATGCATTATTTTCCCCTACAATTCCTTCCTACTTAAGAACATGAGGATTTCTCAAACTCGACCCTGTTAGGATCTGTTCATACATGATATGTCAAGTTATAAGTGACCCTGTGGATAGGGAGAGGGGCCATTGGATGAAATAGCAAGGGAAAATAGATTTCCTCCCTTGGCTGCTTTAATTTACCCTAGTTTCTAGCAAAACTGCTTATTAAAAACGGTCATTCACTATAGACAGTTTAATTAGAGATCCTCACAATTCCAGATCTTGTCAGTCTTAGGGCACAAAGATCCTCCTGGGTCGTTTCAGCTGTTGTTAACTCAGACAGCATGTAATGGGTAATAACAATGAAGGGGCCATGTTCTGGAATCTGGGGAAGACCAATGAAAAAACCCTGCTTGTCTGACTTCAAGAAGCTCAAACTCTAGTGGCAGAAACCAACATTAAAAAGTATCGTTCCAATTTTTTTTGTAATAGGTTGTATTATACAAAAGATTGCAGGAGGATGGGAGGAGAGGAGGGAGAGAACATGCTGGTGGTGTCAGGGAAGTCTCGGAGGAGACCTACAACGTGAACTGGCTTTAGGACCTTTGTAGGAAGTGCCCGATGAGCAATATTATTGGAGGAAAAGAATCCCAAGGAGAAGGAACAGGATACTCCCAGGAGATGAAAAAGTAGTCCCCGTACCAATGCCAAGGAACGATGGGGGAATGTGGACGGAGATGGGACCAGAAGGGTAGGCTGGGGTCGGACTGTGAGGCCTTTGTGCACCAAACTAAGAAATTTCAGCTTTGACTTTTAAAAACAATGGAAATCACCCAAGATTCGGGAAAACTAGGATTCAGTATAGGAGGCATCTGTGTGAATTGTTGGCATCCTTCTTGTCCTTACACAGCTCCACTGAGACGTGTAAGAAGTTTTAAGGATCTCTCGACTCTAAGCCAAGAAAATTGGGGGAAACGGAATGTGAGTAGAGTATTTGGAGGTAATGCACAGAAATAACTATGCATGTGTGATGAAGTTGAATCAGACAATCAGAGAGCAGGACAGAGGCCGATCAAGGGGCATCACACAGATTTAGAGTTTGCGGCTCAAGTGAGTACCCAGGGAAGGAGAACAAGGACCTGCTGTTGAGTCAATGAGTAGGCTAGACCTCAGACATGGGGCACCACGGCCCCAGGACACACCTTCCACTGGAACTCAAGGTGGGTGCCTTACCCAGAAAAGCCTTCAAAACACAAGACAAACCCACACAGCGCATGTATCTGCTCTCCAGACCACAGCAGAACTACCAGGCTCTCTCAGGACTAAGAGAAGCAATGACAAAAATCAAACTGTACATAAGGTTCTCTAGAATCTACAGTGGCTCCAAGTAATTAGGAGAAGTCATCAACCGTCAAAGGGAAGAGCAGAATGAGTAAAAGCAACAGCAGGCAGGCAACGGGCTTGACAGTCATCCAACCACCACTCACGGAGCCATTGCTCTATGCCGCATACCGTGCTAGACGTGGGCCAGGTCAACAGAAGCCTTGCACCTGCCCCGAAGGAGGGAGCCCCCAGTCTTGCAGGACAGATGGGCTTACGCAGAACTCACTATAATGCAACGTGATGGAGAAACGGACAAAGTGAGGTTTTTCCGAAACGTTGTCTAAAAGGATCAGCTTTACAATGAGACATCATGGAGTCAGAAGTTTCAACAGCCCTTCTCAACCCCCAGAGGAACCAGCCGCAGAACTTTCTTTGACCTGCTCAATGGTCCCAGCACTCACAGAATATTTGGCTATGTTCTCCACCCAAGAGGAATCCTTCTGGTTCCCTGGGATTATTGGTCACTGTTCACACTCCGTATCACATGACGGTAAACACCTCTTCCGCAAGGTCTCTTGCCATCAGACACTTTCCCAACTATTATTCTCACTAGGTTCTTAGAACAACCCTAGGAAGGAGGCAGGGATGAGGCTCTCTGCTGTACAAATAAGGCTAAACTTGAAAAAAGGGTGAAAACAGAATTGGAGTTTGTACTAGCTGGCAGACATTTTCTGTTTACCCAGAGTGTAACATCACCCAAGGGCAATTCACAGTACAGACAGGAATGTGCTAGAGAATTCCCTAGAGCCTCAGATTTCCCAAATAAAATGTGACCTTGTCCCTGGAGCTTTTTCCAAAGAACAGAATGTGTGTCCTGTTGGAAGGGCCACAGGGGCCTCACCCTAGCCAATCAGTGGGCACCCCAGAGGAAGGGTATCTCCAGCAGAAGTTTAAGCTGTAACGTCTTCTTCATGAAGAGCCAGCTAAGACTTTAGGCAATGTGGGCATCCACTTTCTCGAACATAAAAGCACATCAGAAAAGCATTTAGAGCTCCAGAAGCCAGCCTGGCACTTAGTTAAGAGGATTAGGTCTGGTGCTAAGCGCTGAGAGTATAGTGGTGAATTATGCTGAATTTCTGACCTCTAGACAGATTTATATGTATATGTAAAAGGCAAAACCATAGAGACTGCACACAAATCAGTGGTTGCCAGAGGTCTGAGAAGGAAGGAAGGTTGCAGAGAGGAAGCTTGGGGAATTTTCTTAGGGCAGTGAAAGTCTTCTAGCATGATACTCTGATGGCGGATATGACACTGTGCATTTGTCAAAACCCACAGAATTCTGCAGCAGAGTGAACCTTAATGCATGCAAATGAAAGAAGAATCATTTTAGGAGATTGAGATCCCAGAATAGAATGCAGGCTGAAGCAGAAGAATGTAACTGTATTACAAACACAAAACAAGTCCACCAGAGGGGGAAAGGGAAAAGGCTGACCTTGAGAACTCCGAAAATGAGCAAAGTCTATGAAGACTAAAAGCCAAAGGAACGATGCGTAAGCACCAGCTTCTAATTTTTAAAGTTGTTACCTACAGGGGTCCAGGTTAACAATCCTTGCAGTGCTATAAAGGTATACTGGAACTGAACCATATGAAAATGGATAGCAGATGGTGGAAACCAGGTTTTCCATGGTTTGTGTGGGACGTTACAGACAAGCAAGAGAAGAAGACTAGAAATGATCTCTGTTGTAATGGATTATAGAAATGCAGATCTTGGTTTCTAATACCGTTCTCCAATAAAAGGATCTAGGAATCTTGGACAAATGGCTCTCCAAAACTAGGGCCAGAAAGCTACAAGACGATCCTGAAGTGTCTTATAGGGCCTGAAAATAAGAACGTGGTTAAATAACTCAACAGTTTAGGGATGCCAACGGGATACACGGTAGCCAATGCTAGGAGAATGTGAGCAACCAAGTAGACCAGATTATATACCAAAAGATAAAATATATACAAGTCCATACTGAGTGATAGAAATACTTGGGGGAGAGTAGACAAATCTTTTGGGGAGAATTCCAAATAATGTTTATACTCGACTCTCGAGGTGGAGCATAACTATATTAAGAGTAACCTGTGGGGCACCTGGGTGGCTCAGTTGGTTAAAAGTCTGCCTTCGGGTCATGATGCCAGGGTCCTGGGATCGAGCCCCACATTGGGCTCCCTGCTTGGTGGGAAGCCTGCTTCTCCCTCTCGCTCTGCCACTCCTCCTGCTTGTGCATGCGCGCTCTCTCAAATAAATAAAATCTTAAGAAACAAAGTCACCTGCACCACACATAGTCACATCCTTCCAAAGGGTAAGGTAGAGAGGTGGGATATAAAGAGTAACTCATTTCAGAAACCTGCAAAACCACCTTATCCAGGTAATCAAGATTAACATCAACAGTGAGAAGTTCTCTTTGTGGTCTTCCTCCCCAAATCTATAATCCCTGGTACTTTTTTCTCTGAAGTCTACTTTACCTGCTATTAACATAGCCAGTCCTACTCTCTTTTGATGTTTACATGATGGTTATTTTCTATCTTTTTATTTCCTACCAGTCAATATCACATTAAAGTTGGTTTCTTGTGGAGAGCGTATAGGTGGGTCATGTTATTAATCTACTCCACCAATCTCTGTTTCAAGGGGACCTATCTAGACTTCTTCACATAATTATTGACATGTCAGGGCACAAGTACACTGTATTTTGTTTTGTTTTTCTATTTCATGCTTTCCTATGGGTTATCTGGACATATTTTAGGATTGCATTTTGGTTTTTCCATCATTTTTTAAGATTTTTTAGAAAGAGGGTCACCTGGGTGGCTCAGTCATTAAGCGTCTGCCTTCGGCTCAGGGCGTGATCCCAGCGTTCTGGGATCGAGCCCCACATCAGGCTCCTCTGCTGGGAGCCTGCTTCTTTCTCTCCCACTCCCCCTGCTTGTGTTCCCTCTCTCGCTGGCTGTCTCTCTGTGAAATAAACAAAAAAGTCTTAAAAAAAAAAAAAAGATTTTTTAGAAAGAGCACGAGAGAGAGCGCATGGGGGGAGGTACAAAGGGAGGAGGAGTGAATCTCAATCAGACTCCATGCTGAGCTCAGACCCCAACGCGGGGCTCCATCTCAAGACCTGAGCCAAAATCAAGAGTCGGATGCCTCACCGACTGGGCCACCCAGGCCTCCCTTTCCATAGCATTTTGAGATCTCTTAATATAGCTTTTCCAGCGGCTGCTTATTTAGGTCAATAACAAGGAGTGGGGTGCTAGGTCATAGGATAAGGGTGTGTTTAACTTTGTAAGAAATGGTCAAACTGTTTTCCAGAATAGCTCTACTGACGGGTTTTCCCAATATGAAAATCCCTGGGGCTCCGCATCCTTGTAAGCTGTTAATATTACCAGAATGGCGAAGATAAAAAATGCTGACAGGTATACGTTTATACCAGAGTGTTTTGACTTTATATTTATCTAATGGCTAACAAGGTTGAACAGCATTTCAGGTGTTTATCATCCTTCTATCTTTGTGGTGATATGTCTGATCAAATATTGTGCCATTTTTAACTGGATTGTCTTCCTGCTTTTAAACGTTCAGAGTTCTTTATATATTCTGGATACAAGATCGATTGTCAGAAAAGTTACCTGAAAATATTTCATGCCAGTCTGTTGCTTATTTCACAAAGATTTGTAAATTCTGAAGTTCAATTTATCGATTTGGTCTTTAATGATTATGTTTTTGTATCACATCTAAGAACCTGCTGCCTAACTCTAGTTCATGAAGATTTTCTCCTAAAAGTTTCATCGTTTTAGGTTTTACACAGATCTAGGATACATTTAATTTTCGTGTAAGATGGGTGGTTCAGGTCAAGGTTCATTTTTTTTAACATATGGATATCTATTACAATTTCCCCTTTTGAAAAGAGTATCCTTTCTGCACTGAATTGCTTTGGCACCTTTGTCAAAAATCAATTCTACATATTTGTGTACTCTTGACCATTCCCATTCAGGAACAGGACACGCCTCCTAAGGTCTAACCCCCTATACACACAGGCACACACACACTAGCAACTTCTGTGTACTGTTTCCTTGTGTCATTTGGTTCAATTATGTCTAGAAATTTTGGCAACAGGGCCTGTGCTGACTTGCACTGTGTCCTCGCAGTCTTGAGAGCAGAGAAACTTCCCCAATCTGCATCACTCCCTATTACCTGACAGCAGAGACAGACTTGCTTATGCATAACGGCGCCCATGAAACCAGCCTGTCCAGCAGCCCCTCTTCCAGACACCACACTAGAAAACAGAAGACATACCTCTCCACCCTCCTCCCTGTCACCCTCCTCTCTCCCTATACAAATCCCTTCACAGAAGAAATTCTATCACATACAAAGTATGTTATGTAAATGGATTCCTGTAGGCCTGACCCTGACAGTTAAATCCCAGGGGAAACACAACTTAGCCTTAAATGGAGACGCTTACACCACATTCAGACTATTTTTTCATGTTTTTACAATGTCATCAATAATGAGATGACTGGAACCTGAGCCAAAATGATGAGCACATGAATGGAGGGGAAAAATGTTACATATTATAGGAGTATTACAAAGAATAAATCAGGCTTGGAGCCCAGATTCAATATGGAGCTCGAAGAAGAGGATAGAATGCAAAATCACTCTTCTCATTCTCAGTGGAAAAAGTATGAGGTGGTTCATAAAAAAATATAAAATATGGGTGAGTTCAGTTGTAAACACAATGAATTTGAGGTGCTTATGAAGACTAAGTGGAAACCTCAGCAGAAGGTTGGAAATGTAGGTGAGAACCTCTGAGAATAGGGAATGGGGAGCCATCCATAGAAGATGAAGAGTCAAGCTGTGAGACTCTGAGGGCGAGGTCACAGAGAGAAATGGAAGATTGAGGGCTGAGACTTGAAATTAATGAGCAGCATTCAAGTGGCTGATGAAGACCAGGTGGCGAAAGGGGTCAACTAGAAAAGGGCTCACTGAGAAGGAGCAAAGAGCTTTCCTCTGCTGCACGCATTAATTTTGGTTTTAATGTAAGCAGGATTTCATTTCCTGTTGGTGTTGTTTTGTGGGTTTGCTCTGCTAGCTGATGCTCAGTACCCTGTCTACCTCCCTTGCCTGGCTTTCACCTCTTCAGGAAGAAAAGAACCTTCTGGTATCTGTAGCCTGGGAAAGCCAGAAGACTGAAACTCGACATGGACACCAATGATAGGATACCTGTAATAATCATTCCCAACGTTCCCCTTTCAGAAAAGATCATCCCTACCTTCAGCATATCGCTACCGGATATTTGTGATTCTCTGCTTCAACACAGAACTGTTCCTTTTAAAACAACCCAGTAGATTCCTCACACATTCAGGAATCCCCCAGATCCCAACACAAGGTTTTCAAGGTATTGAGTTTCCCCATTCTAAAGTAATATATGCCCGTTCTGGAAAAACAAAGTATAAAACACATAAGAATATAGGAGTGATTTTAAAAGTCCAACTGGGCATTCTAATAAAGCACATTTCTTCTAGGCTTTGTTTTTTACATTACTGAGATTTTATTTTATATAAAGAGTCACACTTTTCCACTTAATATAGTAAAAGATTTCCTCCGTACTATTGCAGACTCTTCATAAGGGTAATATTTAAAGGCCTCATAATATACCATCACACAGACGTTCACTACTTTCTTCCGTCATTAGTTTTTAGCATTTGGATTGCCACCTCGTTTTCTTCGGTACAAAAAAAAAGATCTAAGAGAACGTGGCTTCTATTTTTTAAAATAATCCTTTTTGGCTCATCCTCACATGAAACGGATTTAATATGAATACCGATTTCTGTTACATGCAAAAATGCGGTGTTCCTGGACGCCCGACGTGCGGGTCCTCTCTGCACGTGAAATCCCCGCAGTGTGAGCACACAGTCCAATGAGTTTTTTCCAGGTAATGAATGCGAACCTAGAGTTAATCCTCCTCCTTCAGTGCATTAACCCCGAATCTCTCTTCTAATAACTCTATTTCCTTTGCCTTAAAAAAATCATTCTAATTGCTTTCAATCATTTTGTGCCTTAACATTCACCGGGCTTCGGTCATGTACAGGTATCCCGGCAAGGAGAAAGAACGTCTATCTTTCTTACAATCAAGTCCAGATCCACATACCAGTTGCTGTACAATACTCTCTTAAGGCGTTTCTGTTTTCTCCTGGGACCGGATTCTCAGGAACTGTGCACAATGGGGCTTGGGTACATGGCAGAGAGTTACAATTAAGGACTAAAACTTTGTTGATAGTTTGTGAAAATTTTTCCAACCAAAGTAATTTAAAATATGTAATAGGAGTAGGACATAGTTTCAAAACAGTGCTATAGAGGGCTTTCTCTAGAAACAACTTCTCCTGTGTCTCCTCATACCCGGTTAGAGTTTCCTTTCCTGCCTCATCCCTTTCCCCTTTGTACCCTCAAAGTTATAGTGCAGATGTGCACTTTGGCCCTTTTGTGCAATCACCGAGCTAGAAGAGATATGGAAATGATCTAGTTACTTCATTTTACAAATGAGGTAACAGAGTCTGGAAATTTTTAAGGGACTTGTCCAACAACATGAAGCTAGCCAGTCTATGGCTGATTTGAAATTAGTATATTTTCCAAAGCTATCCTGTATCATAAAGATGGATAAAAAGTTAGCGGACAATATACCTGCCCTGGGAAGGTAAATCACTCAGTGGGAAAATGTGGGATGACTTCAGGCTTTAATTTTAAATTTTGTCAAAAGTACAAATGCAAAAGATGAATAAGACAGGAAGAGTTGGAACAAAGTTTGACTCATGATTCATCTGCCCTGCCCCAGCCATGGTGACGGGGTGGAAGGCAAGATCTTGAATCCTGACCTACCACCTTAATCACTGTGAATGTGTTAAGAATCTTGCTCTTCCCAGCAATCTGCTTGTGCTGCATACTTGCAAGGGTTACAGGTTAAGGCATTTTTGTCAGGCCGTAGAAAATTTATACATATTTTTCTCTTACCCCAGGATATAACTTCTAATATATTTTCAGAATCACTGATTCTTTAAGAGATTCTTCCCAAAACAAATGACATCTTCCCCAAGGTGGCTTCTTCTCCATTATTATTTACATAAATATCTAGAACTTTAAAATGGCAGCTTGTCTTACTAAAGAAATAAAGAGAAAAACAAAAGGGAAAGATCTTAAGGTTTGCTTTTTTTGGTCCTACAACTACACAAGCCAGAACATGTTTAAAATCAAGATACCCCGAGGTCTCCCAGTGTGATTAAGTATCAAGTACCATGTTTTGCGCAAACCAGTTCGTCATTAAGTATCGATGGAAGGAAAGAGATATGGAAACGAGGAAAAAAGGAAGGACAGGAGAAAGGAGAAAATATTTGATCTATAGACAAAGATGGGGGAAAGAACCAGTATAATTGAAAGCTAACCATGTGTCGGACATTTGACTTATAGTCTTATTCTGTCCTAACAAATAAAATAGAAATTTTATCTGTACTCAGCTGTTGAAGGAAATGAAGCTCAAAGTTCATATACGGACAAGGGACCGTGGAGAGCGATTCAAACTGCTACCCCTACACAGTGTTCCCTGTCTTCAAGACCGTATTTTGCTTGGATTCCTCAGCTTCCAAAGACATCTCCTTGCTCACCTCCCATACCATCCAACAGTCACCACTCAGCAACCGGAAACTTCATACAATGCAGATCAGACTGTCACCATCCCCTGATTCAATTATCCTGGCAGCTTCCCTCCGCAGTGAGAATAAAGGGCCAATATCTACCCCAGGTGTGCAAAGACCTACCTGAATATTATCTGTTTCTCCAACCACTAATTCTCACTCCCACCACCATCCCCTCCAGCCAAACCCCTTCCTTCTGTTCCAAGAATACAAAGCATGAACCCAGCTTTGGGTCTTTCAACTTGCTATGCTCCCTGCCTACAATGTTCTTTCCCCTAGATCAGAGGATGGCAAATCATGGCCTATGGCCAAATTCAACTCCTCTACCCTGCCTGTTTTAATAAAGTTTTACTGGTACACACCACACCCATTTCTCCTATCTACTGCAGCACTCACACTGTAATGGCAGAGTTGAAGATTTAAGACAGACTACACAGGTTGCAAAGACTAAAATATTTACTATCTTTTTCAGGAAAAAAAAAATGTGCCAAATCCCTGCCCTATATTATGGCCTGGTTGGTTCTATCTGGTCACTCAGAAGAGGTTTCCGTCTCAAATGCCACTTCCAAAGAGTGGCCTTTCCTGACCACCCATTCAATGTAAGGCAGCTCCTTGCCACAGATCCTAACATCTGTATTTTGTCCTTATAACACTTCTTTCACTCATTTATTCCTTGTTTCTTACCTTGTTTCTTTCTCTCCTTAGAATATGCATTCCAGCAGAGCTGTGACATTCCAAGTCTTGCTTACAACATTTGCTAGTTACCACATAGAAATCTGATGAATATTTGTAATAAAGGAATACATGATGGAACCCTTGGTTTTTATTATTTCAGAACTAAATATTTTCCACCATCTTATATTTTCTAACAAGAAAAGCATGTTCTGGCCATAGGAAAGAACAATGTCTAATGAAGCACATTTTGCTCAGTTCTGCAGATCTATTTCAGACTCAGTAGAGACAGACATCACACCGCCCTCAGGAAAACCATAACGTCTATGAAATGCGGAGTACAATCTAACTTAATTGGCAGTGCCATACCACAGACCTATCTGCAATAAGCAGCCAAAAACATCTGGAAGATTTCCATGGGGAGAAAAACTTGCTTTGAGAGTCCTAGAAAACACTTCGAAGTAAGCAGTTTGGCTTTGAGCTTAGCGACTTTGTTCTTCCCCTTACAGCATCCCCTCCTTCCAGTGATGCAATCTCAGTCCTCCTGACCAATCCTGGTGCATCCAAGACACCCAGTTCCAAGCCCACAAGCAAGATAGCCACCATGCTCCTAACATTCTTTTCAAGTTTACTCCTTTTGATGCCCATTCAAGACTTTCATCTGCTACTCAAAGTTGATAGTAATACACTGATCATTTAAATAAGGAGCTGGTGGTAAGTCAGCTCATGTGTTGCCCCTCCCTGAGAGGGGCCCTGGTCCTAGAAAGCCATGGTCTTCGTCTTCATTTGGAAGGTCATTAAGGACAAGGTGTTCCAAATCCTTCGGTAAGCTAACTTAGTAACTTTACCTCCAGGGTGTCTCTGAACATGTAATATCAAACAATTCTTGCTTGGGATCCAAATGGCTCTAACTGGGACATCTGCTACCAATCTACAAATCTCTTAAGTGAGGGTATAGGATTAATGATCTCCAAGTCCGTTAGGTTACATGAACCTAAACTTTGAGGATGCCCATCAGAGACTTCAGGGCAGTGCAGAAGCATATGGTGCATGGGCCCAGAGGTCACATCGATGGGGGTCACAGTGTTGTACAGTTTGTGGAAAACCCCTTCATTTCTCACAGCCTCAGTTGCCTGGGACAATACGGCAATACCAAGGCCCGCCTCCTGTGTGGTTAGGAGAAACAGAACACGCTAAGTGGGTGTAAAGCACCTGCAGCTGCCCCTTGCTAATAAATGAAAACTGTTTTCATTATTTTTCTAATCGGCTCTAGCCTCGATAAATTTATGAAAGATGTTGGTTATATTTGCACGAAATTTTCATCTTAGGAGGTGAGACACGCTAGAATTTCAGGGAACTGGAAAAACTGGGAAGGGCTGATCGTGAGCCAACAAGGACTAGGTCACAGACCAGAGTTCAGGGGGCTGACAGAACACAGCCCCACACGTGACTTATTTTTGACCTTAAATCAAGAAGTCCGTTCTCAGAGAAAGAGTATTAAGGATCCCAGGGGGAGTTTAAGCTAGAAAGAAGAGCCGGCCTTTGTCCCTGAACTGATGGACTCCTGATAACATAACGACCGGTCGGGGTCTCACCAAAACGAGGATTTACAAAGGCAGGCGCAAGCCCAGGCAGCTCTCCCAGCCCGGATGTGGCTCCAGAAAGGCCATTTTACACTAAGGAGACCTGGGACTTGGTAAAGCGCCTTATTATATTTACCAAATTTCTTAGCATTGAAAACCTTTACTTTTAAAACTTATCCAATTTAGTCTGTGTAATGAAATGAAGAAAATCATATTCCCCAAAATTCCTCTTAGGGAGACTTTGTATTTATTCAAAAGAAATTACTTTCTTTGGAGTAGGAGACCCTAAGGAAACGCTGGAGTCACACAATACAGCAATTAAATTGTTCTGCCTAATAAAAGGATGAGAGATTCTAAAGGGGGAGAGTCCTGGGGAGGGAGAAAGGGCAGGAGGAAGATGTGAGGAGTGGGTGCCGGTTGGGGGGTGGGGGGGACCCCTACAGACTGCCAGGGAAGGGACTCAGGAAAAGACTGAAAATGTCTCATGGCGGGGGGGGGGGGGGGGGGGGCGTGTAGGTTGTTTGCTGTGAGTGTGCAGTTCAAACCCCTCCCTCCAATTCCCCTAAGGGATCTGCAAGGATGCCCTGTGAGCGGCTCCCTTCGCTTCTGTGCATTTCATGGGGCCGAAGCAGCACTGAGTTCTGAGGTCGGGGTAGTCCAGGGAGAACATGTTCCCAGGAATCTTACCCTGGAGCACAGTGGGAACGGGGGAGAAAGAGCTACTCTCGGAGGTGGACAGTTCTATTTCTTTACAGTGTCTCACAATATTTTTAATGAAGTTTTAAAAAATTACCTCATCTGTACTGTTAATATGGCAAATGAAGACCAGAGAGAGAACTCAAGTGTGGTAGGAAGACCCCCCCCACCCCCAGCGTGGGGGACAGACACACTCAGAAGACCGAGCTACCCTATGATCCAGCAATTGCACTACTGGGTGTTTACCCCAAAGATACAGACGTAGTGAAGAGAAGGGCCATATGCACCCCAATGTTCATAGCAGCTCTGTCCACAATAGCTAAATCGTGGAAGGAGCCGAGATGCCCTTCAACAAATGATTAAGAAGATGTGGTCCATATATACGATGGAATATTACTCAGCCATCAAAAAGAATGATTTCTCAACGTTTGCTGCAGCATGGACGGCACTGGAGGAGATAATGCTAAGCAAAATAAGTCAGGCAGAGAAAGAATTATCATATGGTTTCACTCATGTATGGAACATAAGAAGTAGGAAGATCAGCAGGAGAAGAAAGGGATAAAGAAAGGGGGGGTAATCAGAAGGGGGAATGAAGCATGAGAGTCTATGGACTCTGGGAAACAAACCGAGGGCTTCAGAGGGGAGGGGGTGGGGGAATGGGATAGGCTGGTGATGGGTATTAAGGAGGGCACGTATTGCATGGTGCACTGGGTGTTATACGCAAGTAATGAATCATCGAACTTTACATCAAAAACCAGGGATGTACTGTATGGTGACTAACATAATAAAAAAATATTTAAAAAAAAAAGATGACGACCAAGTTCAGGAAGCAAATCTGCCATCTGCAGCCATCCCACCAGAACATACCTGCAGGGACCTGCCCAGCTCACTCCGGGGAGAATTTACATGTTCTTCAACTGAGGCCCTGCTGTCCAGAAATATGTGAGCCACATACGTAGTTTTAATTTTTCTAATAGCCAAATTAAAAATGGTAAAAATAAAGACCTAATTTTAATATCTTATTTAACCCAAGCTCCCTAAAATATTATGTCACCATGTGATCAGCACAAAAGTTATTAATGAGGTAGTCTACATTTTTTATGCTAAGTCTTTGAAATCTACTGTGTGTTTTATACTCACAACACAGCTCAATCCAGCCTGGCCCTATTTCAGGTCTCAACAGCCACATGTAGCTGGAGGCCACCGTCCTGGACAGCACGGATTTCAGGGGTGAGTCCCATGCGGTTACAATCAGACAAGTAGAGGGAATTCCCAGCTGGACCCACGGACAAACGGACCATTAATCCACGTGTAGAATATTAATCGTAGAGGACTTGACTATGGGAAACTTACTCTTAAATTACGAGTACATGGTTTACACAAGCAGACCCAACAATTATTGAGTATTAGTACACGGAGCTCCCGGAACAGGTACTTCCATAGACTATATCTAATCTTCTCCAAGAAAACATCTAAGGATTATTATTGAGACAGAAACGGCAGACTTATGCCCAATATCCACTTCACCCTTCTTCTACTTGATCTTCCTGAGGGACAGGATAAAAAGCTACTGCACTTCCTAGACTTTGAAAGGATTTCTCAATGTGAATTATATTCAGCCAATCAGACACACATACGTGAGGCCTGGGACCCCGGGGGTGAGGCCGAGACAGCCTGCCTGCCAGTTTCGCCCTTTCTTCTGGTCCAGGGATGGGTTTTTCAGCAGAACGAGAGGGGTGCTGGTGGCCAGTCTCTACCTGTGGACACGGAGAGCAGGTCCCTGGACACCTGTGCCGCTGGGCCCCATCTGAGCAGATTCTGTGTGGCCTGGAGGCACCGGCAACAGTGCCAGCACTTTGTACTTTTGTGGATGTGGACTTCCGAGTGTTGTGGATTCCCAGGGTTGGCCATAATGCTATAGTTTCTACAGCAATCAGTCCTGATGTCCTGATTATCAATGACATGTAAGTTTCCTGTTTGACTCCATCCTGCAGTGTGAATGCAGAATTATTCCTTAATGTCATACTAGATTCTGTCCTTTCATCCCAACGATTCCATAAAGCTGTTCCCACAGACCAGCACACCGACCCATCACGTCAGTGGTATCATGCTGATCGGGCGGGGTGAGCTCAAGATGGCTTTTATACACTGCAGGGCCTGGAAGACACACGCACTTCAGAGTGAGAAATACGCAACACTGAGAAACCTGCCACTTCAGTTTAGCGGTCCGGTGGTCAGAGGTATGCTAGGACATCCGCTCTGAAGTGAACAACAAATTACTGTATCTTTTACCCCTTACCACAAGATAGGAAGCACTGACACCTGATATGTCCCTTTGGGTTCTGAAGGCAATATAGTCCTTACCGGAGCACAACGCTCTGGTCCTTCATATTACTCGAGAAGCTTCCAACTCCAGGCAGGGCTTCGACCAGGACAGCTCTGCAGCAGATCCAGGCTGAGCACATCAGCCCTGTCACTCAGGCCACATAACACTGGCATGCCTCATTGTATGGGACAGGTCAGTGGTAGGAAAAAATGTGGTGCACAGTTTACACCAAACTCCAGGGGGAGGGTCACAACACAGATCTCAGGGTCCGAAGCAAGGTCGTACCATCTAGAGCAGAGAATTACACATATTTGGAAAACCAGCTCCTGGCATGCTACTGAGCCCTAGCAGAGAAAAAATGTTTGATAAGATACCAAGCAGCTATGCCTCTGGAAATATCCTTCCTCATCCTGTTTGACCCTCAAAGTTAGAAAGTCAAGTAGGCCCTGTAATAATCCATTACAGGATCCGATCCACCTGGGATGGAGCACACGCAGGGCCCCAAGGCACAAGCCAGCTGCAGAAGCGTGTAGCCTAGATCCCGCTGTCACCATGGTCGCTTCAGCATCTGCCTCCCTCCACTCCCTAGAGTGGTTGGGGGGGGGGGGGGTCTGCACAGCCAGCTGAGAGAGGGAGAAAAATCACAAGCTTGCTTTATGGACAGCTTGGCTCAATATGTGGGTGCAAGTTAAAAATATGTGGGGACTGCATCATAGATCATCCATCAGGGGTGGCTCTCAAAGACCGTGAAGAAAGAAAACTCTCCCAATCAGTAGAGCTTAAATGGTGTGCCTGGTCATTGCGCTAAATGCAAAAGTTCCCAATATTAGAATATAGGTGGCTTCACGAGCACAGCAAATAGCCTGAGTGGCTGGTCAGGTACTTGAAAGAAAAAGGTTGGAGAGGGGCGCCTGGGTGGCACAGCAGTTAAGCGTCTGCCTTCGGCTCAGGGCGTGATCCCGGCGTTCTGGGATCAAGCCCCACATCAGACTCTTCCGCTGGGAGCCTGCTTCTTCCTCTCCCACTCCCCCTGCTTGTGTTCCCTCTCTCGCTGTCTCTGTCAAATAAATAAATAAAATCTTTAAAAAAAAAAAAAAAAAAAAAAAAAGAAAGAAAAAGTTTGGAGAGAAAAGTCTGGGGTAGAGCCACGTGGACGGATGCATGGGAGCGGGCACGAAGCGTGGAGATCTTTGCATCAGATGTTTATGCCCACCAGGAAGCATCAACCACGAAACCACCAAGTAGACAAACGACTCACCAGCTGACACTGGCCTAATTCCGTCAGTAGCTACGGTAAGTCCTGGCGTGGCAGGCACGCCAACACCTGCCGCGGAGGCTGATGCTGACGTTACGCATGAGCCCAACCACACGCATGGGCGCTTACCCAGCCTTCCAGAATCACTGTCACCTCGGGTTGTCCCCCTGGCAGTAGTGGGGACCCACAATGAGCCCCCAGTATGGCACTCTCTCTCTCGAAGAGAAATCAGCTATCTAAGTTCTAACTAGATTAGCCCCTAATATTAAACCCCTTCCTTCTGGGAAGGATCAGCCGTTGTTCTCAAAGAACGGATGCTTCCTCTGTGTCAAAGGGCTTGCTTTTCCTGCCTGCAGAGCCTCAACCAGAACCACTACCAGGGGCAGGCAAGCAGGGCTTTTACAAGTACTAGACCCACGAGCTTGGAATCCTGTTGGACATCAACTATGGGACCCTCCTCACAGTGAAGCAGGTGCGGGAACGGGCTCATGACCACGCATTCCCTAACCGTACCACATACTGCACAGTTCAGAAGCAGCCTCGCTGAGAGCGCACTGAGACGGCCTGCCCAAGCATAGCGAAGCGCCAGGTCAGAAATACTCTGCAAGCCTGCGGTGCTTTCCTCCAAAACGCGGCAGGTACACGAGATCTGACTTCTATATGGTGCTGTGTCCCCGGTAGGAAGAACTCAGACACCCAAGAGCAAGGAGTGAAAGCAGGAGAAACCCTCCTTACCATCATTCCCAGAGACACCTCGGGAGAATGCGTGCTCCCCATCTGTTTTGCTCTGGGCTGTGCAGGATTGGAAGGCCAGGTCCTCCAGAAAGGCACATTCTGCAGAGACACGCCAAGGGCGCCCCTGAATCACAACCTACAACTACCCCCTGGGCCGCTCGGACTCCTCGTGTCTGGAGAAGAGCAGGTAAGAGGAGCAGTCGTCATCCTGGTAGGGATCATGAAGCCTGGTCAGCAGGAGGTAGGAGTGTTTGACACAGTGGGGCCAGGGTGGGATGTGTGTGGAACAGAACGATCCACTTGGATGCCTCTTGGAACTCCCCTGACTGCGGTCACGAATCGACCAGGGCAGCAGCAAACAGGGAAAGATGTGATCAGCAGGGACTCTCCAGGACACTTCAGCTGTGAAGCTTTGGTGACACCGCAAGTCAACCACGGAGACTTTAGCGAGGACAGCAGAGGATGAGGGGAACTTAGGAGTGAGAGCAGTGGGAAGAAATTTCTTAGTATCAGTTGCGGCCCCAAGACCCACTGCGATGACAAAGGCTGCCATTTTCCCCGCCACCCTCCACCCCGTAGGTTTCCCTTCAGGAAGGGGCTCCACGGAAGCCTCCAGGAGCTACCTCCTGAATGAACAGGGAGAACAGATGGGTACAGCATCAAGGGCAGACTGGGGCAGGCATGGAGACACACGGCTTGGATTCCCCTTTCAAGAAAGGATGTGTTACCCATGTGTAAGATCCACCTGGGCTTTTAAGTCAAGGTCAGACTCCTGGATATCCCCCAGGCTAACAAGTAGCAAGACTGCAGCACAACGGCCCGCCCACTGCCACCAAGCAAGCCCTTTAACAAGCAGTAACTCCTCCCGTGGTCTCCACCGGCCTGGCAGGGATTTTGTCAAACATACACCCTGGTCTGATGACCCTCCCTTCCCTGGCCTTGCTCTCCCCTCACTTTTCCACAGGCTTTTCTTTACAGTAAACATTTGCACACCTATCTCCAACTAAGGTTCTGTTCCCTGGAGGATGCAGCTAAAACAAAACAAAACAAAAACAAAACAAAACACCTGTTGCTTTCTTCAAGAGATTTACTTCTTGGTAGGGAGAAACCTAATAAATATGTCACATGATTTCCAATGAAATAATGCACGGCAAGGGGATTGTGAGCGATAGAGTGGTTATTAACGGAGTGGGCCTTTAAAGCATCTCCGAGACGACACACGTGAGTAGAGACCTGAATACAGCAGAGATACAGGAGACGAACATGTGAAGATAGAGTCCTTTCTCTTCTACATTCACCACAGCGCAACTCCCAATCAACCTTAGCCCTGTCCGCTGTACTCTTACCTCATGACCTGGCAATCTACATCATTATGGAATCATTGTATCATAGAATCCTTCTATCATTATACCAAAGATATCAAGACATTTCGACATGGATTCCTCCAAATCTCTTAACCCAAATCTATCTTTATTCTCCCTTTCTTTGCCTGTGACCCTCTGTCTGGGGCAGTGTGTGTCCTCATGGCCAACACTAATCTCTCCGTTTGTAACTGAAGACGAGCAACATAGTGGTGCTCCCAACCGCCGAGAAAAAGTCATGCCTTTCTGCCTCCAGGGAACACTGCCATTTTCACAGACTACGAATCAGAAGCTGCTGATGCGTCATAAAATAAGACTAATGAATCTCAGTGCCACACTGAAAAAGGACGTGTTCAGTAAAGTGTTCATTAATTCATCACTTAATGAGCACCTGCTAATAGGCCTGGTTTTAGCAGTGATGATAGAAAAGATAGCCAGCACCCCAAATCTTCGACCAGCTGTCTCCTGCTTTAGATTGTTACTAGAGCATTCTAAGAATTCTTAATAGAGCGCGTTCTTGTAGATTCCTAATAGGGCGTATTTTGCATGGATGACACTCAAGGAAATGTGTACTTGTCCCCAAATAAAGCACAGTGCCCTATTTTTGATGACCTAGGCTGGCTCACATGTGCTGCCCACCATGTCCCTCAGCCAGTCTAACTTAAAGTCAAGCCTTAAAGCCTTAAAATGACCCTTTGGCTTTTCCTACCAGGTCTACTCCAGGAATTGGACCCAATGATTTCACAGAATAGTAAAATGAGGGAAAGACAGATCTTACGGGTAGGAACCCGGCTTCCTAAAGCCCAGACTACAGCAATCCAGGGAGTTGCCTCCAGGCTTCCCTCTGTGCCCATTCCAGCAGGGATGGTGCAGCCTCCCACCCTCACGGTTGCTCCAAAGCCAGGAGTTGTAAATGCTCTTGCTCTCCACCCACTGGCAGTGAGAGAAGCAGCAATAATCCCAACTGGCGGGTTCTTGACAAAACAGATCTAATGTCTGTGACCCACCTATTGAAGGAGAGAAAGCTGCTTTTCCCCCAACACCCACAGTAAAGCATAGAGTCCCAAGAAACTGAAGAACTTTTGCTTTATTCTAGGGCTGATAGTCACTTCTGTTGTTGAGTGCTCGTCCTGCTTTTCAGGACCTGTCAAAAATAGCCACAGAATAAGGCACTGAGAAACCAGTCCACAAAGAGCTTAGTGCGTTCTACACGGGACGATGGGAGTCCAGTTCACATCCTCACCACTGCCGTCTGGAAAACTCTGAAGAGCTGCCTCCATGTGCAGACATGATCCACTCAGACCTTGCCTCTCCAGTTTCTTCCCCTCTCCTGCCACTTCATTCCTATTTCCGAAACTGAGATTTCCTGCCATTGAGGAAACAGTGAAGATTTTGAGTGCCATGGCAATGAACTTAAGAAGATCTTTATCCACTTCACAACTGGATGAATCATCGCTTCTCATTAAAAAAAGAAAAAAAAAGTCTACTTGTCCAGAACCCAAATCCAGTGCTATTAACTTTAATACCCTTTGCAGTGTGTTCTTAGGCAATGTCTGCTCTGATCCTCAAACACCTGTGACATGAGAACAGCAGGAACTGTTCTAGAAAAACTGCCTTCATCCCCAATCTGGATGGTCTGATTCTCAGAAGCCATCTTTGTACCATATGACCCCATCTCTGGTACAAAACTGGTTGAATCAGGAGAGATCCCAATAGGATCAGGGTTATCCCATCAGGAATCTGGAACTGGAACAGAAAGAGAAATGTGCAGAAGTGGAGAGAGAAGAAAGAGAAGAAAGAGGAGACAGTGGAAAAAGATGAAAAGCAGTGGTCCGTGCAGACAGAACATTAAGTTGGAGCGCTCCAGTCAGAGAGACAGCTGTCTGGGGGAAAAGAACTAGAGTTTGTAGAGAGAAATAGGCCCCAAAATGAGATATTGTGCTGAAATTTCAGGGCCGTGACCTAACTTCTTCCCAAGGTCTGGCTACATTCTTGTCCTTGAGCTTTTTGGGATGTTGCTATAACTTGCAGTGAATTTTCCTTGTCCTTAAGCTAGGCCTAACTGATTTCTAGATTTGCAACCACCATTAAAAAAAGATTCAAAGTGATTAAATTTATCCAAGATCACATGGTTGGATAATGGATGAAAAATTCAAAATTAAAGTCCAACCCCCTGACTTCCGGTCAATTAATTACAAAGAGACGTTCTACCCCAGAGACCTCTACATAGATCAAGAAATAGTGAGTACAGAAAGGTTTGTACATTAAATTCAGAACAGCACAAAAAATGAAAAAGCCAAGATAACTGTAGGTGAAATGGTGTCCCCCAAGAAGATATATCTGCTGGGAACCTGCACCTGTGACTTTATTCTGGATGGTGGGGGGCGGGGGGAGTCTTTGAAGCTATAATTAAGGATCTTGAGATGAGACCATCCTGGATTAGGGCACGCCTGGATTCCAGTGATAAGCGACCTTACAACAAGGAAGAGGACAGAGAAGTTGAGGTAAGGACCAAAACAGAGCCTGTAGTGATATATCTATGAGCCAACAGACACTGAGGACTGCCAGCCTGCAGCCACCAAGCTCCCAGCAGCTAGGAGACAGGCATGGAAGGGGCCAACCCTGGGGGTACCTTGAGTTCCAACTTCTAGCCTCCAGAAGCGTGAAAAAAATAAGCTTAAGTCACCGAGCTTCTGGTCATTGGTTATGGCAGCCGCAGGAAGCTAATACAACGAATAAAGAACTTAATACATTACGATAGCCCGCGATATTCCACCGGTCACGTCGCTGGGAGAAGGCTGGACGTCATCAGTCCCTGGGCTCCGTTCCAGGCACCTAGCCTCTCACAGCTGCTCGGTGCGTGCGGGGCGCTCGCGACGTGTGACCCTGTGTGGGAGGCGGTGGCACCGTGAAGGTCCAGGCTACGCAAGAGCAACTACTCCAAACCTGTTTATGTATTTATTTGGTAAAGGATTGAGGGGTTTTTCCTCCTCTTTTTCCGCTATGGCTTTATCAGGAAAGACGACATCTTTTTCCTTCCTATTAACCCCAACCTACATACTCCCCGCTCCCCCCCAATCGCTCCACCACAGAAACGGTCAGTTGTCTCTCACGCTGGAAGCTCTGGACGCAGGACAGAGGTAAACACTGCCTTCTGCATCTTTCTCAGAACGAGAAATGTTTGGGTTTCAAAAATGGAGCCCACCAGGGTGATAAGGATGGTCTGTCCACCAGTGAGGAGGATGGGAGCCGTGGCTTGAAGGGGAGTGGGTGGCACAGGTGGGGGGGGCTGAATTCCCTAAAACCCGAGAGGATTTGGGGGGCTGAGAGGGTCTGAGGTCATGGAAATCTGCAGGCTCCTCATACACAACACCCCATAAATAGAAAGAGCTCAGAGGAAAAGAGTTGTACAAATACCCATGGAGACTGAACTCTGTGAAAAGAACCAGTTCATATTTTGAAATTAGAATATCTAAGGGCATCCTTTATTTGTTGCTTGCCAAAAGGAAAGAAAAAAAGCAGGTCAGGGGATGTGAAGGGTTTTCCTCCCCCACCACTTTCTCTTTCATTTAAAAAAAAAAAAACTATGCGATTTACAGAGTA
Source organism: Ursus americanus (assembly GCF_024610735.1). NCBI lineage: Eukaryota > Metazoa > Chordata > Mammalia > Carnivora > Ursidae > Ursus > Ursus americanus. The sequence goes on from NC_142128.1 coordinate 44,580,551, forward strand.
ATGTGTTAGATTAACATATGGTTGATTAGCTCGCTTGCAATTTTAATGAAAAATTCCGTATTCTGCAGCATAATGTATAATGTATTTTTATACAGAAAATGAAGACAGGTCTTATATGCTCCCCAGTTGATGGTTACATCTCAAGAGGAACTTAAATAACTCACAAGTTAGGTATTTAATGAAAGAATATTCTAGAAGGAATTTGTGACAAATAGCCCCAGAAGAACCTGTGACTACCTCAGGAAGCCAAACAGAACCAGACACAGAACCTCTGTACGTGTAAATCCCCTTTCCATGCTCTGTGCTCAGAGTTGCTTGACTATGAAAGTTCTGCAGCTTCTCATTGACCTTAAGAAATGACCAGCTCTGTATGCTGAAAATACAAACCACCTGATACAACAGGGATCTTTCTTACTGGGGTTTTTCGTTGTCACATTAAAAAATTTGACCACGGCTAAGTAAAAGAGTTTAAGATGATAATTTCTACCCACAATCCTAACCAATAGGGGTCCCCACAACCAAGATGGCACAGAAGGGAAGGAGCTTCAAATGGACCCCCAGACAGAGGAACAAAACCGCTTCCTCACCGTCCACAATTCCGCCTGTGCATGTGTCTCTGAACTGCCTCAGAAACAGAGCCCCAGTCCAATCCAGCAGAGGGAAGGGACTCACCAGGGCGACTTCTCCTGGGATCCGATAAATGGGAACGTCTGACAAACCTCATTTGGCTTAGAAATGTGACCTTTATTGTCCCTAAAGATTTGTGCCTTGACTCACATCAACCACTTCACATGTGCAGAATCTATGCTAAGACGCTCATGTTTGTTGCTCAAATAGGATCATTCGAGCAAAGTGGAACAATGTTGACTGAAGACTTATCTTTCATCATTTGTAATGAGTACTTATTAGAGGAAAAAAATTAAGCTTCACGTGATCTGGCATAGCTTCGGAAAATGTGATCTACTACTAGTCTCTAAGTTCTCTTCAGGATCTTGGATCTAGGAGCATAGGTGGAATCCCTCCTTTCCCAGTCACCGAACTTAGGCTGCCCCACTGGGACCCAAACCAATCATAAGAGGCGGAGTCTTCACCCTCGTAACTTCTGCACACGCCCCCCTCCCCAATACCACCCGAGCAGCTCGTCACTTGTGTTGAGGTAGCAGTACTGGTCACTCCGCTCACCAGCTAAGTGTCTCTGGGCCTTGAGCTTGAGTAAAAGTTCTCCTGCCGATTCTCTTCTGCTTGTGGAAAACACACCCCTACAGACTCCACATGGTGAGGTTCTCCCTTCGTGTTCGCTGCTGCTCTCCCCACCAACACAGTGAGCCTCACTCCTAACACTAGGAACGGGCTCTGAAGGGATCCAGGGTCCCCACCCCCAACCCAAGTCCCAGCTCAACCACTTTGGTCAGGCTTAGAAATGCATTTATTGCATAAAATAACATTTGCCTTTAACACAACAAATTCCTGAGAAGTTTCTGCTGCCTAGTCTTTAAAAAAATATTTATCGAGCACCTATTGATCGGTTAGTAAAATAAATTTACTGTGCGTTATTTTGTTATGGGCAATGAACAAAATGCACAAAGTCCCTGTTTTTTCTAGTAGGTGGTAACAAATGATTAGGAAATAAATATATAATCCATGAGATGGTAAATGCTAAGGGGAAAAAAACAGTCAAGGGGTGCAGGAGGTGCTCAGGTGGGTGGAGGGTCCTATTTTATAAGGGGTATCTCAGAAAGGCATTATGAATAGATATTTACAGTAGAAACCTGAAGGAGTACAGAAGCCAACAGGCAACTTTTTTGGGGAAAGAGAATTCCAGAAGGAAGAGAATCCTTTCAGAGACCTTGTGGCAGCACTGTGCTGGGTATGTTGGAGGAATAGCAAAGTAGATGAGATGTCATTACCTCAAGGAGTGCAGGAGGGAACGCAGGAGCAGGGCTCTTGGACGTGGCCACACCTTGGAACCAACCTGGGCAGTGTAGAAACAAGCAAGCTGATGCCTGGGTCCACCTTCTGGAACTGGGACTTAATTGCTCTAGGGGCATGGCCTGACATCGGGTTGTTTTTGTTTTGTTTCTTTGGGGTTTGTTTTGGTTTTTTTTTTTTTTATTTTTTTTTTTATCACTTGCCCAGGAGATTCTCCTGTGCATGGAGGTTTGCACCATGAAAATGAGTTAATGTTGCCTGGCAGTCCCTCAGCCCACATAAACAGAAACAGATTGGTCAGAGTGGTTGTGTTTTTCTCCAACTAATTCTGCTGCCTGTAGTAGATGCAAATAGCTGAAAAGTGGATTTAACTAGATTTGAGGCTTACCAGGTGAGTGCAGTGAAGAAGGTAATGGAAAGAAGTGCCTGGGTGGCTCAGTTGGTCAAATGTCTGCCTTCGGCTCAGGTTATGATCCCAGGACCCTGGGATCGAGCCCTGCAATGGGTGCCTGCTTCTCCCTCTCCCACTGCCCACCACTTCCCCTGCTTGTGCGTGCTCTTTCTCCGGCTCTGTCAAATAAATGACAGGAAGGCGGGACAGGATGGCGGAGGAGAGAGTTGAGACTATGCAAGAGAGGGACAATAGTGAGGATAGTGAGGGAGCCAGGAGTCTAAGCAGGGTAAGAAGTCAGGACCAGAGAGGAAGGGAGAGGGCTGTGATCAGTGAACCTCTACCCCTGGCTCCCAATTACCAAGTGTGGGTTTCTCTTCACACCACCAAGGTCCTGACACAGCTGGGCAGCCTACAACTCGATGCTGACACTATCTACCCACAGCTGAGGGGCTCAGTCCCACACAACTGCCACCCACCACTCTTCAGATGCCAGTGGCAACTCCAGGCTGTCACTGTCCCTCTGACCAACTAGCTAAAATAAGAGGTCCCACCACCCGTTCCTCAGGTTTGACTGATTTGCTAGAGTGGATCACAGAACTCACGACGATAGCTTACTTACTAGGGATAGCCGGTTGGAAGAGATGCACAGGGCAAGATGTGGCGGAAGGGCACTGAGCTTCCATGTTCCCTCCAGACACGCCACTCTCCCCAAACCTCCATGTGTTCATGAACCTGGAAGCTCTCAGAATCCTGTCCTTTTGGGGTTTTATGGAAGCTTCATTACATAGGCATGACTAATTATATCGTCAGCCATTGGTAATTAATTCAACCTCCAGTCCCCCTCCCCTCCCCAGAGGTCAGAGTTGGGGCTGAAAGTTCCAACCCTACAATCGCATGATTGGCCCTGCTGGCAACCAGCCCCCATCTTTAGGTGCTTTCCAAAAGTCACCTCACTAACCAAAGACATCTTTATGGCTGTCATTACAGGAAATTCCATGGGTTGTAGGAGCTCTGTGCCAGGAACAGGACAAAGACCAAATATATTTTTTTTTCTCCTTTAGAGAGGGGGTTGGGGAGGGGGAGAGGAGAGAGAATATTAAGCAGCTTCCACACCCAGCACAGATTCTGATGCAGGGCACAATCACTTGATCCTGAGATCATGATTGAGCCAAAATCAAGAGTCAGGTGCTCAACCGAGCCACCCAGGTGCCCCATTTATACATATTTCTTAGAACCACAATACCACAAGTCCTAGTTGGGTTGAAGATTTGTTCTCCGGGTACTAGAGGGAAAAGTGGAAAGGGAGGCAGTTCTGGTTTTAGAGATTACACAGGAGAGGTAGTTCTTAGTAACAGAAAGCTCTAGTATAGGACCATAGAAGCAGGTGATCAAGGTATAGTGGAAAAAATCTTTGGGGGCTAAGACAAAAACCGAGGAGTCAGAATTTTGAAAAGCTAGTCTATGTACGGTTATCAAAATCACATGAATTACAGCAATAGAGATAATAGTCTAGGAGATAAAAATATTCAAGGAAAAGAGTAACCAGGGATATCTCTGAAGTAGTACAACAAAGAGGGGTCCAGACAGTGGAGTCTGATATCAGGAGCTTCAAACCTGCAAGGATCTTAAGGGAGGAGAAGGGAAGTGGACTGGAAGCAGCAGTGAGGAGCAAAGAGCTATCCCATCCCTGGACCCAATCATCCCAAGGAAGCAGGAGGGGAAACACCTGCCATAAGTTAAGGCCACAGAAGCTGCACCTGTCCAGATCCAGGATTCCGCATGAGCAAAAAGGTAAAGGACACATTTGAGAGAGGGCATGAGGACATTAAAGATACTGGGGATGTTGCCAGGGAGGGCTGGGTTCCCCACAGGAAACCTTGGGCATCAAGGAGGTGGGAGGGCAAGTTAGGTTGTGAGTGGAGACCTGAGTCATGAGCACGGATCTGGTGTACTTGGCGTGTTCTGACATGCATGGAGCCCTTCAAACAGTGCCTAGTATATAGTAATTTCTGTGTAAATGTCAGCTATTATTAACAGCATGGTGACTAACGGAACAAGGATGTAGATCATGATGGTATTGTCCCAACAGACTTTTAGGAGGACTGTATTGGTGAATCTATAATTTGGGGAGGAAAAGATAGGAATTGGGATCTTTACACAAAGGTATGTAAAGTTGTGGCCTTGTATAAACAGGAACCAAGTACATAAAAGGGGATGCAGGACACTGGATTACCAAAATCCTATGAAATTAGAGAGAAGCTACTAAAAAAAAATCCATAAACCGCTGGAGAAGAAAAACACCGTCAGTGGACCAGAAATTTCTGAAAGTAGGAACAGTGCACCAGTGCACACCGGATGGTCGTGAGGTTCTCACACGTTCCCAGATACTCCTTCCTTCAAAAGATGAAGTTAATTCCTCTCCTCTGGAGAGTGACTTGTACTCAGTGACTTGCTTCTAACGGAGTAGAACATACAAGAGTGATGGCACAGCACTTCCCAGACATGGTCATAAAAGGCACTATGCCCTTATCCTTGTCCCTCTTCTTGGATCACCAGCTCTGGGCCAAACCAACCGCCACATCCTGCAGACACTAAGCTGCTCTATGTCGAAGCGCACGTGGGAGAAACAGAGGCCTTTTTCCAAGCACCAGCTGTGACCCACCAGCCACGTGAGTCAGCCAGCACAGAACAGATCCTCCAGGGCTGGTCCAGTCTTCAGTGCACCCAGGCCAACACCCTGACCTCATGGGAGATGGAGCCAGAACCACCAGTGAAGCCACTCCCAGTGTCCCGACCCACAGAACCCACGAGAATGTCTGCCGCCTTAAGCTGATACAAGTTCTACGGTTATGCATTACAGGGTTTGCACAGCTATAGGGTTATGCATAGCCAATATGCTAGGTTTAAGTTGCGATGTTAGACTAATTTTTTGAGAGAAAGTTTTCCAAATCCCCTCTCCTTTGGGGCATGTCACATCATTCCCCACAACTTTTTTTTTTTTTTTAAGATTTATTTGACAGCCAGCAAGAGGAAACACGCAGAGTGTGAGCAGAAGAAGCAGGCTCCCAGCAGAGGAGCCTGATGTGGGGCTTGATTCCAGGACTCTGGGATTACACCCTGAGCCAAAGGCAGACGCTTAATGACTGAGCCACCCAGGCGCCCCATCCCCCACGCCCTTCTTAAACAGGATGCGTACCACTGTAAAAACAGAATGGAGAGGAGGTGGGAGGAGAGCGCTTTCCCCTCATTCACTCACTGAGCTTTGACCTCCCGACACCTCACGCTGGTGAGCTATGGACCGAGCTCTGATAGCAGGATGGCTGTTTTAAATAACATCCCTCAGGGGCGCCTGGGTGGCACAGCGGTTAAGCGTCTGCCTTCGGCTCAGGGCGTGATCCCAGCGTTATGGGATCGAGCCCCACATCAGGCTCCTCCGCTAGGAGCCTGCTTCTTCCTCTCCCACTCCCCCTGCTTGTGTTCCCTCTCTCGCTGGCTGTCTCTATCTCTGTTGAATAAATAAAATCTTTAAAAATAAATAAATAAATAAATAAATAAATAAATAAATAAATAAATAACATCCCTCAGAGCATAGAGAAGAACTGGATTTCTAGGATAGGTATGCTCAGAGTTACACTAAGAGGCCGTCCCTGTGGCCAGCATAAAAGGTCGGACTGTGTATAGATGTCTGACCCTGAGTTCATATTGTCCAGGGCTCCTCCTTGGTTGCCTTTGTTTTATTTCTACTACAATTCAGTGGATTTTCCTTTCCGGCTACAAAAGCAGCACTCACTTGCTCCACCACCACCACAACTGCCAATTTAACAAGAAAAAACCAGCTATCTTCCCTCATTCCCAAAGCAATCAATGTTAATGGTTAGTTCAGTATCCTTTCACCCCCCCCCATGTTCATGGACCTATACAAAGATACATATTTTCCTTTCTGTTTACCTGTCTTATACCACACGCATTACTCAATACACATTTTCTCACTTAAAATGTGCCATTTCATATAAATACAAACAGAGGTAGCTCACTGTTCTGCACAGATGCATAATATTCCAAAATGGACTGTACATTACACAACTCTTCTACTGATTAAAACTAGTCAAGATTAAAATGTAGAATAACCGGCAGGAAACCACAAATGCTGGAGAGGATGTGGAGAAAGGGGATCCCTCCTACATTGTTGGTGGGAATGCAAGTTGGCACAGCCACTCTGGAAAACAGTGTGGAGGTCGCTTAAAAAGTTAAAAATAGAGCTACCCTATGATCCAGCCATTGCACTACTGGGTGTTTACCCCAAAGATACAGACGTAGTGGAGGGCCATATGCACCCCAATGTTCATAGCAGCTCTGTCCACAATAGCCAAATCGTGGAAGGAGCCGAGATGCCCTTCAACAAATGATTAAGAAGATGTGGTCCATATATGCAATGGAATATTACTCAGCCATCAAAAAGAACGATTTCTCAATGTTTGCTGCAGCATGGACAGGACTGGAGGAGATAATGCTAAGGAAATAAGTCAAGCAGAGAAAGACAATTATCATATGGTTTCACTCATTTATGGAACATAAGAAGTAGGAACATTGGTAGGAGAAGAAAGGGAAGAAGAAAGGGGGGGTAAACAGAAGGGGGAATGAACCATGAGAGACTATGGACTCTGGAAAACAAACTGCGGACTTCGGGAGGGGGGGGATGGGATAGACCGGTGATGGGTATTAAGGAGGGCACGTATTGCATGGTGCACTGGGTGTTATATGCAAGTAATGAATCACGGAACTTTACATCAAAAACTGGGAATGTACTGTATGGTGACTAACATAATAAAAAATAAATAAAATGTAGAATAACCATCTTTTCAAATATAGTTTTAACCTACTGAGACCTGGGTATTTAGACCTCATTTCTCAGTGATCTAGGAGTCAGTGGTTAAATTTTTAGGTTTTATAACAACATTCCAACTAATTGTTACTACGTCTGTAGCCTTTCGCAGCTGTGCCGAGAGTAGACACTAAGCCGTTTCTCCATCTTCTCGACGGGAGCTACGATGTTCTGCAGCCTGGGGTGAGCGGTGCCCGGAGACTCCTGACTTGTGTTTCCACAGTCCTCACTGAGCATCTTCTCCTAGGTTTTGGGACCCTGGCCGTTCTTTTTGTTTTCACAAGGTTTTCTGAAGGAGGGAAGTTGGTATTTTGTTTCTGCATTTTTCAATTAATAGGCTTTAGCTGTGAGAGCAGTTCTAGGTTCACAGCAAAGCTGAGCTGACAACACAAAAAGTTCCCACACCCCCCGGCCCCCCGACACAGCCTCCCTCCCCCACCATCAGCATCTGTTCTAATCCATGAACCAACACAGATAAATCATTATCAGCTAAAGGCAAGAGTTTAGAGTTCTATGTTGTACACAAAATTCTGATGAGTTTTTAATACGATCCACCATTATAAAGAATCCTACAAAGCAGTTTCACTGCCCTAAATAACATCACCTGTACTCCACCTACTGCCCTCTCCTCCTAATCCTTGTGGTGGGGGTGGGGTCGTGGGGACAGTGAAGTCCTCCAACAGTTTTAAAGGAAAGGTTCTTTCTGAAATAGGTACATATGAAGAGCTCAGGCTGAGCTTCCCAATTCGATGCCACTGGCTGGAGTCCGTGTTCCAGTGGCTCACAGGCAGGGCCCAGGGTCCTGGACAGCCTCACTCAGAGCTCTGCAATCAGGCAGGGCCAATGGCTGCGCTCCCCTGTTAGCCAAGGTCACTGGCTAGGCTCTCTGGTCAGGCAGGGGCTCCAGCTGGAGCCTGTGGTTGGGTAGGGCTGGAGACCGTTCTCCACAGTTGGACAGGTTGCTGAGTCCCCTGGTTGAGTGGGGAAACAGGTTATTCTCCACCCTAGCTGGGTTCATGGGCTGGACTCCGTCCCCCAGTGAGGCCACAGCTGTGTTCAGCAATCAGGCAGGGCTGCAGGCCGGGCTCCCAGGCTGCCCAGGGTCACGGTTTAGGCTGCCTGGTAAAGCAGGGCCGGAGGCTACGCTTGACAGCTGCACAGGGCTGCTGGCTTCCCTGCCTGAACATGGCTGGAAGACGGGCTCCATGGCTGCCTGCTTTCCCTGGCCAGGCTTCCTGCTCCAGTGGGACTTCGAGCTGTGCACAGCAGTTGGCCAGCACTGCGAATCTGCTTCCCTGCCTGGGTGTGGCCAGTAGAGCCCATTGGCTAGGGACTCAAATCGGGCAAAATTGCCAGTTGAGCTCTCTGGACGACAGGGCCACTGGCTCTGCTCTCTGCTCACTGCTGCACACAGGAATAGTCACCCAAGATCTGGGCACCTGGTTGCCAGGAACCCACGGTCCTGTCTCCATCTCTCTCTGATCCCCAGGGCCTGGGCTCCATGGATTCCCCCAGTGATCTGCAGGAGGCAAGACCTGAGCGGGGCTGGGAAGCATCCTCAGGGTGGGGGAGCTAAAGGTCCATCTTGTTCTTTCCCACTGGAGGAACTGCAGGCCCAGAGGCCCCCTCAGTGTGATGCTTTGTCAGCCTGGGATGAGGGACGATTCAGTCACAGTGAAACCTCTCATCTTACTACCCTTCTCGTGCACTCCCCCTTCTGGGTCTGTGTTCCGGGGGTGGGGTGGGGGACTTCAGCCTCACCCCCAGGTTTAAGGATTTTTGCAATGGTGTCTTGTCTATGGAGAACTGCTATGTGGTCTTCCTGCGAGGGTGGCTAAAGCTGGGAATGACCTATGTCACCGTTTCGATGAGGTCCCCTCCAGGAGTTCCCCGGTCAGACGAGAGGGGCTGGAGCCGGTTAATAGTTCACTTCCAGGTACACAGCCAGGACTGAGGTCTGTGTGCATACTGGTCAGGAGGGCCTCCCTGGGTCATGGGCCGTACGGTGCTGGTGACAGCACCAAAGCCACATAAGGCTGGAGCCAAGGTCTGAGGGGTACAGAGCTGTTTGCAGATGCGTAACTGGGACCACAGCCAGAGTCAGCCCCGTAAGAGCCTGCCTTCTCCAAACAGGTCTCCCTGTCGTGCACTGGGGTCCTCACCGTGCCCCATCCGGATCCCGGGGCTCCCACGCAGGCACTTCTGCGTGAGGATGGACGGCAGCAGGCCGGGTCTTCCTGAACCATCCTGCTGACACCACCCTCCCCGATGACTCTTATACAGCCGCGACCTGATACCGCAGACCAAGAAGGATAGCAGTAATATTTACAACCGGTAATGCCTGCAAATCATGTTGGCTGTATTCCAGGAATACAAGGTGGGGTTGACACATCCTAATCCATTTATTTCAACAACTGCAGAAGGGAAGACTGTCCTCTCAACGGACACAGAAAAAGCCTTTCACAGAATTGAGCATCCAGTCCTGACGAAGCGCAGACTAGCATCACACGAGAATACTGAACACACATTGCACGGATCATGTGATCGCGTTCTGACTGTTCGCAATACATCTGCTTTGCTCCTTAATTCTTTTTTGCTCGGGGCAATAAAGAGCTGATTAATGAAGAGCTTAATAACTACACACGAAAGCCCTCTGTTTAGACCAAAAACACATTTCACAATCTCGACGAAGCATTTAAGAAATTAACAGTTTCATGGGCAACGTAAAACAGTGCAAACGAAGCATTAGAAACACAAGGGAGAGATTCTAGAAACAATGCCCTTCAAATGCCAGTCCTATTTGTTTCCCGGTTTGTGCATGGGTGATTGGTGACACGCAATATTTGACCCTGAGTTCAAAGATAAACTCTTTCCTACTACCCTAGAACACCAGGACTGGAAAGGTACCACCCACACGCACAACACCCAGAATCTCAGATAGTGAAATCCGACTACTTCCACAAAGAACAATCCTTACAGAACCCATCGCTCATAGGAATCCTGCTCCTGTCCCCAGTCTGGGGATGAGCCCTTCATGAGTAACTCTACCAAAGACCCTTCCTCACCGAGGCATTCCCATTGACCCAGAGCCCACTGAGGTCTCCAGAGAACCCTCAACACCAGCACTGATGAGCAATGAGTGGCTAAGTCTCTGATAATGTTGGAGGCACTATTGTACCCCCATTCTACAAACGATTCTCCGATTACAGGCCTAGCAAGAATTAACTCAGTGCCCTTGCTCTGAGTAGAGAAAAGGGGCCTGCCATTAAGGGAGAAGTCTGTGAAGGCTCCACCACAAAGACCATTCTGCAGAAGCTTCTCCAGCTGTATAACCAAGCTCACATAGCACGTAGATTCTCTGGAGAATAAAAACCCTTCCTTACGGGTGTCCATAAAAAAGCAGAAAAATATTTACCTAATAAATTATCAGGTAGGAAAAGACCAGATGGAACTTTTTTTTTTGTAAGCAATCACTTTCCTCCTGTTAGTGCATGGCCACCCTCCTCCCCCGCCACTACCCCTCCTCCTCGTCTGAGCAAAACCTAGGGCCAACAGCAGTGCATGCCCACACGCACCACCACCACCTCACCGAGCGTCAAGCTCTTCACCAGTCAGCAGGAGCTTCGGGCCCAGAGCTCAGCCCTTCCAGGGCTTATTTACATACACTGAAGGGGGGTGCTTTAGGGTATCAATCTGTGAATGATTTTTCACTTCTAAACACAGGCGCCCAAAGTCTGAATCTCTGAAAGGGAAGAAAGGAATGACCCTTGGCTGAGAAATCAATGGTAGTTAATTATTAAAAACTCCAGCTAGTGCATTCATCCCAACCTCTGTGGCCCAGATTCCAGGGGGGAAAAAGACCCAGAATCATTTGAAGGCATTTGAGTCCAGGAATTGCCAGAACAGAGGAAGGATGGATACAGCTAACCACTCAGTGTCCCAGGAGCCCAAGCTTGGAGGTCCTTGTTTCATGCTCAAAGGACAGCTCTTCCCAGGGTCACTGCCAGGTTCTCTTTCATCATGGGAAGCTCTCCCTGAACTCCAGTCTACACACCACACTCCCAGGGCATGAGTGTTTACTTTTCCTATCCTGCTCACAACAGTCATTCTCCAGAACAATGCCCTCCATCTTCCTTCCTTCCCAGTGCTTTCTGAGCTAATGCCTGAGCCCAAAGGACCTGCTGTTCTTGGAAGCTGAGCTCAACATGGACTCTTCCCCAGCGCCCAGCCTCTCCAATACTCTGCTGTCTCCCTACTCCTGTCTCTGCGGGGTTGGAACTCCCAGCTTCACAGATCACTCCCCTAGTTATACATACATACATACACATACACACAGAGAGAGAGAGACAGACAGACAGACATGGAGACAGGCCCGCTCTTGGTGTCTTGGAAACATCCCCCCCCGACATCACTGCTTTGTTATCAATAAAAGGTCAACATTCGGCTGGGCCGAATTGCCATGTAGAGGTGGATACAAAGAAACAAAGAAACAAAACTAACCTCTGGCCTCCAGAAGCTTACAGTTCGCCTGCCACACTGAGTTCACAGACTCCCTGTTCAAGCTCCTGTCATGGCCTCCAACGTGCTCCCTCACTATTCATTAGTCTTTACAGACCTGCAGGAACTTCTTCCCTCTCTTCCTCAGAGCTCAAACATCAGATTCAGAATTCTTTTTCTCTTGGCCTGGCTCATTGGGCAGCACTGGCTGTAAATTCTGATTTAATCACATGGAAAACTGCAAGGCTGAAGATGGGATACCATGGATGCTCAGGGTAGAAATGACGGTCTCTTGTTCCCAGGTCCTGACCCCAGGGAGAGACTGGGACAGCCCTGTCCAGTGTGCTGGATGTCATCATTTGAGTCATTTCTTGTTTGCTTACCAGCCCCCCATTGCATCGTCCATGGAGGGGGGATCTCACAGTCTCTTCTGTACTCAAGCCCCCAACCTCATTCAGCACCCTCATGCTCAGACTGTATCAAGTGACCCCTTAGGGAAGATTTAAGGGCTCTTTCCCCTTGGAACCCCAAACCCCATACTTTAACACCCCCCCCCGGCCTAGTTTTCTTTGGAGAAAACATATCCCTACTGCTGCCCCAAACCCAGAGCTAAGAACAGCCCTACCAATAATTTCTGCTTCATAGTCTGAGGAGGACACACGGAAACTGCTGAGAGTTCATAAATGAGGCTGTGGAGTCAGCAGCATGTCAGAGAAAAATGCACTCAATAAGTTGCTAGTTCTGCAAGTAACATTCCCTATCATCTTAAACTTTTAATAAATTTCTGTTCAAGTTTAAAGTTTTGCCATTACTAAATCGACAAAGACGTATTGGCACCTACTACAAATACGCATATGGTAAATGCTCAGATTTCTTAGGTCATGATTATAATCATAGGATTACATTCACAACGGTTCTTAGACACTTCTTCCTCTTTCTCCGAGTTCCACCCACTACTGTCACGATAATCTAATTTTGGCAAAAACTTCAAAGGTAACAGCAGCGCACTCCTGGGTAATGTTAAAACTCAAAATTCAACAGTGAGAAAAACAATCCAATGGAAAATAGACCCAAAAATGCATATCATGGAATACTATGCAGCAATACCGAAGAATGAGCTACTGATAGGACAACTTGGTTGGATCTACTTACATTGGGTTGAACTATCCTCTGGTGGATAGGTCACTGACTTTAGCCCATTCTAATCTTACATGAAAATTTAATGCTATGATTTCTCCTTAAGGACGGCTTTAGCTGCATCACACACAAATGTTACGTACTTTGTTCTCATTTTCATTCAGTTCAGAATATGTTCCAATTTTCCTTGTGATTTCCCCATCAGCCTATGGATTATTTAGGAGTCTGGTGTTTAATTTCCATATATTCAGGTATTTTCCACATATATTTGTTATTAATTTCTAATTCAACTCCATTATGGTATTAGATGATATTCTGCATCATTTTAATCCTTTTACAATGTAGTCAGAGTTGTTCTAAATCTCAGCAAATGGGCTGTCTTGGTGAACATCCTATGAACACCTGTAAAGGTGTATTCTGGTTTTAGAAGAAATAGTCAAACAGCAATTAAACCAAATTTTAAGCTGAAAGCGTAGGTCTTTATTCGTCAATATATTTTTCTTTTTCATCAATGTTCTTGATCTTTTTCTTCTATATTTGTGTTGATAGTGTGTCTGTTACATCAGTTATTGAGAGAGAAGTGGTCAAACTTCTGTTTGTTTTGAACCCCAGTAGTAGGTGCATAGACATTTAAGACTTAGGTCTTCTTGAGAAATTCACTCTTTTATCATTTTGAGCTGTGCCTGTTTATCAATGGTAACATTGCTTACCCTGAAGTCTCCTTTCCTGGATAGCATATGTCCTCCAAAGCCTATCATGCCTTGTGTTTGTATGGCATGTATTTTCCATTGGTTTACTTTTAACATAAGCTGGTATTTATATTTAAAATGAATTACATATAAAGCTGTAACAGATCCTTTTTTATCCATGTTGATAAGTGGTCTTTTCATTGGGATGTTTAGTCCAGTTATATTAAATTGTTTATAGGGTTCAAGTCTCCCATGTGGCTATTTTTTTAAATCTATTTGTTGTTCCTTTGTTCCTTCTTTCCTACTTCATTTTGCAATAATCATGCATTTTTACAATTCCACTGTATCTGCTATATTAGCCTTTTATTTCATCTTATTCCTCCTCATTCTTTGCTGTTGCCCTAGAGTTCACAATATAGACATTTAAGTTGCCAGCCTCTGCCCTGAATTCAGATTTTTACATATAATACAGGAAAATTACAGTATAATTTCACATGCTCCTTCCTCTTCTTTGTGCTTTTTGAAATTCATTTTATTTCTACATATATTGTAAACCCCATAACACACTGGTTTTGTTTCAAGCATTACAGTTATCTTTTTTTATAAAAAAAAAACAAAACAAAACAAAATAATCTTGAAAAAGAGCAAAGTTGGAAGACTCACATTTCCCAATTTCAAAAAACTTACTATAAAACTAGCGTAACCAAGACTGTGTGCGCTGGAATAAAGACACACACAGATCAGTGGAATAGAATTGAGGGTCTAAAAATAAACCCATACACCTTTTGGGCAACCAATTCACAACACGGGTGGGAGACAACTTGATAGGAAGAGTCTAAATCTTTTCATTCAGTGGATCTAGTACAACTGGATAGATCATCCAACGAATAGGAGACGCCACCTCCTTCTCAAGCTCCCATGATCATTCACCAAGACAGACCATATTAAATTGGTCTCATGGCCCAGAAAAGGATAAAATTCATAGTGTCTGCTCTCAGATCACAATGGGATTAGATAACAAATGGATAAAGACGATAACAGGAAAAATCCCAAAACATGTGGAGATTAAACAACTTGCTTCTAAATAACACACAGATCATGGAAGAAATCGAGAAATTAAATTTTTAACTCAATGAAAACATGACTTAATCAGAATTTGTGGATTTAGCAAAAGCAGTGCTTAGAGGGAGAATTATAGCATTGAATACCTATATTTAAAAAGAAGAAAGATCTAAAATTAGTAATGTGAGTTTCCACTAAAGGAAACTAGAAAAAGAGCCAAGATATCCAAAGTAAGAAGGAAAAAGAATAATTAGAGCAGTAACCAATGACAAGAAAAAGCTAATCAATAAAGATAATCAGCAAAACAAAAACCTGTTCTTGGAAAAGATCAATAAAAATCAATAAGCCTCTAGACCCAGGTTAACCAAGAAAAAGAGGACACATTACAGTATCAGATGCCATGAATACTAAAAGGACAATAAAGGAATACTGTGAACAACTCTACACCCACAAGTTTAATAACATTGATGAAATGGACATGGACCAATTTCTTGAAAGACACACCTGCTAAAATCCACACTGAATGGACAATCTGAATAGGCCATTATGTATATAAGAAATAGAATCAATTATTGCTAACCTTCTGAACAGAAAGCACAAGGCCCAGATGGTCAATGTAAATTCATCAAGTGTAACAAGTGTACACTGTGTTAGGGGATGTTGGTAATGGGGGAGGCTATGTGTGGAGGGAGGGGATATATGGGGAATTTTGGTACCTTCCCCTCAATTTTGCTGCAAACCTAAAACATTCTTTTTAAGATTTTGTCAGAGCGAGCGTAAGCAGAGGGAGCAGCAGGCAGAGAGAGAAGCAGGCTCCCCGCTGAGCAAGGAGCCCGAAGTGGGACTTGATCCCAGGACCCTGGGATCATGACCAGAGCCAAAGGCAGCTGCTTAACCGACTGAGCCACCCAAGTATCCCAAACTTAGAACTTTTCTAAAAAGTCTTAATAAAAAAATACAGCCCACAGGATGGAAAAAATATTTCCAAGTCATAGAAGAGTCTAGTAGCCAAAATATATAAAGAACTCTTTGACTCAATAAAGAGAATTAAAACATTGGAAAGTAATTTTATACTAAAAAACATTAGCCTTATTGTTTTTAATTTCCTATATGTGCATAGGATCTATTTCTGTATTCTCCATTCTGTTACAATGATTTACATGTATGTTGTTATCCTGTAGCTATGGTATCTAGATTAATGCAGATTTATGGTAAACCTTGATAGTCTCCTTTTTAAAATATGGTTTTGCTAGTTCTAAGTCTTCTGCATTTACATATAAATTTTAAATTGACTTGTCAATTTCTATTTTTAAAAGCCTTCTGGAATTTTGGTTGAGATTATTTAAATTTATGCACTAACTTAGGGAGAACTGACAACAATTACTCTCCAATCCATGTGCATCGCACGTATCCTCGTGTATTCAGGCCTTTATTCCTTTCAGCAATATTTTAGTTTTCTACACAGAGGTCTTCACCTATTTGTAGAAATTATATTTTGATAAATTATACATTGTTTCCATTTCTAATGATTTGCTAATATTTGAATAAGTTTATACATACTGGTCTTGCATTCTGAAAACTTGCTAAATTTACTTTTAATACTAGCATATTTTCTATTGATTTTTCAGACTTTTCTCCATACACAAGCAGAACATATCTGAATAAAGGCAAGTTATGTTTATTCCTTTACCATCTTAATGCCCTTAATTTCTTTTCCTTGTGGCACAGATTGGAAACGGCAGACCAATGTTGACTAAGTAACAAAAGAAAATACCTTTGTCTTACCCTCACTCTGAGAGACAAAACATTCAGTGTTTCACCATTAATTACAGTTATGCCTGTCAGTTGAAACAATTCCCTTCCATGCTCGGTTGCCAGGTTTGTTTGTTTGTTTCCATAAACTGAGGCCAAATTTTGTCCTTTTTCTTAATTGAGAAAATCACAGGACCTTTCTCCTTTATTACGTATACAGTATATGTGGTGAATTTCATTAATTGTTTTTCAAAGGTTAAATCTTTTACTACTTGAAAAAGACTTTCTCATTGTATAGGATATGTTGTGTGTGTGTGTGTGTGTGTGTACACACACCCTACATCCCCCAGAACTCCTTAAGTTTCCTCACCCTACATCCCCCAGAACTCCTTAGATCTCAAGCCCACCCACCCCAGTTAGGGTGGTGGTGATGGCATCCTCATTTTTATTGAGCCTTTTATATATACATACACAGATATGGAAAAAATATATAAATTTTTTTCAGTAGGCTTCTCACCCAGCATGGAACCCAACACCGGGCTTTAACTCACAACTGAGATCAAGACCTGAGCTAAAACCAAGAGTCAGATGCTTAACTGACTGAGCCACTTGGCACCCCCAATTTGTGTAATTCCTAGCATTTTCTTAATGAGTTTTGCACGTATGTTGAGGATGGATATTTTTCCTTTGTTTTCTTGTATGTTATGTAGAAAGATGGTCTGATTTTGGCTGGCCTTAAAGTGGAAAATACTCATTTCCTCTCTCATCTACAAGTTTGTGAAGAATTTATACGAGCGATTCATTAACTGATAGGATTTACCAATGATGCCGTTGAGAGCTGTGCAGTATTCTTTGTGGGGAAAAATCTTTGATACAGGGCTATTCGGATTTTACAGTTTTTCTTGGGCCAGATTTGATCATCTGAATTTCAAAGGTGTTTATCAACTTCATGTGAGTGGTTAAATTGGCTGACACGGTTTTACACAACCCTCCGGCCTGAACCTTATTTATGCAGCCCGTGGTGACGTCTCTGCTGTATCCTTTCCTTGTTAGTCAGACTACAAGCTCGCCAAGGATTTTTTTTTAAAGCTTTTGGTCTCAATTTGGTTTCCTATTCCATCCATTTCATCTTTCATCTTATTTTCTTTTATTCAATTTGGCTCTAATTTCCTTTTTAGCTTCTTAAAGCGGAGGCTTAGATCGTTGAATTCGGACTTTTCTTCAGCAATATAAGCATTCAAAGCTATACAATTCCAAGAACGGCTTTAGCTCCATCACATAAGTTTCTATATCTTGCATTTTCATTCGATTCAAAATATGTCCCAATTATCCCGGTGATATCGTCTCCGACCTCTGAAATATTCAAAAGCATGTGGTTTACTTTGTGGATTTTATGATATAGACTTTATATGTATCTTCACGTGCATATCTGGTACTTATTTCTAATAGACTTCCATTATGATCACAGAAGAAACCAGGATTTTAATTCTTTTAAATTTGAGCCTTGTTTTAAAGCCCAGAAAATGGTCTTGGTGAATGTTTCATGAACACTCGAAAGTGTATTCTGCTCTTCTTAGATGAAGTGTTCTATAAGTAGCAATGAGGTCAAATTGGTTGGTTCAAGTGTCCCATATTTCTACTGATTTTGTGCCTACTTGTTAACGATTGAGAGAATTGTTGAGATCTCCAAGGATAACTGCGGCTCTATTCTACTTTCAGTTCTGTCCGTTTTTCTATCATGGGTTTTGAAGTTCTGCTGTTACACGCACGTGTAAGGCTGTTATTACGTCTTCCTGATGGCTTGTCTCATTGTGAAACCTCCCTCTTATGTCTGATAATGGATCTCATAAACGCAATCACTGTACTTTGTTTAATGTTTGCACGGTACATAATTTTTCAAATATAAAGAAAAATATTAAATGAGGTATATTTCATATAGCAAGCACGCAGTTTTTTTCCTCAAACCCCATTTTAACTGGAGTGTTCATAGCAATTAGGTTTAATGTAATTATCAATACAGTTGGGTCAAATAGAACAAACAAAATGGTAGCCTATCTCCTCTTTGGTCCATTTTTTCCTCTGATTTGAGTTAATCAAGTATGTTTTAGGATTCCATCTTACCTGCAATATTGGCTTAACTCTATGAGTTTCACATTTTGGTGGTTGCTCAGAGTTGATACAATGCACCCTCGTCAGTACACCTGCATAAGCATTATGCGTAATGCCTACACAGAACATAAGATCTCAAGTGTCCTCCCTCTCCTGTCCTCTTTGCTGTTTTCTAGAACTCTGCATGTTTTAAACCCCACATCTTTTAAAGAAAACTTAGTGTATCCTAATTTTTCTTATATATCCACATTTCCATTTCAAATGATTTTCCTTCTGTCTAAAGAATTCACTGTGTCTTGTGGTGCAGGTCTGTTGGTAATAAATTCTTCACTTTGGTTTGAAAAATCATTTAGCCTCATTTTTAGTCCTATTTTTTCTGAATATATAATTAAGCTTACAGACCATCATTTAGCACTTTAAGGATATCGTTCCATTGTCTTCTGACTTGCATTGTTTTTGACAAGAAATCAGTTTTTTCTATATTCCCATGTACAGAATTTCTCTTTCCTCTGGCTCTTTTTTCCTTTTCCAAATTTTTATTGAAATTCTAGTTAGCACAGTGTAATATTGGTTTCAGGAGAATTTAGTGACTCATCGCTTACATAGAACACCCAGTGCCCATAACTGCCTGCCCTAAGTACCCATCCCCCTCCCTCCTTCCTCCATCAACCCTCAGTTCATTCTCTATCATTAAAAGTCTTATGGTTTCCCTTTTTCCTTCCCATATGTTCATCTGTTTTGTTTCTTAAATTCCACATGAGTGAAATCATGGTATTTGTCTTTTTCTGATTTATTTGGTTTAGAATACACTCTAACCCCATCCACGTTGTTGCAAACGGCAAGATTTCATTCTTTAAGGCTGAGTAATTCCATTGCATATACGTACACATCTTTATCCATTCATCGGTCAGTGGACATTTGGGCTCTGTCCATAGTTTGGCTAGTGTTGATAATGCTGCTATAAAGCCTTCGAATCTGTATTTTTGTGTCCTTTGGGTAAATAGCTAGTAGTACAAAGATAACTACCCTACGAACCAGCAGTTACAACTTTTACCGCTTCATCACCAGTCTCAGCAATGTGATTTGGATGTGCCCTGGGGTGGCTGGGGGGAGGGGTTGGTGTATTCCTTACTTGTAATTCCTTGATATGCGGGTTTGTAATTTTTTATCCAATTTTAAAATGGTATTGCTGTTATGTATCCAGATATTTTTACTGTCCTCTTCGCTATTCTTTCCTTCTAGGATTCTAACTGCCTTTACATGGGGGTGCTAGACTTTCCACAGGTTACTGGTTTCCAACCTCTTATCTATATCTCTCTTTTAGCAATTTCTATTGCTCTTTCTTCACGTTCAGTGATCTTCTGTGGTTCCCCATCTATTAACCTTGTCCAGTGAAATTCATTGCAGATCACGAATTTCCTTTTACATCTAGAAGGTACATCTGGTTCTTTTCGATCTTCCATCCTTCTCATTACATCTGTCTTCTTTCAGTCCTTGGATGTACCCACAGTATTTGTGATTGCTTTAACACCCTTGTCTGCTCATTCCATCCTATTTTTCATTTCTGATTTTTTCTGACTTTCCCCACTTCATGTATCTTCTACTAGCATTTTAGTGAATGCTAAAGATTTTGAATTTTAGGTGTAGAATGGTTAGTTTTTCTGGTTTACCTTTGAAGAGCATTGAACTTTTTTCTGTTATATAAATAGGTTATTTGTGGACCCTGTTAAGCTCTGATAGTCAGGTCTCCTTAGCCTTTAGTTTAAGGTTAGAGTAGCCCTATTCCTAAGATATGCTACTACTGGGGTCTCAGCAGAGGACCCAGGATGTGAAACTTCTCTACTTGGTCAGACACCAAGTTCTCACAGCGAAGTGCAAACTTCACAATCCATTTAGCTCCCATTCCCCCCCATGGTTGTTTCATACCAGCCTTACAGAGCCTGGTCCCCCATACGCATGGCTTGGTATTCAGCTCACGACCGAGAGATGCTTACGCACCTTGCCGGGTCTCCTATTTTGTGCGGCTTCCCCCTTCCACACACTGCCCCACAATTCCCAACCACACTGTCAGCTCTTAATTCCTACTTTTAATCTCCTCAGCTCAGTGAGACCCCGTCTTCTGCTTAGACTGCACTTCCCTATCTTTGGCCAAGTACCTTCAGGCAAAAGGCCAGGATAATCACAGAGCTTAACCCACTGTCCAAAATCTGAAAACACTTTTCTACTTTATGATTTTTTATGCTGCAATCAAGTAATAGTTACTCCCTCCTGCCTGACTGGAAGCAGCGATATATAATTGATTGTACACCTTTTTGTGCCGTTTTTAAAATTTATTGCCCTTCAATTTCCAATTGCCCTTCATTGCTTGCTCTGAAGAAACTGAACTGGGCTCCTGACAAGTGGCACGTTAAGCTTTGTCTGGGACAGGGCCCTGCAGACATATTGCAGGAGGAAGGGACTTCCCTTCCTGGGCCCAATGTGCTGCACTTGGCCGGCTGCTTTAGCATGGGCTGGCCTCACCAGCGGCTTCTCTAGCATCCAGCTCCTGTGGGTCATGGCAAATCAGGAGCACCCAGAAACAAGCAGTTTCCCTCAGCTTCCCTCTTTGCAGAGTGAAGTGCTTCCAGAAAGACACCATCCTTGAAACAACTTTCCCCAGCATGCTGGAGGGCAGATTTCTGGCAAATTCCAAAGTGACTCACAGTAAGTCAATATTGTGCCCTCGCCAATAAGGTCCAGATCTTAACCCTCATACAGGAAGGGTTGCCTCTTCCTCGGGTGCTTACTGGGTTTTTAATATTCATCTTTATTAAATTTTCCTGAATGCACACATAAGGTTTCTGAATCAGAGCAGATTTCTTATTATGTTCCCTGCACAATCAACAGTCAGAATGACATTGGAGCGTTAGTCTCCCCACATTTGCAATCCTGCAGAATGATGTGATAAGAGCCAGATGGAAAATAAACCCTACACGAGTGGCACACTTACTCTGGATTCAAGAGGTGAAGAAATAGCAATGTCCTCCATTCATAACAGGGAAAGGCTATTCTTCCTCTGGAGTGTCTCCTTGGAAACAGGATGCAAAGGATCTTTAATCCTTTGTTATGTAAATAAATCTCTCCAGGAAGAAGATAAACCCAGTGTCCATGGCTTTTTACAACTTAGAAAATGTCTTCCTGGCTCCAAGCTCCTCCCCTTTTGAAGTGTAAACAAACAGGGAGATAATACTCGAACTTAGGTGCCTAACCAAAAACAAAAACAACAAACAAAAAAAACCCCGCACCACTGGCTCTGGGGAAGATAAGAGCAGCTTTATTGTATAGAAGCCATTAGCTCCACCATTAGAGAAACAAATCTAATCCTCACTGTATGTAAAAAGGAAAAGGTTTCTAGGGGAAGTAAAAGCAAACCCTCTCCTCTTAATGTAGACCTTTCATGGCTCAAGAACACTAAAATTTCTGAGAACATCTGTCTTCCCACTCCACCCTATCTTAGGCCTGGGAGAGCTGCAGCTCCTTTCATCCGCCATTTGTACGGTCTTCAGGATGATTTTCACTAATTGCTATCAATATCTCATCGCTCCAGTTCCTTGAAGATAATAATTCTTTATATTAAACTCCCTATTCTAATTACTGTGTGACAGGTCTTTGAATTAGACCCTGACAGAGAATTAGGATTTACCCTCCCATCCACGTCTTGCTAAACACCTGTAGTAATTACTACTTTCCGTTCAACAGATCCCACTTGTACAATCTCATCAATATAGTTGATAAGTGTGAGGTCTTACGAAATGTTATGACGAGCAAGATTTCTGTGGTCTGTATAATCACAGGGAGCAGGGTGGTCCTAGCCTTACAGCAAGATAATGAAAATACACCGTTGTCCCTTCCAAATAAAAGCAACTGCTTCTGGTTATCTTTAAACTTGGTGTATACAAAAATTCTTTATCCAGGTCAATAGTTACATACCAAATGACATATCAATTCACTCCAGCAAAGATAGGGCATCTGGGGGCAAGAACTGCAATTGATGTCAGAAGGTGATTAGGGTTAGGACAGCCCACCCTCGTTCTCTAACATACATCTGCCTTCTTCACAGGCAGAACAGGAAGAACTAAATGGAGATGGGATGGGTACTACCTTCCCTGTTTCTTTCAAGTCTTTTACAGGCCACGAATCTCTACAATTCCCACGGTAATACAATATTGCTTCTCATTTACTATCTCGGTGGGAAGAAGAACACTTGCTACTAGAAGGATATATCAGGGAGCCACTGTGGGGACTGCCAATTGCTAAGTGTTCTACTCTCACTTTACTTTCAAGAAATGAGAAAATAAGCACAGGGTGAGACCTGGAACCAAATGGCCCACTGTAGGTCAGATCTGAACTAACACTACGCCTGTCACCTGACTTCAGTCACCACAGTAGAGTTGACCAGTCCAGTCTCTCCCCCAGTTTCCAAACCTATATCAATCCACAGACCCAGAGCCTCTTGATTGAAAGGGAGGCCAAGCCTCCTTGAGAATATATTCTGCATCATAATGTAAACACACATGCTAAATCTTCCAGCAAACCTTCCCCCAAAGGGGACCTGAGCTCATAAATTAGAGTGACCTCACTGAGGAATAGAAAATACCTGGGCTTTTTAAGGACTACTTGATGTGAACCCTGAGTTGATGCCAATACTCAGGACCCAAAATCTCATCATGGCCCACAAATCAAAATGGGGGCTCACAATCGTCACATGGACAAAATAGCATGCTCTAAAGACATCAATCAGCCTCTTTCCCTGGCTACCTAAGCATTTGTTCAAAGGCCATGAACAAAGTGGCCATATTGGCAGGGGCGGCCTCAACAATATGGACGCCCCCTTAACAACACTGACCTAACACTACTGTTGAGCATCTAATCTGCCAGGAACACAGACCGATCAGCAGCCCTAAGTGTGGCACCACTCCTTGAGGGGGGGGGAAACAAAACCAGCCCAGTGGCAAGATAATTATATTGAACCTCTTCCATTATGGAAGTGGCAGAAAATTGTCTTTGCCAAGATAGGCACATATTCTGGAAACGGACTTGCTTTCCCTGCCCATAATGTTTCTGCCAGCATCCCATCTGTGGACACTCAGAATACCTTAACCACATCACAGCATTCCCCAGCATTACAGCTGATCAAGAAACTAATTTTACAGTTAAGGAAGTGCAGCACTAGACTCATGTTCATGAAACTAGTCTTACCACATACTCCATCCTCCAGAAATAGCCGATGTATTGGAAAGACGAATAGCCTAATAACAGGGTTACATCACCAGTTGAGAAATATCTTGAAATGACAGAGTTCCGTTCTAAAGCAAGCAGAGTACATTTTGAATCAGACAATTCTATAGCCAGAATTCATGGGTCTAGAAGTTAATACGAATAAAAGAAGCCACTCCTTCTTTTACCTATTATACCCAATAACTCACTTGAAGAACTTTTCTTCCTGTCCCAGCATCCTTGAGCTCCACTAGTCTTCGTTCCCATGGGGAAGATATTCCCACCAGGGAATAAAAAGATGGGGCTGTCACCTGGCCATTTGCAGCCCCATGTTGCCTGAACCAACAGGCAAGGTCATTACAACTCATTCATTACATTAAATTCGCACGTTCAAAGTACTCTGATTTCTGTCTCTTGAATGGACCACAACGGATACTCCTCTACGCTTATTCCATCCATAACCTTCTATGCACAGCTGAATCTCAAATGTTTTAGTATCTTACATTTTAATATCTTATGCATCTCAAAATATTTTCCAATTTCTATTATTCCTTAACCCACCAAGTTACCAGGCTGTGTTAATTTCTAAATGTTTATTTTTTCCTGATTTTTTTTTACTTATAATTGAATTCCATTATGGACAGAGAACATTGTTTGCAGGATGTTAATCCTTATAAATTGGTTTTACAACATATTGTGTGCTCTTGGTTCCATGTGCACTTGAAAGCGTATTGTTATTAGTTGGAATGTTCTAAAAATATCAAGAGATTCCGTTGATTAAAACTGAAACAGCTTTTTTTAATGCTTATTTTCTGTCTACTCAATTGCTAAGAGAAAAGTATTAAAACCTCCAACCAGAACTGTAGAGTTCTCTACCTAGTTTTTATTTTGGAGTTCCAGTATTAGAAGCATGCACATTTAAGATTGTTGGGTCATATGGATGTCCTTTATCTTAATAAAATCTCCCTCTTTATAGTATTTTTGATACCTACTTTATCTGATATTAACTTTAAAGTGCAAATGAAATAATGAAACTTTTACATAAAATTGAAATAATTTCTACACTACCAGAAATGCTATAGGAAGTTCTGGAAGGTATAACCACTCCAGCATAGAGTTCATATGGTGTATCCTTACCCCTTTATTTTTTCAATGTATGTATTTCAAGTATCTCTCTTATAAATAGCATAGAGTTGTCTTGCTGGTTTTTATCCATTCTGACAATGTCTGCCTTTTTCTTTGACATGGTTAGTGTATTTAAGTTGAACATAATTATTGTTGGGTTTAAGTCTACTGTTTTGCTATGTTTTTAATTTGTCCCATTTGTTATTTGCTTCTCTGTCCCTCCCTTTATTCCTTCTTTTGTATTAAATATTTTGTATTCTAGTTTTCTCTACTACCTTCTTAGCTATACCTCATTGCTCTATTCACACGTGTGTTTTAAAATTTTTTTTAAAGATTTTACTCATTCGAGAGAGAACGAGCATGCGTGTGCATTGGTGGGCACAAGTAGGGTGCAGAGGGAGCGGAAGCAGCAGACCTCCACTGAGCAGGGAGCCCAATGCAGGGCTCGATCCCAGGACCCCAAGATCATGGCCAGAGCCGAAGGCAGATGCTTAACCAACTGAGCCATCCAGGTGCCCCTTAACACATACATTCTTAACCTATCACAATCTAAGAGTTAAAATTGTACCACTTCTTGTTAAAGTCGTCTCAAGAGCATAGTCACATTTACCTTTAAGCTACAGTTGTATGTATGACATGTGCATACATTATAAGCCTCATATTTTTCTTTACATATATTCCTTAAAAATCATTCAGAGAAGGGGCACCTGGGTGGCACAGCGGTTAAGTGTCTGCCTTCGGCTCAGGGCGTGATCCCGGCGTTATAGGATCGAGCCCCACATCAGGCTCCTCCGCTATGAGCCTGCTGCTTCCTCTCCCACTCCCCCTGCTTGTGTTCCCTCTCTCGCTGGCTGTCTCTGTCTCTGTCAAATAAATAAAGTCTTAAAAAAAAAAACAGAGAAAAACAAGATATCATTTTATATTGACTCACTAATGGCCATTCCTAGTCCTCTCCATTCCTAGCTTGCATCTAGCGTCCTCTCCAACCTGGAGAACTCCTTTGAGCATGCTTGTACTACATTATCTCAATGTTCACTTACATGAAAATATTTCACCTTTGTCTTTGAATGATACTTTTACTGGATATAGAATTCTGGCTTAACACTAAAAGTCTCATTTAATTGTTCACTGGTCTCCATTATTTTTAATTAGAAGTTATTGTTATTCCCGGATATGTAATAGGTTACTTCAATCTGATGACTTTCAAAAATTTTCCTTTATCTTTGGTTTTAGACATTTGACTCCTAAATACATAGATTTGATATTCTTTTCATTTATCCTGCTTGGGATTCATGGGGATTCTTGGATCTGTAAAAGTTTCTATTTCTAATTCGGGAAATTTTTTGCCAAAAGGTCTTCAAGTATTTGACACATTCTATTCTTCTTGAGGCTCCAAGTACATGGACGTTAGACACTTATACTGTTACTGAAACCTCATGTTGTCCGTTTTGTCTTCCTCATATTCTCGAATTTGTTGATCCATCTCCAATTTAATTGACTCTTCTACCAACTCCAATCTGCTATTGTGCAGATTAGTCAATATTTCATTTCAAATAATTTTCACTATGAATTCAGTTTCTCCTTTATTACACCTAATTTCTTGACTGGCATTCCACATAGGTTTGTTCATTATGAACATTTTCCTTGAAGTCATTGAACCTATATATACTAGCTGTCTTTAGGTCCCTGACCACTAATCTGGGTCATCTTAAATTTATATAGATTGCTTTTCTGTTGACGATGGGTCATATTTTTTTTGTTCCCATGTTGAGCATTTTGTAACTGTGTAATAGACATGGTGGATGATCCATTATAGAAAATCTGGATTCATTAATCCTGGTGCACTTGCTATCTCTGAGTAGATGCAATGCTGGGAAGTCTCCCTAGGACAGTATTTGAACTCACCAAACTCACTCACTGTGACATGTTCCTACCAGGACATACAAAAATGAAGGTCACCAACTAGGTCATACCATTTTCTACTCTGTGGTTCCATGGCATTCTTGTACAGCCATTCTTGTACTAATCATTCTTTATCGAAATGGGTTGCAATTATTAGCTACTCAACGGCAAACCTCGGGTCTCGTTTCTGTATCCCTCGCGCCTAACCCAGTGCCTGATACTTAGAGCGGACAGGCATATCTGCTGATGTAACACACTGAATCTAAAAATTCAGAAATCCTACAATGCTCACACAAAACTCAAAATCCTGGAATATGTGGGTCATCCAATTCAGAAGCAAATGCTCTGTTATGAGCTCTGTTCTAAGTAAAGACGTCAGTGAACCATGAGATAAATTTAAGGGCCTCATAGTAAACATTTAAGGAAATATAGTCATGATCTTCAATAGGCTTTGTTGGCAAAAGGCAGAGAAAGAAATAGGACATTTCAGAAAGAGTCCATCGTGACTGAGTGAAATGAAGTTTTAGCACTTAAACATAAGGTTTACTCCTCATACCTTACTCCCTGGTAAGAATAAATTGTGTATGTGTACAGGGAGCAAGACCGTGACATTCAGAATTAACAGATCTGCGAGGCTTACTTCAGCGTTCGTCCTCCAATGGTGTATGCGACCTCGGGAGAGTCACTTCGTTTACCCCCACTGTATTCATCTGAAAAATGGGGCAGTACTCTGTCCCTGGCAGGAATGCTGAGAAATTCGGATGAGGTCATGAATGGGAAAGACTGTCGTGAACTGTAAAGAGCTACGTAAGTATTAGGGATAGTTATTATGTAATACAAATAAGGCATTGCTGCTTATCACGGCATTCATCACATCTAAAACTCCCAAATATTCTCTCCCCCCAAAACACACACGTGCATGCTCATACACACATGATCTCACATACTCACATGTAGACACTTCAGCAAGAGCACTAAACTGATGTGGAAACGTGCCCTTTTAAATGTCTTTGTACACGTTAAAGCAACGTGTGTCACCTGCTCCCTGGCCACCTTGTGGCATCGTTTTTCTCTCCTGCTGACCCTCCTCCTCTCTCTCCTGAGACATTTGTACTAAGAATATGTTGGTTGTATTTACTGTTGGGAGAGCTGCAACTGTTTTCTCCTCTAATCCATCATGCACTGTAAGCAGGGAACGTGGCAGGATCTCAGGTGAAACTAGTTTTTCTCTAGGAGAAGCTACCAAGTCAACACTGAAAATTTCTGAAGTTTGAAAACTCATAATAGCTGGTTTCATTTTTTTTTCTAAAAAGTTTTAATACACCTTAACTCCTGGTTTTGTGTCAAGCTCTCCATCACTTTTATGTCTGTTATTAACCTGGTTATAGCTAAGCCACACTAACCTAGTGCTAATCCAATTTCCTTCAAAAGGAGGATTTTTCTCTAGTCGAGTTTTAAGTGACTAACAACATCTATTAACGTCAATAGTTTATGAAACAAGAACCACTTGTAGGCAATCCCACCGTGGGGAAAAATAATTCCAAGTATGCTGTGCTGTCCTTTTCTCTGTTGGTTTACTTTAGGTGAGGGAAGTCTGTAAGGCAGACGGGGAATATGATAGATCTATCCCCAAAACCTGCAAATCCCTGGACAGGACATTTCATGGGTGTTCACACGGTCGTCTATCCAAAGATCCGTGGAGCACCTACTCCTCGCGGCCACTCTGACACGGCAGTGGGCATGCAGAGCTGGGTACCCACTGTCCGGACACTTGCCGCCTTTGCAGGCGCTCTCGGCTCAGGCTCCTCCCCTTCCCTCGATTGCCTCCCGGACTTCAACTGACCCACTGCCACAGAAAGTGAATCAAACATCTATGAATTCTTTCCTGGCCTTGACAGAGCTGATCGGTTCTTTGTGCACACCACCCCCGACCCCACACAAGAATCCTGCGCGCGTGCCGATAGCACGTTTTTGCACTTCATGCTATTTTGTCTTCCCCACTGAACTGTGAACAACATGAGACACGGTCCCTGCATTCCTCATGGTTGTGAACCCGGAACTAGTCAATGGCCTGACACAGTGCTTGAAAAAAATATAGATTGAATTAGTTATGGGTATTTTTCTGATGAAAGAAAGAGCTGAACAAAAAACTGAAAGAATAGAGGTATTTGCAGCATGCAAGAGAAAACAGCGGGAGTAGAGCGATGCTGTAGAATGATGGTAAGGACGATGAAAAGAGCTGGCTGGCTGACATGGCGCTGAGCGTTACAATTACGGGTGCCTGCAATAAAAGGAGTCACTGCTCGAGTCATCCTACCGGGCGGCCCTGTGGCCACCCAGGCCTACACACCCTTGTACTGTTCGCCGCACATCCCTTGTAAGGGCAGCTTCCTCCCTTGAACCGGAAGTCATGCCAAGTAGGAGGAGAGGAGCGCTCACCTGTCTGTGAGGTGGGAGGGGAGCGGCAGGACGGATGTGTAAAAACTTAGGGATTTGGAGGGAAGGGATGGAAAAAGGCAAGAAAACTCAGTAAAGATGACCACATGGGCCTCGTGTTAGCCATCCACCATCCTCTTCCCTCAGCCTCCCAGCTAAGCTGCTCTGACTCCATTTCCCCAACTTCAGTAGCAGTGCCAACACGGGCAAAAATGGACAGGGTCAAAGAGTGCTTTTTTGGGGGAGAGTTTAAGAAAATCGCGGAAGCAAAGGATCTATAAAAAAGGGACGTTAGATCTTGTGTCATTTCTGCTAGGATTTCAGGGAAGAAGTGGTTACACCAGAGAAAATTTTCTGTAAGAGTATGAAGGAAAAGGCACATTCACCTTTGTGCTCCTGATAGAATAATTTCAGAAAGTTCACACGCCCTCTGAGGTCGATCCAAGCACTCCTTACAGGACGAGGCCACCTCTTCTAGAGGGAGAGCTGGTGCTGCTGGTCAGCTGACATCAGCTATTACAGCACCCGACTGTGACCGCCTGCCACAGGGGACACTGGACAAAGACCCCCCCGGCCTTCGGCTGGTGACCCCCTCACAGAGGGATCTGTAGAACAGAAAATCACAGCTCACCTAGAAGAGGCTTCGGCGCCATTTCTGTGGTACAGAGCAGAAAAACACAAGTGGAAATTAAGGGACAGGAGCCGACCTGGGGACGGAATAGCTAGGAGGAGCAGGACTGTGTGAAAACAAAGGTTTCCGTGTCTGTGTCAGCGTCCTCCAGCTCAGTCTCAGGAGAGAGAAATTCTGAACGGAAGGTCTATACAAATATTCCAACGACCCGCTCACGGAGGGTACACAAGAGTGTAGCGTGGTTACGCTTGTTTTGATATAAACCCAGGAGAAGTATGAAGGCTTCACCGTTTACTGAGAAGGGAGTTCAACGGCTTCTGCTTCAGACGCTAGAATCGGTACAGCCAATACCTGCCTACCAACCTCAGATCCACTGCAGCTGCGGCAGACTGGAAATCTAAAAAGCCTCCGGAGGTTGGAAAACCATCTTTATGAAAAACGTAGCCGGATAAAACACAGTGACAGAAATGCCGCCAGTACGTTCTCTCCCTGCCTAGCTTCTAGGGAATAAGGGTTTCCGCCTTGATTGCACAGAAGGAGGGATACACATAGAAATGAACACGATTGAAGGAGCTCACACAGGTGGATAATGAAGTGAGTTTTGTTAAAGCTGTTCATTTTTCAATCGGCAAGAATTAAGGAAGTCCTTTTGGAAATGATCACTACGGGGCAAGTGACTGAACTCCTGAGGGTGAAAGCCATCACGGGCTGTCTCTGCTGCTTGTTTTCCTAAGACCCTGCCCACATCTGTCCCGACAGCCGCCTCTTCACATCTTACCAGACAGGTCAAGGACTTGACTGACAGGAGCCAGGTGAAGTGGGGGCCAGAAGAGGTTCGAAACCCAAATCCCGAGGCAAACAAACGAGTAATCCTCATCTGGCTTGGAAGGATTCCCGTATCTAAGGAACGATATTCCCTAGAGCATAAAGCTGCTTTCTGCCTTATCCCTAGAGCATGAAAAAGAAAAGCGTTTCTACTCTTTGACCTTACTCTCGAGAAGCGCTGTGTTTGATGAACTTGTGTGTTGGGGCACGTTTGTGAGCAGACACACATTATACTGGGCCAAAGGTCTCCTGACAAAGTGATTCAATCTGTTGAGAAATGTTTTTTGCCCACAGCTCTGCGTAGGGCATCCTTGACCTCCTTGTTCCTCAGACTGTAAACAACAGGGTTCAGCAAGGGAGTGATGATGGTGTAAGTCACAGAGAGAAGAAGGTCTTTTTCAATGGAGTTCTCGGACTTGGGCTTGAGGTAGGCAATGGAGGCGCAGCCATAGTGGACGATGACCACCGTGAGGTGGGAGGCGCAGGTGGCAAAGGCCTTCTTCCGGCCCTCAGTGGAGGCAATTTTGAGAATGGTGGAGATGATGAAGACATAGGAGATGAAGATCAAGCTCACAGGGATCAGGATCACAAATGAACTGACACCATAGTTGATCATCTCATTGATAGTGGTGTCAGTGCAAGAGAGTTTCATGACTGGGTAAATGTCACAGAAGAAGTGCTCCACCACAGTGCCACAGAAGGGCAAACTGAACATGGCTGCCACATGGAGAACTGCCATAACCAGGCCAGTGCCGAAGGACCCACTTACCAACATGACGCACACGCCTTTGCTCATGAGGACTGTGTACCTCAGGGGGTTGCAGATGGCCACGTAGCGGTCATAGCCCATTGCTGTGAGCAAGAAACAATTATTGGTGGCCAAAAGGACAAAAAAGAACATCTGACTTGCACAGCCTGCCAAGGAGATGGGCTGGTTATGGAAAAGGAGACCGGAAAGCATTCGTGGGACACTGACCAGTGTGTACACAGTCTCAGAACTGGCCAGCATGCTCAGGAAGAAGTACATGGGAGTGTGCAGATGATGGTCAACACGGATGATGGTCACAATGACGACATTACCAGCTAGAGTTAAAATGTAGATGGTAAGGAAAACCACAAAGAGCGTTATCTGGTGCTTTCCAAAGACAGAGAATCCCAGGAAGATGAATTCCATCACTTCTGTGAAGTTCTTTCTCTGCATTCTCCTAGATCAGTGTCTGAAAGCAACAAAGGAAGTCATCAAGGAGGACATTTCCATCAGCAACTGGACTTTACAAGAAGGGACAAGGATAGCCAAAGTGAGAGATGGGTGCAATCCCTTTATGACCAGCCAGCTCAGGCTCGGGGTCCTTGCACATGAAGAGAACTACCAATGCCTCCACGGGGCTCACCCATGTGTACGTTATCACCATGGAGCCAACCGTTCCCCGTGCGTGGACAAGACTTCGGAATGAACGCTTACCTCACACACATCATACTGTTGTGAGGGGAAGCAAACCGCGAGGAGGAAGTCCTGCTCTGCGTCCCTGCCGGTAATGACACCCACCGCCTAGAACAAACTGTTAACAAGGTGAGGTACAGGTCACGAAACCAGAGAGAGGAGTGTTCCAGCAGGAATGCTATGGCGGAATGGAGGAGTCTAGAAAGAGGAACTTCGAGAAGTGGTTACTGGATTTGGTGAGAGTCACCGAGGCCTTTTATATGGTATTTCATTCCGTTGAGTTCTGAACCTAGAAACCTCATTTCAGAGAGCTAATACGGTCCAAACAGGTCATCGGACCCTCAAAGCGGACCTCCTGCCACAATCACTCCACTGTTTACCCCAGTGCCACTGAAGGGCTCTCCTCTGCTGACTCCAGTCATCCTTTTCTAAGAGGTGGAGTCAGGAAGAGAGAATTGTGATGAGAAGACATTGCTTTATCTCCACTGCAACAGGGAAGTGTTAGAATAAGTCAAGGCACAGATAAGATATGTAGGCACCAGAGTTGAGACAAGAGGAAGGAGTCTGCTTGCTGCTTCCAGCTAAACTGTTTTTTTTTTTTAAATCTGGTGCACACTGGATTTGAAATAATGTCGAGAAACAGTTCACTAGTCCCCTTTATCAAAAGGAACACCCATCCTATGCAGAGAGCATGCAGCTGATCCCGTGGGTCTCACCGTGACCATTCCACTGTTCTCCCGCTTTTCCTTTTCATACTTACTGAAACAGACTTCCTCTCCCACCCTCCCCAATTCCCCAAAATCTGGCTTCATCATGTTCACTTCCATCAAACTGTTCTCTCAAATGTCACCAGAGTCTCCATGGCTAAAACTGTCAGACTTCGCTTTTCGTCTTTTGACATTTCTAAACACTCTACCTCCCGGAAACCTTCTCTGACCTTGGTTTCCATGACACTACGCTAGCTCTCTTAGTGCTTCGTTATCATCCTTCATGAGTCTGCTCACTTTGTCCACAGCATGATTGTAAACACTCTTCTATGCTTAATACTTGGTCCCTGCTTTTCTCTCCACACTGTCCCCCAATGTTCTTCTGTTTTTATTTCCATGTTGATTGCTCCCAAATCTCTCTTTCCATCAATCTTCCCCCGCCCCCAAGTCTACAACCTCCCCTGGACTTTTCTGTGGGTCTTGCAAACAATTTTTGTAATATCAAAAGCAAATGAAACATCTACCCTTCCGATATTCAGAAAAAGTTCTCCATCTCTATTTTTCCAACTTCCTCAGTGACCACACCATCATTCCAGTCTATTAGGGTCAGCATTTTAGGTCTAGATCTATTCAACATGACATTCAGTGAAACTCTTCCATAAACAAGGTCTCAAGTCTGTCCCCGTTTCTGGATTCACAATGATTCAACATAAGATTAGGATACCAAAATCCTCTAGCTGGGATAATAAAAAACATCCCTATTCCAAAATTCATATGGAAATGCACAGAACCAAGAATGCCAAAACAACGTCAAAAAAGAACAAAGGACTTGTACTACTTCATTTGGAGACCACAGTAAAAAAGGCGGCAAGGTATTTATATCAGACATGGCTCAACGGAACAAAAACAGTCCAAAAAAGAATCGCACGTATACAGTCGATTGATTTTTGATGAAGTTCTAAGAGATCTCAATGATAGTATTTTCAACAAACGTTGCTGCAACTGGATATATGGGGGGGGACCCCAAACCTTACCTCAGGCCATACACACAAAATCGTTTGAAATGAGCCAAAGACCTACATATAAAAGCTGAAACTAAAAATTATGGACAAAACTGATAAAATCTTCACAACCTTGGAATGATCGAGAATATTAGATATAAAAAAAAGCATACACCCTAAGTCATAAATTTAACTTCATCAAAACTAAAGTTCCTATTCTTCAAAAGATATTGTTAGAAAAATGAGGAAAGCCACAGATTGGGAGAAAATATTCACAATAGATATGTCTAAGCTTGTATTCAGAATATATACAGAATTCTTACAGTACTATGACAGTTTTTAAGTTGGAAAAATATTTGGACATTTCACAAAAGATATACAAATGGTTGAAAAGCACATGAAAGATGTTTAATATCATATCATTAGCCATGAGAGAAATGAAAAATAAAACCGTAAGATACCACTACATACCCACTCATGTGGCTAAAATTTAAAGTTTAACACCTAATATTGGCAAGGAGGTAAAGGAACTGGAACCGCTAAGCATTGGGAGTGGTGATGCAGAATGGTATAACCAACTTGTACAACAGTTTGGCAAGTTTTCAGAAAGGTAATTATATACTAATCTCATGACTCAATGATTTTCCTAAATATTTACACAAGAATTAAAACGTGTGTCCACACAATGTCCACATCTGTGTACAGACATGTTCATGGAATGTCCTTAGCAACGTCATTCCTAGAAGCCCAAAGCTGGAAACGCAAATGTTTAGGGTAGATCCAGATGATGAAATACTCAAGCATAAAGGGCACAGATTACCAATACGAACAAAACAGGGCTGGATCTTAACAGTGAATCACAGAAGGCGGAGAGAAAAGTGTACATTCAGTACAATCCCATTTATATGAAACTCTAGAAAATGTTAATCTATAGAGCAAGGAAACAATTCAGTGGTTGCCAGAATTGTTAGGGAATTGACCGCAAAAGAACACCAGGGAAATATTTGGAATAAAGGAAATATTGATCATGGTGCTAGTTATAAGATGTATAAATTCATCAACACTCAAAATGTATACTTAAAATTGTTGTATTTTATTACATTATATTGTGTAGCATGGTATTGTATCATATTAGGTAATACTGTAATGTTTTATACCTCAAAGTTCATTCTTAAAAAGATTCTCAGACACAACTTAGACTCTATCCCTGCTGATCTGTCACCGCTAGACCCACAATTCTTTAGGGGCTCATTAGAACCTAAGAAACACGGGAATTGTCTGGGGCTTGGGATCTCCGGAAACTGATCTGGAATCCTTCAACATCAAAACATGCAGTTTTGGGCAAATCACTTAAAATTATCCTTGGGATCAGCTCTGTGGTAAGCCGCGGCCACCCAATAATTAAAAAAAAAAAAAAAAAGTCAACACAGTGAAGAAAGCACTGCGATGATGAAAGATGAGACACACAGAAATCTATTTGCAGATCATCCTCTTGGGAAAATAAAAATAGTGCAACCGATGTTGTAGTCATGAAGATTATACTCCAAATAAGAGAGAAAAAAGTTCAAAGTTGCAAAGAGAATTGTATTTGTAAGGAAAGAAATTACTACAGATTTTGATACTTAACAACAAATCATCTGTTATTTAAATCTCAGTGAACCTGTTAGGGAAAGAGAAAGAATTTTAGATCTGCAAGTTAGACCTATATCCTGAAAATTGATACTATATGTAAATTACTCTTGCAGAAAACAAACAAAACCCTATGGTCTCTTCTCCGGAGACCCTGAAACAAAAATTCTAAGATGCCAGGGATGGATAAAGGGACCTCTTTAAAAATCTGAGGCAGTGGAAGAAACACATTTGATCATAGGATGAGAGGAAAGAATCTACAAGGCTGAGCTTTTAGGACATGAGCCCAACTGGCCTAACTTTGTGGTTTCCCATCCCGGAACACCAGATCCCAGCCCAGGACAGATGCAGAAGCAAGTGGGACTAGAGCCTGCTCAAGGAGGACACACCGGCCTCCCCAACACCTCTCAAATCGAATCCGACAGCATCTCCAACAAAAAACCTGGTGTCTTTTCAAGAATGTGTTATCTTATAATTACCTCTCTCTCTCCAGGTGGGACTGTAGCTTAGAACACGTGGCGCATGACCTGCACACTGGCCCCCCCCGGCTCTGAAGCTGTCTACATGAGAAGCAACGCCTATAAACTCAGCCGTCAGGAGAGGAATCTCCAAGGAAAAGCCTTGTTGACTAGCCCTGCTTTCCTGAATCTCTTGCTCAGAACTTAAGTATCTCGAGGGAACCAGTAGACTTAGACTCCAGACAGGTATCAAGGGATCTTATTAAACATGGAGAGTCTTTATTTTTCCAAGTGGTTGGTGCTTTGTAGTTTCTGGAGCCATCTTCTCAAATGGTTTCTTTCCCTTATCCTGGACGTCACTGAGGGGATGTCACGGCCAGGCATGTGTGCTGCAGGAACGGTCATCTTTAGAGGACGGGACTAGACTGCGGAGCATCTCCAGGACAGAGGGCGCTTAAGTAAACTTCAGTATCTCCCAACGATGCTCATGTGTTCATAGGTTCCATTTCATCAGCATCAATGATCTTAGTAAATTACAGCCTGAGGAGCTGGATTCCTAGTGGGAGACTTTCTGACAGCTAGGTCACGTTCCTGGCAGCCAGAGTTGCCTATCTTTGCCCAATGCACACTTATCTTGACAGGCACAAGCCCTTTCCCCTCTCTCTCTCTCCCAGTCTTCTGAGGCTGCAGCAAAAGTTTTTGTTTTTCCATTTGATCTATGCTTAACTCCTCTCTTACCTGCATAGAAGTTATAGACTCATAATGTTTTAGGGTACCTTTTACCTCTTCCTTTATACCGTGAGACCATTCCTGCAGCCTAGGCTTGTGCATTTAATACACACATGCACGCACACCAGGATCAGGCAGCGACAGTGCTGGGGCCATCTGCTACAATTAGATGTCCTCAAGCCTCCAAGGCTTCTCAATGTAAGTCACGATAAGGAACTAAGTAGCCCCCAAATCCTGCTTGACCAGTTTCAACCCCAGTAACTTCTTGATTCAGTCTTTCCCCAACTGTACAGTGACCTTGCTATCTTGCATAACCCAGACTTTGGAAGTTACCTGAAGCACATTCCATACATCCCTTAATCTGCACTTATCTCAAACATCTCTGCCCACCTCCTGTTCCAGCCCTCCCCTAGCCCTGACAGAGGCCGTGCCATCATGGATGCCTAGTCCCCCAACGTTGACATTTTAACAAGCTTTCGGGCTCACAAAAAAAGTGGCAAATCTAATGCAAGGAACTCCTGCATACCCTTTCCCTAGATTCACCTGTTGTATTTGCCCCATTTTCCTCATCATCTCTAACTCCCAATTAGTTGAAAGTCAGAGACATCAGGCCTCTTCGCTCTTAAATACTTCAGTGAGCATTTGCTTAAAAAGGAAATCCTATTACATAACCATAAAATGACAAAGACACTGAATCAGGAACCATGGTGTCTCACCTAAACACAGACTGGCAGAGAAAAATTAAGACCCAGAGTTCAGTTTTCCACCATTCCAATGCTTCCCCTTCTTAAACTGGAGAGTACCCTATCCCTCCTTGGAGTCTTCCTGATCCTATAAATGCTTCACCCCAAAGCCCTAAGAATGACTTATTCTAAAGTAGGGGAATTAAACCTCTCCCTTGCCTTACCTCTCCCCTTTCACCTGATCGAGGACATTACTTTCCAAAGAGGCCGGTGGTCTCTGCAGGGAAACTGACCACCCAATATATGGATCTAGAAAATCTGTAAAAGTCATCGTCATTTTCCATGACCCAAATCATTCGTCTTACTTTCCCTTCGACCATGGCTCAGTCATCGTCCCAGGCAAGACAGAGTGCCACTTTCTCCAAATTCTTCATACTTTTTTCCCCCTCAAATTCGCAGAGTTGAAGGTGCAGCACAGAGACCTGGAACCATCAGAAAGCAGGCTGTTGATAGAGGGCTTACCGCCTACAATTACTCCAGCACTCCTTGGAAACAACGGCAGTCACCCACGAAACCACAAAGCAAGCACCCACATCAGGAAATGAAACGGATTCACTACCACCTAATTCTCAGATCCCAGTCAATGTTTCGCCAAGTGTCCCGATCACGTTCTTAGAGCAATGCCCTGCAGACTCAAGCTTCACGCTCACCGGCGTGGGTCATTACCCTTCTTCCAAAGGTTACAGGCCACTTATTTTGTTGAAGATCCCAAAAGTGTTTTGTCTAATGTTTTTCTCACGACTAGACTCAGGTCATGTCTCTGGCAAGATGGAGTACGCTATGCTCCCTCACCACGTGCATTCTGAATGATCCCATTTCCAATGATGCCCCGTGGGACTGCTTAAGGGGGTGTAAATCGTGGTTCTCTATTTTGAAGTCACTCTCTTTCAAATTAGTATTTTGCAAAGATGGAGTTTGAAACTATATAAATATCCTATTCTTCAAGCTTATTATTCTATATCATTTTCAATTGTTTACTCTTTTAGTCAATGAACTATAATTACTTCCATTATTTATAGATTCTCAAATTACTCCCAGTGTGGTCCAGTCAGATCCCCTTCACTCTGGCTCTGGTGTCCGTCTGATAGGTCTCCACTATTCTTTGATTATTCCCTTCCTTTCCAGCACAAAATATTAGTCCAGGTTCATCTTCTACTTTCCCCACCTCGGACCTGGAATTAGGCACTTCTGCAAGGATCCCTGGTTCATCTTAGTGAAATACAGTGTCTAGTAGGCAAGGAATTCACAGCAAAACCATGGGATGGGTACTACCTTTGCTGTTTCTTCCAAGTCTTTTACAGGGCCATGAATCTCTACAATTCCCACGGTAATACAATATTGCTTCTCATTTACTCTCTCGGTGGGAAGAAGAACACTTGCTACTAGAAGGATATATCAGGGATATATCACTTAACACCGCAGGGTAACTGAGTTTCTCCACTTCCTTATCAATCTCCTTTTCAACAGTGAGAAGCAGATACAATAAGAAAATATATTAAGGATAATGGGTATCAATTCCCTTGCAGGTAACCAACTTCCCTTTCTGCCTACCCACCCCACCTCCTCCCCTGCCCCCCCTCCCAGCTCTAGAACTGGCTCCTACTACCCCCCCAAGCCCCTCCTCTGCCCTCTCCATCACTCTGAGTCACCCCACTTCCCTCAGCATTCCCTCCCCCAAGTGTGTCTTCTTTGTCTGGTCCCATCTAATGCTGTAATTCTAAGGCTTTCAGTAAGGAAAAGGAAAAAAGAAAAGAACCTTATTTCCTTGGGGTGCTTTCTCACAAACTACATGGTAATTTGATTCACGATGAGGATTCCTAAGTATTAGGCATTCACATTATTCTGGTAAGAATCTTTAATCCATGGGAAAGAGTATAGCAAAGTGCTTGGACTCAAAGTATTCTCCCTTCTTTTCCCTTGTCTCTTCACTTTTTAAAAATTCTACACAAGTTTTCATCACTGTTTAATCCAACAATATTTCCTGTGTCACTAGCATATGTGAAGCAAAATATTAAGCAACGGGTGGGACCCAGGGAAAGAAAATAGAATCTTGTATAGGTTTTGTCTGGGTGTTTGGATGAATACACAAATATCTATAACAAGACAGAGTACTGTAATACCGTAAAATGTCATAATAACAATGATTTTCAAATACTCCCTGTGAAGCACGGTGCTAAGTGCTTTAGTGGGCATTTACTAGCCGCTAAAGCCCCAGGGATGTGAGTGGTTATGTCACCGTTTCACACAGGAGGAACTACGGATGCATGAAGCTCGAATGCTTAAGTTTTCAGCCTTTAGAAAAAGAGCACTGGATTTAGAATTCTCATTTGTCTGATTCCAAAATCTTTGCCGTTCTTCGCTGTGGCATTTAGAAGATGGAAACACCGGCTCTTATCGGGGTCAGGAGAGACTTCATGAAGCAGACAGCACAAGGGATAGACTCGGCCCCTGGAGGTTTGAGAAGCAGAGATCATCTGAAAGGTACTTCAAGTCACAGAAAGTGAATTGGGATTTGAAGGAGACACTCAGGCAAGTGTCCACACAAGTAGAGTCCGAGGCTGCAATAAGATTTGTGGAGGGAGGAAGACCAGTAGATTGGGAAAGAATCGTGGCTGGTACTAGATCCCAGGACAATAAGTCTGCATTCAAGAAGCAGAAGGTAACTAGGCCCAGTTCCCACCGTAAGCCTCACTCAGGTGGTCAGAAGATGACAGCGTGGGGAACTGCTTCCAGGAAGTGGCACTTAGGGTCTCACCAGCTCTGAGGATTAGAGAAGACGACACAAGACCCTGGATGGCAGGTACCGAGTCCAGACAATCCAGCCCAGGAGGTTGGGAAGGAAGATGAAGGGGGTGAAGTGCCGACCAAAACGAAAAAGGGGGATGGGTCAGGAGGACTGTGATCAGAGTAACGTGGAAAGCAGCTTAATAGGATTAAGGAAATGGAATACATGGAAAAATTTAAGGAATTTGTTTAAAACCTGAAGAAAAGAACAAGATGGAGTCACCGCAACTCCAATACGTGAGGTTTAACTTCAAACAGCCGGAGGTCACTGGACACAGCCCACCGGAAGAGTCCCTCTCATCTGCAAAGCCTACATACCGCATGGCACAGGGGACACCCACAAAAACCGCATGTAGGGAGCACGTACCTGAGTGAAGGCCAAGGCAGCAGCACCACAGGGATACCGAAGCTCACCGCGGGCAGCCAGAGACAGGAGAAAGCAACACGGTCAGTCAGAGGCTGACATTGGGGGACCCTGAAGGAGGGTCTAGGAGGTCAAGTCACAAAGGGAAAAGGAGGAGAGGCACCTGAGAAGTCAGAACATTTCTCCAGAAACCAGAGGTGGTGTCTACCATTTGCCTGAATCTCCACAGCAAAGTGCTGGCATGTTTTGAATTGACAGGGAAGGGGAGAATTTTCAGGGTCTTCAGCAAAAAGCAGAATCCTAGAATGTCCTACCAACAGAAGCCTACTTCAAAGAAAGACGGAAGGAAGGAGAGCCTTGCAAGCACAGAGGCCAGAGCTCAGGAGGGCTGCCAGAGGCCCTTAGAGGGGTGAGGCTCCCACTTTCATGGGCTGACTAGACCCCTCCTGTCACCCTCAGCTCCACCTCCGCTCTCCCAGCCCAGAACGAGGTCACAGGGGTGGCACCCTAGCAGCCCCCTGTTGCTAATAAATAACCCCCAGTAGTTTCCCTGGCCAGGGCCCACCCTCCTTCCTTCAGCACCTCTGACCCCGGGGACTGGGGACGGGCTGGCAAATCCCTCACACATCCCTGGTGCTCGCCATCCCCCCTCCCCCACAGCTGCATATAAACCCCGGGGAGCCTGAGGTCTAAGAGCATGAGCCTCAGAAGCTGGGGGACAACCACGGTGCTCCCTGTACCCTCACCCGGCTCACCCCGCTGCCAGCACAGCCCCAGGCTGAGAGCATAGACAAGCCGCTGCTTTGGGTCTCTGCCCTTGCCAGTCTCCTGGGAGCCTTTGCTCACACAGGCTGGAAGATCAGGGCTGGGTGGGTGGGTGTGGGGGGTGTGGCAGGGGAGGTGGGGACCCGAGGGACGGGCCACAGGAAGGAAAGACGAGTAGTTGCTGAATACAAGACCAAATTTGTGATTTTCTTTCCTGTTCACATTTTAGGCAAAGGTCATTTTATGCCTTTCCTTCTGCAGCTGACGCAAGTAGGAACGGGTTTTCCTAAGGTAATGCTCACGTTGAACTTGATCACGCAGCTGGAGAGCCTCTGCAGCAACTCCCCCTACGCACCCCTGCTTCCGCTGACCCCTCCCGTGCCTACGGCCTCTTCTACAGCGTCCAGAGCAAGAGTAATGAGAGGATCATTTTTTAAGCCTGGGATGAGAGTACAACATCATCAATGGGTGGGGGGGCCCACAGGATTTTCTCCAAGGTCAATGAGGACTTCCCTGTCCCAGTGCACACCTACCTCTGCCAGTTGGGTGGGAATCCCTCGTGGGCACTGCTGAGCTCCGGGTCACCCAAAGCCTTGGTGAGAAAGCGGCTGAGGCAGGGTTCCCCTGAGGGAGCTCACCCCCAGACTGTCCTGGGGCAGGAGCAGGATTCCCATGGAGGGAAGTGTGAGGAGAGACCATCCTTCGTGAGACAGACTGGATTTGTACAGGTGGGACTTTGCTCCGTCCTCAAAAGGAATCCAGTTTGTGTACTGGGGTGTCCACCCCAAAGCCCGTACCCCAGACCAGCAGGCCCTGAGCCAGGAGACTCAGGGGAACACGCTCACCGAGCTCTGGAAGTGGAGCTGAAGTTCTGCTCCAAGAGGACAAAGTTACTGGAAAGGAAAGTCACTGACAGGAAAGACCAGCTCTCTGGGGCTACTCCTGTTTTCTTTGAGTTTCCTATCTCGTGAACAGCTTCATTTATAACAGAAGGACAATGACCCCCAGAATTTGCTCGCAGCTTTCACGGCCCCAAGTATCTACTATTCAGGAGTCACATTTTTGAGTTTTCCTGTTATTCAAAAAACATTGCTTATAGCTTGTACAGGGATGTAATAAAAACAAAATTCTGTGGTAAGAGAAAAAAAATAATAAAGGGCTTGATTACTGAGAGCGGCTTCTCTACTTCCCACTCAGTGGAGTCTATTCTTACTCAACCATTGATTTCTCGGGAACTTAGTTGAAGACGTGCTAAGTTGGACTTCCAGGTCACAGCTGAAACAGAAAGGTCTAACAGGTCTGGGGTGCTCTATTCAATAAAAGCTACTGCTCCTTTCTGTGGCACAACCCCACACATAATAAAATACAAGCCTAAGTAGTATGGGAGCTATCTGGGCCCACATGGTCCAACACTCCCGGAACACTCTCAAACACCTGTTGATCCTGCCAGTGTTACTAGGTCATCCAAAAATATCACAAGACTCATGGCACCCTTGCTTAAAATCCTTGGAAGATCCCCAGGCCCTTAGGATAGAAGCCAAACACCTCAGCATGGAGTACAGGATCTTACAGGATGTGACTACCTGACCAAAGGCCGTGCTTCTAGGATGTTCAGCCACTGACCAGTACACGATACATTATCTATTATACATTATATTAGTATATTACTTGTATTACTGTAGTTGCAGTTTTCACGTAAAGCACATGGCACATTATCGTGTTGTTGGTGCTCGGTGAGAGTGGGTTTCATCTGTTAACTCCTTTCCCAAATGGAAGAGAGCAAAAGACGCCGGACTTAGGAGGGAGTCCCAGATAAGTACAGCAGACACATTGGTCCTGGTGTGCATAGAATCGAGCCAATGAAGAAAGAAATATGGATAAACCCAGGGTTTTCACAAGAAACCTGCTAGAACAAGCAAAGAGACCACTTATACCTGCAGGTGAAAGGCCCAGCGCAAGGTAATGAGAGCAGACTCCAGAAACAGATGAGCATCGTTGGAGCCTACGAAGATCTCCCAGGTGCCAAGGAAGAGCTGCTACATGGTTCTCGTAAGTCAGGTCCCATGAGCCTCCCCACCGAGTGGTAAGAGAAGGGGTAAGTGGACCAAGACAGGCAGTTGTTTTGTTGACAGCAAAGGAAGGCTATCTCTTGACTTAACGATGTATTTTCCATTTATGATACGTTTCCATAATTTTATATTTTGAATACTAAAAAAACCCCGGTATGATCCTACTCTATTTAACAAATGTAATAGGGATAATTTTTGTAAACATCATGCATTTTAGTTTCTCCTTTAGATTCTTCCCTCTGCAGCCTCCGTCCTTTGGGACTAAGCCACATGAGAGATTGTTCCAGAGCAAGTAGGCTCTAGTAAGATGAATTTAGTGGGCAAAAGCTTTCCTCTAATAAGACTATCATGGATAATACTGATGCTTGCTTACAGCTTGTACTCTTCTTCAAAGAATATACTTCTAAGCCCTCTTGCCAGAAATCAGGGCCCTGTTACTAGTTCGTTGACTATGAGAAGTGTTGTGTCACACCTCCTTGCTGACCTGTTTCAGAGTCGGTGCGAGATCCCCAGGAGTTGTCTCCCACTCACATGGGAAAGTCTGTAAGATCCATTCTGGTGCACCTACAAGATGGCACCCCAATCAGCCTGGATCCCTGAGTGATGACAACAGAGCCCCCAACAGTTTGTAGTAAATACGTACCACGTTATGCAGAACCCGA
Organism: Ursus americanus; assembly: GCF_024610735.1. Classification (NCBI taxonomy): domain Eukaryota; kingdom Metazoa; phylum Chordata; class Mammalia; order Carnivora; family Ursidae; genus Ursus; species Ursus americanus. The sequence continues at coordinate 44,624,529 of NC_142128.1, forward strand.
GATTCCTTGTAGGACGATAGAGACCAACTGAAAAGAAAGCAGAAGATATCAGGTGTGTGTCCTGATCACTCATTCTGGGCTGCCTACATCATCACTGGAATTTGCCTATCACAATGAATTTGGTGGCCAACTTGGTTAAGAAGATGGACCTAGAAATTCAGCTTAACTTGTGATCTTTGTTTCAAAAAGAGAGATAAGACACAGAAGCTCCCTCTGTCAAGGAAAAACCAGAGCCTGACAGTCAAAGCAGAAAATAGAGCTTATTCAGAACAACTGGAACAGGGGAAAGAGACCTCAGTCTAGAACTGGGCTCAATTCTGAATACAGCAGGGACAGATGGCAAGGTAGGAGTCAGGGGAAGGAAAATTACTATGCAGAAAACCTCAGACAGGGGAGATGCTGGTTCAACAGACTTGACGGGAATCTTGCTGAAGGCAAACCAGGGTGGTCAAATACCAACGAAGGAGGGTGAGGATTCTTTCTAAAATTGGGTGAACTGCAGGCTCTACAAGGACAGACACAAGGTCGAAGCCTAGTGGAGAAGAGGGCTCAAAAGAGCCTGACTCAAGTCTGGTCAAGGAGAGGGTCACAGTCCCTCCCTCCTAGTCAAGAAGAGCAGAGCCATCTCTTTTCCACTGAACAACACGAGGCCATTCTTGTTCAGTTGCCTTTTGTTCATGAAGGACCAGCTAGGCCATCTTCAAGGGACTTGGTAGAAAACATCTGCTGAATGATACAAGTCCTACATCTAATGCAGGGAGTTCTTATGAAAAGAGAAGAAACCCAGTTCATAAGTGTGGGCGGCCATTGGAGAAGACTGCAACATTGGGCGTGATGCATCACAAGAGGTGAGGTGAGGATGGAAGGGACAATCCAGTAGACTTGCTGGTTTGTAGCCTGAGTGTCTCTAGTGACACACGGACATCAGCATCACAGGCATGGTCTTCTCAGAGCAGAGCACAGCAGCGCCCAGTTTCAGCTCATAGGACTTCCCTACATAGCCCCAAGAAGGATCTCAGCAGTCAGGCTCTGGTTCTCAGAGGAGCCAAGCCAGGAGAGTACAAGAAAAAATGGAAACATCAGTTTGGAGAATTGAAGGCAGATACTGGAGAAAACCAGAAGAACTGAGAATTTGGTGAGGGCTGGAAAAATGACCAAAATGACAGGATCCAATCCCTTTTACAGATGAAGCCTCAAACACCATGAACAGAGCTAAAATCTAATAACCCACAGAGCAGGTTATGGTTTCTTCTATGAAACAAAGTTTCTCTATAGTTACCTCCCTTTTGGATTTCCTGTTTATAAAGTAAGTCTGGTTTCATTAGATTTGGTCTGATTATTTACGTAAATTCAACAAGAATGGACATTGACTGAATAAGCCATTTTGAGCTGTTTTGCTGGAACTTCTCATAAGGACTCTCAGACTCTCAAACGCCTCAAGTCTTGGTACCCAAGCCGAGAACTCGCCACCCGAGTTTACCTTCAGTACCTAGAGATGTGGATAGATTCCTCTCTTCAAAATATCCTAAGCTTGCTGGGAAGTGACCTTAACTCACCTGGTAGGGCTAGAAACCCTATTACAAGCCACACACCAAGCTGACTTCCCCCAGAGGACTCTAACCACTAGCTCCATAAGGTCAACCTTAGTTCCTTAACACTGTGTGGCCAGATCTGCTTTTATGTATCATTTTCAACTAGGACATTCTAGTCCAAGCCTAAATATAACCAGTGTCTCCAATTATGTCCTGTTTTACGGAGAACAGATTCTTATTGAATTTAAGCAAATAACATTGCCACAAAAATAAGAATGCTCAAGGTTTTCCAAATTCTGGAGGGAACAGGGAGATACAAACGATAAAGGTTTCATTTTTTACTACAAAAGTATAATCTGTTACAGGTAACTTTGGAGAAGAGAGAAAGGGAGTTCTTACATCCAGAAAATGGGACATGAACAGTCTAGCAAAGTTCCAAACGAAACCTACCAGCGTCCTTTCATTAGTCCACTCAGTCCCTTATAATTAATTCTTCTTCTGCTCTTCTTTGGGCTGCCAGTTTTAGGAACCCATCAGTTTCTCTATTAGAGTTCTGGAACTCCTTAGTCCAGTAGTGCGGTCTCAAGGGTATTTATGCAATGCCATCAGAAGCCTGTAAGCCCAGAGCACCTGTCACAGTCCTTTCCGTGGGTCTGAGAAGACCAAGCTTTCTGACCTGCAGCTAACTGCAAATGTTTCCAGGGAAAAACCAGAGTAAAATAAAAGCTATCTGTGAATGACATGGACTTAAAATATCCATGGTTAAGACCTGATAAGGGTTCACTCTATAAGAATATCTGGTTTAACAGACATTTTAAGGTAATTACTAGAATTATGGCTGATACCACACTGGACATAGCATGGATAGAGAATACCGACCAATTTCTAGTAACCTCACATAATTTCTGAACTATTTATATTAATATTTACACAAATACAACCTATGAAAAGCTAGTAACTTTCTTATTTGACAAAGCCTTTCCATGCCATCTAACATATCAAATAAACCAAATTATTTTAACATCTCTTTTTACAAGGGAAGAGAACAAATCCTTTGAGATTTTCAAAGGTACTTCTGGGAAATCTCAAAGCCAGTTTGAAGCCAAGAAGATTTCATTTAGGATTTGATTTGGGGGAGGCACAATTTTCAAGTGTAAAAAACTTCAGCTGTTTAGAAAGTGATAAGACTTGGTTCTCTTAAATAGTCAAGAACGGGTCCCATGAGGCCAACAAAGCACAGGGACTTATTCTGATAACACAGAATCTTGGTCTCCAACGTGCATGACTTAAAAAAGAAAAACCTCTCACAATCTATTAAGAACAGACCAATAATGCAAGAAAACTTTGTCATTTCAACAGAGAAAACTAAACTCTAGTTTTGTATCGGTATGCTTTTGAACTCTTTATAACCCTCTAGATAAATCCATCCAGTCTTCCCCAGCTTAACTCCACGTAAAATTACTTTTCCTCAAAATCTTCTACAGCATGTCCTATTCAGGAGTTCTCTATTTTTTTTTTTTTTTTCTCATTCTGAACAAGTTGTTTTACCCCGGCACAAAATTAGTCTCATTTTCCTTTAATGAAAACACATCTTTGTACCTTGCCTATTTCCCTTATCAAAGACATACACTATTTTTCTTTATACTTTGCTTAAAAAGTTATTTCCCTTATTTTTGGTAGATTTTCATATACTGATTACAATACTTTAGCCATTAGCAACTTTTTAGAGAGAAAACTAGGAAGTGGACAACCATGAATTGTCACATACCAGCATTAGAGCATATTTCATGGATATACCATCTCAATTTTTATAGGTACATGCTTCCTCATTTCTCAATGTGGGGGAAAAATGCTTAATAGTCCCCAATGTTTTGCTTCTCTATACCACAAAATTAAGGAGCCCACAGTATATAAACTTAAACTTGTGTTCAGTAAATATTTCAGCAGTTTATCTTAGAAATGATTAAGACATACTGAGGGCTTTTGGCGGGGGGATGGGATAGGCAGGTGATGGGTAGTAAGGAGGGCACGTATTGCATGGTGCACTGGGTGTTGTATGCAAGTAATGAATCCTGGAACTTTACATCAAAAAAAAAACAAAGAGGATTATAGTAATCGAAAAAAGATATTTAGTATTACTTAGCATATTTCTAAGGTTGTAAGTTACCAAAAAGGTTTTAGAAACGATTTTTAGAAGACATATACCAGTAAACAAAGATAGCCATCTCAAGTTATTTCCCTCTTCACTATTTTTACAGTACATTTATGTTCGGGAAGTATCACAAAAGCAAAGCGGAACAAAACCACTGAAAAGAGCCAAATACTGGTTCTAACGGTGCGTTTGATAAAGTAATGAATACCACGCAATTCATTTTTATTGCATCTTTACCCGTACACTTGGTTTTAGGTTGAATTTTTAATTTTTATCATCTTGCACATCCAGTAAATATCACCTTATTTGACTGATAAATCCATGTAGAATAAAAATATGCCCATATGATACTTACTGCTGATAACTCAGATGTAGCTGTTTTTATTAAATCAATATTAAATTTGTCTTCAAAGATTTGCTCAAATCACATGAACCTGAAAAGCATTTGGGTTAACTTCTGTATTTCTGGAAGTTTGAGGAATATTTATATAAGGCCTCCTTTATCTCTAAGCCAATTTGAAAAGAGCTCCTTTACAGGATTTTTTGAACTAATTTGGTAATACCATCCAGCGGTAGAAAAATCTCTCTCTCTCTCATACATACACACACCCACACCCCTTACACCTTTCCTTCTAAAATTCTAGGCGTGAATAGGAAAACAAATACAGTAATAGAAAACCTCCCTGATTTATCTCCGCTCTGTATTTTTATCCCAATTGTTTGACAGATGGAATAAATTAAGGTTACCTACACAATGTGAGGGTTAAATATTTTTGCCCATATTTGTGGAGGAGATTATTTGCCCTGATAAATCGTCTTATGGAGGCTCTGAACTACGTTTTAGGTAAGAGACTGAGGGCACCCCAAGCAACTGTCTGGATATCTCCAAAGTCTGAGCAGAGAAAATATCCAATCTGTTTCCAATTGCCTTTTCTTTTCAACCTCATTCGATTGCTTTTAGGGGTCCCCGAATCCCTTGAGAGTCCTAACAGGGACAGGGAGCACAAAGTTCAAGTACCCGAGGAGCTGAGTAAAAAGAGAAAAGGTCCCAGCAGAGCTGGACAGAGGATGCAAGGAGGTAGGGGTTGAAGGGGATGGATCAAAGGATTCGAAGGAGCTGAAGGAGGTGAAAGGAGCCGAAGCCATGGGAAAGGAAAGGTCTAGGGGAACCAGTGTGGGGAAATCTTAAGTTTCTAAAGAAGCCGCTGAAGTGCCATACTGTCCTTAGCAAAATCACACCCACGAGAAAGCAGAGTTAGCAGAACAGAGTCAGCAGGTTCGAGAAGGGAGCTTCAGTTAGTTGAGAAGCTCTCACAGGAGAAGCAGAATCAAAAAGAGCACACAGAGCTCACAAAGATCCAAGAAAAAGAAAATGTCCATAGGAGTCAAAACAAATTCTCATTTAAGCGCCAGGAGGAATCTTCTAACCCAGGAAGTCAGAAAGTAAGTTCCCACTCAAAACGAAGAGCCAGGAAGAATTCTCTGGCCCACAGAGGCAGAAAGTGAATTCCCGTTCAAAACAAAGAACAAAGCCCAGGAGTCAGGGAGTGACCCTCTATTCGGAACAAAGAGCCAGTAAGAAAGATTTCCCAGTAGGTACCTTGCAAACAAAGAAGACTGGGCCTTCAACGCAGCTCCCAGACTCCACTTGGAACCTTAAGAATCCAAATCTGTCAATGGACTGTCATCTGGAGCACTGGCTCAGAAGCTCTACTCACCAATGGACCCCTGATCAATCGGACAGGAATAAAGAAAGGCCTCAAAGGTACACAGATAGGGGCACACATGAGAGCTCTTGGGGTCCAATGATGAATCTGATCATATCCAAGTCACAGCACCGTCATGGTCAACAAAACAAACAGCGCCAAACAGTTGTCAAAGCAGTAAAAACGGTTTTACTCAGAGCTATTGGAATAGGGGAAAGAGATCTCAGTACAGAATTGGGCTCAGTTCCTAATGCAGCACAGACAAGGTGGAGGGATTTATAACCAAGGAGCAGGGTGGGGGTCGGGGGTGGAAAATTCAGGAAACACCAGGGAGAGATTCTGGTTAGATGGACTTGATAGGATTCTTGATGATGTCACGCCAGGGTGATCAGATATAAAGGGTGGGGAATTTCTTTCTGATGGACTTAGGATTCTTGCTAAAATTGGGTGATGCAGGTCTGACAAGGACAGACACTGAAGCCCAAAGTCAAAGCCTACTGGAGAAGAGGGCTTAGAGGAACCGGACTAAAGTTTGGTTAAGGAGAGTCTTTGTCACCCTGGACCCTGAGAGGAGTTCAGAAGGCAGGTGCACTCACCTGTAAACTTCTATGGGACCCACCTGGAGGAAGGAATGAGGACCCAAAGAGGAACTGAGGACTACTAACATTCCCTTTTTTCACACCCGGTCACTATCCCTGGGAAGCACAGGACAGAGGATGGAAATTGGAGACACTGACCAATTATTCCAAAAGACTATCCTCTAAAGGGATGACTTCATTCAGACTGAGTTTTAAACTAAACAGAACATTTTGTCCTCATTACTTATGGACCATAGCTCATGAATACCAGAGAGTTACAGCAGGAGTAAAGTACTCGGCTCTACTACACAGTCCTCTTGGGGACTTACGGAAATGTGTGAGAAGGGCCACATGCACCCCAATGTTCATAGCAGCATTGTCCACAATAGCTAAATCGTGGAAGGAGCCGAGATGCCCTGCAACAGATGATTAAGAAGCTGTGGTCCATATATACAATGGAATATTACTCAGCTATCAGAAAGAACGAGTTCTCAACATTTGCTGCAACATGGACGGCACTGGAGGAGATAATGCTAAGTGAAATAAGTCAAGCAGAGAAAGACAACTATCATATGATTTCTCTCATCTATGGAACATAAGAACTAGGAAGATCGGTAGGGGAAGAAAGGGATAAAGAAAGGGGGGTAATCAGAAGGGGGAATGAAACATGAGAGACTATGGACTATGAGAAACAAACTGAGGGCCTCAGAGGGGAGGGGGGTGGGGGAATGGGATAGACCGGTGATGGGTAGTAAGGAGGGCACGTATTGCATGGTGCACTGGGTGTTATACGCAACTAATGAATCATCGAGCTTTACATCGGAAACGGGGGATGTACTGTATGGTGACTAACATAATATAATAAAAAATCATTTAAAAAAATCCTTAATAGTAAAGGCAGGTTTCGTTTTACAGATCCCTATCTCTGCAAAGCATGGGGACATTCTCAGGGCTGGTCATAGAATTTTGCCATCACATAATTTTATTCATTCATGTATCCAATCAACTTGTATTTATTTCCCATCTACGACGTGGCAGGCCCTGCGCTAGACAGAGGAGATACAAGGCTGAGCAACACAGATGGAACACCTACCCCAACAGTTTTGTCATGGAACGGATACCTCCAAGTAAACAATTAAACTAAATAGCTTCTGAATTTTGGCTTTTCTCCAACTTCCAGCTGATGCTGTATCTTTCCCCTTCCAAGCACTCTAGCTGGAGAAGAGATTAACCTTTTTCAGAAGTGCTAATTCCCCGGGCGCCTTGGTGGCTCAGCTCCATCGGTTGAGCATCTGACTCGATTTCGACTAAGGTCATGATCTTAGGGTCATGGGATTGAGCCCCACACTGGGCTCCATGCTCAGCAAGGAGCTTACTTGAGATTATCTCACCCTCTGCACCTCTTCCCCACTCACACAAGCTCTCACTAAATAAAATCTTAAAAAAAAAAAAAAAAGCGTTAATCCCCATCGGGAATGTCTATAAGTGACAACATAATATTTCTTCTTAGCAAACCTAGTGGTGTTAATTGAAACGAAACATCTGGTAATCTTCCCTGGGTGCATTTTATAACTGTCAGATACACTGGCAGCGGGAGTAAAGGAAGAAAATCTCAACTGGAGAAAACACTTGTGCCATTAAAAACCCACCAGAAAGATGGAAGGATCTGGACAGCACAAAGGCCCAGAAACACAACTGGAGGAAGACTGGAGTTAATGATCCTAATTTCTCACTCTTCTGCTTGTCCTGAGGCCAATAAAGACCTAGAGAACAACAGATACTCATGTCATATGATAAATATCCCAACGGCAGATTTGCAATCACTAACATCAGAGTCCTTTTTTGGGGGGGGGGGGGGTCGTCATGCTGCATTTGCAGAGGGATCTACTGCCTATATAGGGGCCAACCTGGCTCCAGAAAAAACTCCTCCTGTGCAACCCACTAAGGAATTTTCCAGAATAAGAGCACATGCAATACTACTCCACCCCCTACCACTCTAGCCACAGTTCACTCAGGTGTATTCAGCACAAATAAATCCCTGAGCCTGATGTCGTTTACTACAGCCTACAGTAAAACTTAGTTTCAGATTGAATTGGGATGAAAACAAGGGAAAGAGGTGGCCTGGAAGTGCTAATTGTTAGCTCCTTTGGAGTGTGAGCCTGACCCTTTCACACCACCCAGAGGGATACCCAATGCTGTCCTCGAAAGAGAAAACAGACCTGGATCACTTTTAACTATTAACTTGCTAAAGACAGTGGCTCACTGGAGCTTCAGAGGATTCTAATCGCCCCCAAGGCCACGCATCCTAAGTGGCACCACAGGAAGTATTTGTGGTTAAAATGTTCAAATATCAGCAACTTCATGTGGTTCTACCTAACAGATGCCCAGAGAAACAGCGTCACGGTTGGGGTAGTACAGTTTTGATATTTGGAAAAATAGAGCTGTAGCATTAGCGTTGACTGATAGAGTGCATGAAGCCTGTGGGCTACAAAGATCCATCCAGCATTACACAATAGTAAAGAGGTCAAACTAGATGACATCACTTTTGTAAATATATATGCATCTAACAGGAGCACCAAAATACATAAAGTATTAACAGACCTAAAGAGGGAAATTGACAGCAATACACTGATTGTAGGGATTTTAATACCCCCTTCACGTCAATGGATAGATCATCCAGACATAAAATCAATAGGGAAACATCAGCCTCAAATGGCACATTAGACCAGATGCACTTAATATACACGGAACGTTCCATCCAAAAGCAGAATACACATTCGGGTGTATGTGGAACATTCTCTGGGATGGACTGCATGTTAGGCCACAAAACACGTCTCAGTAAATTTAAGAAGATCGAAATCATATCACATATCTTTCCCAACTACATTGGTATGAAATCAGCAATTACAAGAAAAATGTAATAATCACAAATATGTGGAAATTAAACAACATGCCATTGAACAACTATTGGGTCAACAAATATAGGAGAAATTTAAAAACCTTAAATAAAAAAGGATACAGTAAATTCCAAAATCTATGGGATGCAGGGAAGTGTTTCTAAGAGGGAAGTTCATAGTGATCTAGGCCTGCCTCAGGAAAATTTATACCTAGAGAAACTATGAAAAGAACAAAGCCTTTAAGGACATGATTTTATATAAAGAAAACCCTAAAGACTCTGCCAAAACACTAAAAATAAACAAATCCAATCAAGTTGCAGAGTATAAAATCAGTATACAAAAATTGCTTGTTTCAATACACTGACAATCTGCGCTTTTAAAAATGCCATTTATAACTATCAAAAAGAAAAACATACTTAATAAATTTAACCAAGGAGTTAAAAGACCTATATACTGAAAACTCTAAGACACTAATAAGAGTGAAGACACAAATGGATAGTCCATGTTCATGGATTACAAGAATATTGTTAAAATATCCCTATTACCCAAAGCAATATATAAATTCAATGCAATCCCTATCAAAATTCTAATGGCATTTTTCACAGGAATAGAACATTCTAAAAATGGTATGGAACCACAGAAGACCCCAAATGGTGAAAGCCATCTAAAGAATAAATCTGTAGGCATCATGCTCCCTGATTTCAAATTATATCACAAAGCTACAGTAATCAAAACAATTTGGTACTGGCATAAAAACAGACACACAGATCAATGGAACAGAATAGAAAGCTCCAAAACAAACATGCACAGTCGATTTATGGCAAAGGGGGCAAAAATATACAAGTAGAAAGGATGGTCTCTTCAACCAATGGTGCTGGGAAAACTGGACAGCCACATGCAAAAGAATGCAACTAGACCACTATCTCACATCACACACAGAAATTAACTCAAAATAGACTGCAGGCTTGAATACCTGAAGCCATAAAAGTGCTAGAAAACAAAGGTGGTGAGCCGCTTGACATGGGTCCGACTCCAAAAGCAAAAGCAACAGAAACAAAAACAAGTGGTACTGTTAACATTAAACTAAAAAGTTCCTGCACAGCAAAGGTGACCATCAAAAACATGAAAAGACAACCTTCCAAATGGGAGAAAAATTAGGATTTACTATCCAAGATGTATGAAGAACTCCTACAACTCAATAGCACAGAAACAATCTGCCAAAAACAAACAAATGGGTGGAGGAGCTGGATAGACATTTCTCCAAAGACGACCTATAGACTGCCAACAAGTACATGAAAAGATGGTCCACATCACTCATCAGGGACATGCAAATTAAACCCAAAATGAGACACTGCCTTACACCTGTCAGACTGATTGATCAGGTAAGAAATAACAAGTGTTGTCAAGGATGTGAAGAAAAGGAGACCCTGGTGCAATGCCGGGCATACAGGTCTGTTGGTATAGCCACCGTGGGAAACACTATGCTGGGCCCTCAAAAATTGAACTGCTGTCTGAATAAGATGTGTTATATGCATACAATGGGATGTAATTACACCTTGAGAAGTGAAATTCTTATACCTGAAACTGATGTAACTTGTGTGTCAACTATGCTTCCCTTAAAATTTTTTTAAATGAAATTCTGATACACACTACAACATGGATGAACCTTGAAAACACAGCCCACCATGAAAGGAGCTAGGTGTGAATGACGAATGCTGTGATTCCGTGTATATAAAGTAGCTAGAATGGGCAGATTCACAAAGAAATTATACTGGAGAGGTCCAGGGGCTGCGAATGCAGAGTGGAAGAGCTCATGTTTAGTGGGGACAGAGTTTATTCGGGATGATGAAAAAGTCCTGGAAAGGGACAGCAGTCATCATTGCACAACACTAAATGCACTTAACGCCACTTTCTTGTACACATAAAAAATGGTTCAAGTGGTAGACTTATGTGTATTTACAGTTAAAAACCACTAAAGAAAAAAAACCAACTACCATATGATGCAGCAATTCTGAGCATTTATCTAAGAAAATGAAAACACTCATCTGAAAAGACACACGCATCCCTAAGTTTACCGCAGCAGTATTCACCATAGCCAAGATACGGCAACAACCAGCGTCCATCAATGGATGAATGGTTAAAGACGTGGTCTGTATACACCATGGAATGTTCCTCAGCCATAAAGAATGAGATCCTGCCATTTGCAACATGAATGGACCCTGAGGGAATTACCGTAAGTGAAATAACTCAGCCCCTCCCCCCCCAAAAAGCCACTCTACGGTTCCACTTACACGTGGCATCTAAGAAACCAACAAAACTCACAGATACAGCCAATAGCGCGGTGGCCGCCAGGGCGCAAGGCAGGTGAGGAGGGGCGAGATACACAAACGTCCAGTGATAAATCGTGCAGATGTGATCTAGAGCGTGGGGACTACGCTAACACCACTGTCCGCGCCTGAAAATTGTTTAGACTAAATCCTGAAAGTTCACTTTCTATAGGAATAGAAGGGAACTGGATTATGGTGAGCGCTTTCCAATGTGCACAAATACTGACTCGTTATGGTGTACACCTGGAATCCGTGTTCCAGAGCAGATACGCTTCAAAATTTTAATAACTTAAAGATGTTAACAAAAAAGGAGACCCTCAAAAAGCCGCATCCAGCTACATCTGCGCTAGACTGATGCCCTCTGGTACGCCGCAGCCATGTCTCCCGTCAGCGGGACCTCGTGGGCACTGTCTCCCTGACCCCACGAGCTTGGACACAAACGGTTCCTAAAGAAAGAGGAAAAGGAGGAGGGAGGGGAAGAACGGGGCAGGGGGAGAAGGAGGTCCTACAACTGTAGAGCACTTTCAGCGGCCCAAATCCGAGCTCCTTCTGGACTAACAGTGGCTTAAGCTAACAGATCTTCTTTCTGCCTCTCACACCAAAAAGTTCAGAGTAGATGGTCCAGCAACAAGCAGGCTTAAGGATTCCTCCCAAATATGTTGGCTGTGACTTCATAGGTCAAAAATGGCTTCTACAGCTTTGTCACATTCATGCTCAAGGTAGGGAGAAGGGGAAACAGCACCAGAAAATTCTATCTATTTTTCAGAAAAGTGGGTTTCTCTAGAAGCCGTCCATACCACCCCAGGTAGGCGGAAGTCTGCTACATCTCTTGGGTCCTAACTGTGCTGGGTGGACATGAAAACGATGCTGGAATAGCAGGTGTTTGGTGGCGAGCCAAGTTGTGGTAATGCCGAACTTCCCGAAGCAGCACTTCGGTCTCCAGCGACCAGCTTCCTGGGTTTCAAGGCGCTGCTGTGGTAGCCGTGGCAGGGAGAAACCAGTGCCCCCGTGTCTGGTCACTAGCTATGCTGCCCCTCGAGAGCCTCGGCCCCGATGGCATCAAGGCTTCCAGGCCCTCACCACCATCAGAGGGGCCTGCTGATCCCTCAGCCTTCGCCCTGCGGAGACAGAGGCAGGCGAGTTCAACGTCTTGCTCTGGGACTTGTTCCACGAGGCACAGTCCAGAGCCTGGCCGTGCAGTCCTCCTCCACTTCAGCAATTACCCCTTTTAAGTAAGTTTTTTGTTTCTGCTTCCTGCAACAGGGCCCTAAGTGATGCTTAGGGCCTACTGCTCCTGCCACAGGTGGTGAGGAGGGGTGCCAGCTCGGGCCCCGGCCTGGCCAGACCACCCACAAGAACCCACTCCCTTCAGCTACCCCAAGCTTCTCCAGGAACACACGGGTTCTGTAAGCCCAGCTCTCATCACAAACATCTGAGTCTTTCTAAGTATCCATGTGTGGTTGTTTCCCACCCCCACCCCCCGGACAAATGATACGTCTCTCGTGTCCTTTGGTTGGGGTTTCTCTGTGTTTCTTCTCAAGGAAATGACTTCAGGATGAAGACTCTGAAGCATGGATCCAACAGAGTGTTCAGCCTCTAATTTATAATGATTTTTAGAAGCTCCTTCTCCATGAAAGACAATTTACTGGGACTTAATGGATTTCTCTTCTCACAGTTACCTTTGAATAGAAACTGTAGAGAAAGACAGATGCATAAAGACACTTTGCTCCAAGTGCGTGTTGACTCAGCCCAGGACACCAAGACCAACGTGAGCTCAGAGCCACCGGAGCACAAGCTCCCCGAGGTAAGGGTCTGTGTTTACTACTCTGTTCGGCACCTCGAACACACAAATACGGGTGCTCCATAAACGTTGAATTACCGTGTCCTGACAGCTCAGAAGGCACTCCCCATCCAGCCTCTGACGTCCATCACCAGGGCAACGTCCCTGGAAATGCCATCCTTGCTAAGCCTCTGCCCCACCCCCCTCCGCTTACGTGGTGTACCTGCTTCGCTCTGGACACAGATGACCAGCGTGTACAGAAAGCCAAGGCTGTGGCTTCTCCCGGGACCCACAGGGGCCTCTTGCATCTCCGCTTCCCAGAGCCCATCTCTAACCTCAGTGAACAAAGCCCCAAACCTCACTGCTAAGAACCACATGGGATTGCTTTCCTAGCCACCCCCCCCACCCCCAGAGGCAGATCAAGGCTTGGATTCTAGACCATTTTCCAGACTGTCAGCTCTAAACGGCATTTCTACAGCACTAAAACGTGATGCGATGGGTAGAACTATAATACTTAAGAAATCAGATATGAAGAAATGTTCTGGAAGTCAATTGAGGAGTCTGTGTGTGCCTGCCTGCGAGCGCGTGCTGTGTGGGAGGGCAAGGCTGCCAAGGAATATGCTTAAGTAATAATAGATATTCTCTAAATAGCTGTGTTAGTTACCAGTTTAACACACAAACATTTGTTATCTTACATAGTTTCTGAAGTCAAGAATCCCAGAGCAGCTGAGCTGGGCAGCTCTGGTCTGGGGTCTCTCATGGAGGTTTCCAACGAGAGCTCACCCGCAACTGCAGCGTCTGGAGGCCTGGTTGGCACTGGAGGATCCACTTCCAAGATGGCTCCCTCACAGCTGTCAGCAGACACCTACATTCCCTGCTGGCTCCCAGCAGAAGGCTTCGGCTCCTCAGCAGCTCCTGGGTGTCCTCACAACATCAGAGATTCACAAGCAGGTGAGAACAAGCTGGAAGCTACAGTGCTTCTATGATCCCATCCCTGAAGTCACCTCCTCAAACTTCTGCTTTTCCTAGTCATTTGAAGCTAGTCTTGTCCACACTCAAAAGAAGGGGAGTAGGTCCCACCTACTGAAGGGAGGCATTTAACGAAGTATTTGTGGACATTTTAGAAGAACTGCCATCTGAGGCAGCCAGATCTGGTTAGCTACAGGGTATCTCCTAAATTCAGCATGCAATTTTCGGGCCAGGGTGAAATGCTCAGAGGACTGGAAGAAGTTTGCCCTCCTCTTCCCTCCACAAATGTGCCTCAGTTTTCCCCTACACAAACGTATGACAACTCCTTGTAAAATGCTCCCCAACTTGTGAAAGAAAACATTCAAAAATGAGAAGGGAAGGCAACTGCACAACTCTACCCCCTCTGGCAATCCGGCCTCACCATAAGGGTAGAGAAGAGAGACAAATTTTTCTGAAGGTCACAGCCCACAAAAATGGAACGGAAGTTTAATCATAGGATTATAGAACTGTCCTCTCCAAAATGTTACCACCACATCAGAGACCCCGCATAACCATGGATTGCAAGTAAGAGAGCTGCAAGCCATGCCTGTTTAGGAAGGAGTTTCTATTGAAATCCAAAGAAAACAAGGACAGCAGAGGAAATGGGCAGCTACAGCTACCAGAGTCAACACAGCCTAATGTTAGCCAGATAAACACATCTGGAACCACATACTGAAGGCCTGTTTACTTCAGTTCCTATTAATACATGACGTCCAACTTGTAAGAAAAAAAGTACAAGTCATGATAAAAGGGGAAAGAAGTCCAAAGAGACACTGTAAACCTCAGAACCAGACTGATATGGTGACTTTCCAATTATATGGGGAATCTGGAATAACTAATATGCTATCGGTTCTAATGGAAAAAAATGGACAACATGCAAGAACAGGCAGGTAACACAAGCCGAGAGATGGAAACGGGGGGGGAAAAAAGGGAAATGTTGAAAATGAGAAGCACTTTAACAGAAATGAAGACTGCCTTTGATAGACTCATCAGTAGACTGGACATGGTCAAGGAAAGAATTGGTGAGCTTGAAGAGCCATCACAGAAACTTCCAAAACTGAAATTAAAGATTACCCAAGAACTGTAGGATAATTACAAAGGGCATAACACACACATAAAGGGGATACCAGAAGGAAACAAACAAAAGGAGAAATATTTGAATAATGACAATTTTCTAAAATGTATGACAGATACCAAACCTGATCCAGGAAATGCAGGAGAACACTGAACAAGATAAATACCAAAAAATCCACACCTGGGCATATACTAAAACTCCAGAATATCAAGGGCCAAGAGAAAAATCTTCAAAGAAGCCAAAAGGGATAAAAATTCCTTTCCTATAGAGAAACAAGGATAAGACTTATATTGGACTTGACTTCAGAAACCATTGCAAGGGCCTAAAGTACTAGATTTAAATTGTTGGGGTGGGGGGTACATCACCAACCTAGAATTCTTTATCCAGTGAAATTATCCTACAAAAGTGAAGGAGAAAAGACCTTGTCAAGAAGACAAAAACTGATTTTGTCATCAGACCTATCTTACAAAAAATGTTCAATTTCTTCAGAAAGGAAAATGATGGAGGTCAGAAACTCCTATCTACATGAATAGAGAATAAAGGTAGAATAAAATATTTTTCTGGCTCTTTCACAGTTAACTTTCTCCAGTACAATAGTAACCCTGCATCAGGCGACCACCACTTTGGATGGGCGAAATGAATGGCAGCAACGTTACGAGGGACTTGAAGAAGGAATGAGGCACATGGTTATAAAAGTACCTGCACTGTCCGTGACTAGTACAGCACGATTTGAAAGCGGACTTAGGGGCCCAGGTAGCTTAGCCAGGTACGTGCTTTTGGCTTGGGTCATGATCTCAGGATCCTGGGACTGAACCCCCATCAGGCTCCCTGCTCAGCAGGGGAATCTGCTTCTCCCTCTTCCCCTGCTCACGCTCTCTCAAAAATCTTTAAAAGGACATTGACTTAGAGTATTTGTAAAAAGATACTACACACTATAGGATAACTGCACACACACACACACACACACACACACACACACACACACACTTTATAAGTAGAACTGATATGCTACGAGAACAGAAATGTCATCATATAAAATGCTCAGTTAAAACCAACGAGGGATGCTTACCAGAGGGAAGGTGTAGCAGGATGGGTGAACTAAGTGAAGGGGATTAAGAGTACACTTATGATGAACAACGGGTATCGTATGGAAGTGCCGAATCACTGAATGGTACAACTGAAACTAATATCACACTGTATGTTAACTGGAATTTAAATAAAAACTTAAAACCTAAAAGTAAATAGAGAAAAAGAGGAAAATTTAAAAAGAATGCAATGAATAAAAAATGGCTACCAGTATGGTAGACATTAATCCAGCTAGATCAATAACCATTTTAAATGTGAATGGTCTAAATATACCAATTAAACAGTCACTCAGAGTGAATCAAAAAAAAAAAAAAAATACAAGATCAACCATAAGTTGTCTACCAGAAACCAATCATACATAGGTTAAAAGTAAAGGGATGGAGAAAGATATACCAGGTTAACAATAATCAAAAGAAAGCTAGAGTAGCTTCATTAACTTGAGATATGCAGACTTCAAAGCACAGAAAGTTAAGTCGGATGGAGAGAGGCATTACATAATGATAAAGGGGCAGATCCTCTAAGAAGATATAACGACCCTTAACGTGTATATGCCTAAACAACAGAGCACCAGAGTGAGGCAAAACCTGTTAGAACTGAAGGCATAAAGAGACAAAGCCAGTATTAAACCCCGTCAGTAACCCATAGAACCAGCAGGCAGAAAATCAGTAAGGACATAGTTGAACTGAACAGCACCATCAATCAACTGGATCTCACATTTATAGGCTACTTCATCCAAGAGCAGAATACACAGTCTTTTTCAAACTCACATGGAACATCCACCAAGATAGAATACATGTTGGGCCATAAAAAGCAAATTTAAAATAAAAGTCATACACAGTATGCTCTCAGACCACAACAGAATTAAACTAGAAATCAGTAAGATAGCTAGAAAATCCATAAATATACGCTTCTTAAAAAAAAAAAATTGAACTCTCAGAATTTTTTAAATGGTGAAAATTCAACTTATCAAAATTTATAGGACAGAGTAAAAGGAGTACTTCAGGGGAAATACATAGCATTGAATGCATATATTAGAAGAGATGACTCAACCTGTAATCCAACCTTCCACCCTAGGAAACTAGAGTAAGAAGAGCAATATAAACCTATAGCAAATAGAATAAAAGTTACAGCAGAGATCAATAAAATTGCAAACAGTGAGATAGAGAAAGTTTGTGAAATCCAAAAGCTGGTTCTTTGAAAAGATCAACAAAATTGATAAACTTCTATCCAGGCTAACAAAAAAGTCAAAAATTACTACTAGAAATCAAAGAGGTAACATCACTACTGATTTCATGGACACTAAGAGGATAAAAAGGAAACAAACTCTGTACCACCAATAATCACTTAGAATAGACAAATTCCTTGAAAAACACCATCTTCCAAAACTGACACAAGAAGAAATAGATCTAAATAGGCCTATACCTTTTCTGGTTCCAGTTCAAGATAGCAAGGTAGGAGGACTCTGAGCTCACAATCCACAGAACACACCAAATTGCACCTATTAACAACACAACCACTCCTGAAGATCCGAGGTCTTACTCAACAGCTACTGAAGACAGAAGGATAAGAGAACGAGAGAGGAGGACACGGTAACAAGGTGAACCTCCACCCCTACACTGAACAGCAGTGGGAAGGACAGTACTGAGGGCCCAGGGGAAAAGCCATGGTTTAAAAGAAAAGAGACAACTCCAGAACTCTGCAAGCAGTGAAGGAGCTGCGGGAACACACTCCAGGTCTGAAGGACTGGAGAACGTGGCTTCCATTCCCATTCCACCTTAGAAACCCAGACCAGAGTGGGGTCTGGACACCTAATGGGTGGGTCCAGCTGTTTCTGTAAGTTTGCACTTCAATGGGCTCAGAATCCACAGGCCCACACTAGCCCTAGATGCACTAGAACACAGGAAAGAAGCCGCCGTTTAAAAGGACGAGGAATGCAGGAACATGCTGTCCACCCCCTCCACCTCAAAAGCACAGCCTGGAACAGAAGCTGACCACCGTAACCAGCAGGTCAGACTTGCACAGTGAGCTTGCGACCTCAGCATGCCCAGGGTCTACAAGTCCACACCAGCCACTCCATGGGTACACAGAAAACAAGCCACAGTTTTGTAGGTTTTTAATTTTTACTGTTTTAGTGGGTTTTTAAGATTTCTCTTGTTTTTGTCTTTATTCTCTCTGTAAGAAGTCAAAGTTTTAAAGAGTAATATATACAGCCACAGCTTCAGCCAGCCAGCAAAAGCCACCAAGCACACAGTCTGCAGAGGGGTCACCATGCACAAGACCACTCCCTTCAATTTTAGAAATAGCCATTTTGCCTAATCCATAGAAACAAACACAGAAAGTCAAAATGGGAGACAGAAATATGCTTCAAGGAACAAGAAAAAAAACCTCAGTGAAAGAATTAAATGAAACAGAGGTAAGCAATATACCTGATAAAGAATTTAAAGTGATGTTTATAAAGATACTCACTGGGCTAGAGAGAAGGGTGGGAGAACTCTGAGACCTTCAATAAAGAGAAAATATTAAAAAGAACCAATCAGAGCTGAAGAATAAGATAAACATACTAGAGGGAACCAACAGTAGCCAAGAGAATGCAGAAGGACGTATCACTGATCGGGAAGGCAAGGTCACGGAAAACACAAGCTGAACAGCAAAAAGAAAAGAATTTTTAAAAATGACTAAGAGATCTCTTGGACAACATGAAACAAACAAACATTTGCACTATAGGGTCCCAGAAGAAGAGAGAGATGTAGAAAACTTATTTGAAGAAATAACTGAAAACTTCCCTAACCTAAGGAGGTAAATATACATCCAAGTCCAAGAAGCACAGAGTTCTAAACAAGATAAACCCGAGGAGATCCACACCATAGCACATAATTAAAATGTGAAAGGTTAAAGATAAAGAGAATCCTAGAAGTGGCAAGAGAAACAAAAAGTTACCTCCAAGGAAAAACCTCGAAGATGATCAGCTGATTTTTCAGCAGAAACTTGGCAGACCAGAAGAGAGTGGCATGATACATTCAGAGCGCTGAAAGGAAAACAAAAAACAAAACAAAACCTACAAGAATACTCAACCCAGCAACATTATTCAGATTTGAAGGAGAGATAGTTTCCCCAAAGATTATCACCATTAACCCAGCCTTACCAGAAACATTTAATGGACTTCAAGTGGAAAAGAAATGGCCATTAGACATAAGAATACAAATAAAAATGTACAATGTGACAATGTATATAAAAAATGTGGAGAAATAAAAAGGGAAGGGAAAGGGGGAAAGATTTTTTTGTTTTCCTTCAGGATGTGTTTGAAACTAAATGACAAATTAATATCAACTGCTATTCACCTAGAATGTTCAGTATGAACCTCCTGGTAACCACAAACCCAAAACCTAAGATACACAAAAAATAAATCCAAACAAAACATTATACTTATCACAAAGACAGACAAAAGGAATTACTAAAACAACCAGAAAACAAATTTTTTAAGTGGCAATAAGTACATACTTATCAATTATTTTAAATGTAAATAGCCTAAATGCCCCAAAAGAGGGTGGCAGAACAGATTAAAAAACAACAGCCATCTGTATGCTGCCTACAAGAGACTCCTCTCAGACTCAAAGATGTACACAGATCAAAAGTGAAGGGATAGAAAGACATTCACCATGCAAATGGAAGTAGAAAAAACCTAGGGTAGCGATGTTTTTATCAAACAAAATGGACTTTAAAACAGACTGTAACAAGAGACAAAGAAGGGCATTACATAACGATAAAGGAATCAATCCAACAAGAGGATATTACAAATTGTACGTATCTACACACCCAACACTGGAGCAACTAAATATGTAAAGAAAAGAAAGAAATGGATGGTAATGCAATAACAGGGCACTTTAACACTCCACTTACATCAATGGATTGATCATCCAGACAGAAAAACACTAAGGAAACAATGTCCTGAAATGACGTATTGACCAGATAGACGTAATAGAGGACGTTCCACCCAGAGACTGAATACACATTCTTTAAGTGTGCATGGAACATTCTCCAGAATAAATCACATATTGGGCCATAAAATAAGCTTCCATAAATTTAAGACTTAAACCATACTGTCCATCTATTCTGACTACAACAGTATTGAACTAGGTAGAAGTCACAAGAAAATGGAAAAAACACCAACACATGAAGACTAAACGGAACTAACCAATAGGTTAATGAAGCAATTAAAGAATAAAAACACTCAGAGACAAATGGAAATGAAAACAGTCCAAAATCCCTGGTACACAATGAAAGCAGTTCTAAGATGGAAGTATATAGCATTATGGACCTATCTCAAGAAACAAACTCAAACAAAAACCTAACCTTACAGCTAAAAGGGTATTTTCCTCAAACTATACATACATACATACATACATAGAAAAGGAAAGTTCCAAATACATTCTATGAGGCTCAACAAAATATTAGCAAACCACATACAACTATACATTAAAAGATCATTCACCACAATCGGGTGGTATTTATACCTGGGGTGCAAGGATGGTTCAATATTTGCACATCACTGTCATACACCCTATCAAGAAAAGATAAAAATCATCAACAGAAAAAGCATTTGACAGGATTCAATATCCACTCATAATAAAAACTCAGCAAAATGGGGTTAGAAGGGATATACCTCAACATATGAAAACCCACAACTATCATCATCCTCAATGGTGAAAAAACAGCATTCCCTCTATGGTCAGGATCAAGACAAGGATGTCTACCCTCACCACTTTTATTCAACATAGTATGAGAAGTTCTAGCCACAGCAGTCATACAAGAAATAAGAGGCATCCATATTGTTTTAAAAAAAATTAAACTGTCACTATTTGCAGAGGACATAATACTACACATAGAAAACCCTAATGATTTCCACCAAAAAACTACAAGAATAAACAAATTCAGTAAAGTGGCAGGAAACAAAATTAACATACAGAATACTATTTCTATACGCTAAAAGTTGAAAAGAAATTAAACATTTACAATTGCACCAAAAAGAGTAAAATACCTAGGAATAAATTTAAACAAAGAGGTGAAGACCTGTACCTAAGAACTATAAAAAAACTGATTAAAGAAATTGAAGATAACACAATTGGAAAGCTATTCCATGCTCACAGATTGGAAGAATATTGTCAAAATGTCCCTATTACCCAAAGCAATCTACAGATTCAATGTAATCCCTATCAAAACACCGACAGCGTTTCTTGTTTTTCAAAATCAGAATTTGTATGGAACTACAGAACACCCCAAATAGCCAAAGCATTCTCAAAAAACAACAAAGCTGGAGGTATCACAGCTCCAGATTTCAAGATATACTACAAAGCTGTGGTGCTGAAAGCAGTATGGTATTGACACAAAAATAGACATGTAGATCAATAGAACAGGATAGAGACCCCAGAAATAGCCATGCATTTATAAGGTCAATTAATCTAGGACAAAGAAGGCAGGAATATACAATGGAGAATTTTTTTTTAAAAAAAGGTGCTGGGAAGATACCATACACAAAAATAAATTCAAGATGGGTTAAAGATGTAAATGTGAGACTGGAAACCACAAAAATCCTAGAAGAGAATGCAAGGAGTAATTTCTCTGACATCAGGCATTGCAACATTTTTCTAGATAGGGCTCCTAAGGCGAGGGAAACAAAAGCAAAAAAACTATTGGAACTACATCAGAATAAAGAGGGTTTTGACAGCAAAGGAAAACAACAAATGACAACCCGAACAGAAGAACAGATTTGCAAACGTTGTACCCAATAAGGGGTTAATATCCAAAATATATAAAAATTGACAACACCAAAAATCTGATTAAAAAATGGGCAGAGGATCTGAATATTCTTCCAAAAACCTACAGATGGCCAACAGACACATGAAAAGATGCTCAACATCACTCATCAGGGAAATGCAAATCTTTATCACCTCATGCCTGTTAGAATGGCTACAGTCAAGGTAAGAGACAACAGGTACTGGCAAGGATGTAGAGAAAAGGGACTGCCCATGCACTGCTGGTAGGAATGTGCATTGGTGCAGCCACTGTGGAAAACAGTATGGAGGTTCCTCAAAAAGTTAAAAATAGCAATACTACATGATCCAGTAATCCCCTATTGGGTATTGCCCAGGGAAAACAAAAATACTAACTCAAAAATATAAAGCTTCAGTAAACATAGGGGTACATGTAACAGCCAAGACATGGGAGTTACCTAAGTGTCCATTAACATGGCTGCATAAGGAAAATGTGACATATATACACAATGGAATGATACATAAAAAGGATGAGATCATGCCACCTGAGACAACATGGATGGACTTAGAGGGCATCATGCTAAGTGAAATAAGTCAGACTAAGAGGAATACCGTGATATCACTCCCAAATGGAATCTTTAAAAATGAACAAAAAGCAGAATCAAAATTATAAATACAGAACTGACAATTGTTGGGGGGGTGTGGGGTTGGACAAAATGGGTGAAGAGGAGAGGGAGACATGGGCCAGCAGTTACAGAATAAATCACAGGAATAAAAAGTACAGCAGAAGGAATACAGTCAATCATGCTGTAACAGCAATGTAATGGGACAGATGGGGAGCTATACTTGTGAACACAGTGTGATGTATAAACTGGTCAAATCACTTAGTTGTACACCTGAAACTAACATTGTGTCAACAATACTAAAAAAAAAAAAAGTGCACTGTGATGATCTGAAAAGTTAAAAGGAGGACTAAACCTTATAAATTAATTAATAGCTTTCCAGGAAAGAAAGCACCAGGCCTACAAGGTTTCACTGGTGAGTTATACAAAACATTTCAGGAAGAAATAATACCAATTATCTAACAAGATCTTCCAGAGAACAGAGAAAGGAACACTCCCTAACTCCTTCTTTGGGGATGGCATTATCCTAATACCAAAATCATATAAAGATACTACAAAAAAGGAAAACTTCAGAACACTCTCAAACATGGATTCAAAAATCCTCAAAATATTAGCAAATCAAATCAACAATGCATTAGAACAATTATACACCATGAAACGAGGTAAGCTAAGTTTACTTCATATGGTGGAAGACACATTTAATGAAACTTTCCTAAACGTTAATCCTAATAAATTCTTTTTTCTCCCCAGCACCATTTATTGAAGAGATTGTCTTTTTTCCACTGGATTTTTTTTCCTGCTTTGTCAAAGATTAGTTGCCCATAGAGCCGAAGGTCCATTTCTGGGTTCTCTATTCTGTTCCATTGGTCTATGTGTCAGTTTTGGTGCCAGTACCATGCTGTCTTTGTGATCACAGCTTTGTAGTATAGCTTGAAATCTGGCAACGTGATGCCCCCAGCTTTGTTTTTCCTTTTCAACAATTCCTTGGCAATTCGGGGCCTTTTCTGGTTCCACACGAATTTAAGGGCTGTTTGTTCCAGTTCTTTGAAAAATGTCATTGGTATTTTGATCGGGATAGCACTGAAAGTGTAGATTGCTCTGGATAGCATGGACATTTTAACTATGTTAATTCTTCCGATCCATGAGCACGGAATATTTTTCCATCTTTTTGTGTCTTCTTCAATGCAAAAGAATGAAACTTGACCACTCTCTCTCACACTATACACAAAGATAAACTCCAAATGGATAAAAGACCTCAATGTGAGACAGGAATCCATCAAAATCATAGAGAACATAGGCTGCAACCTCTTTGACATCGGCCACAGCAACTTTTTTCATGACACATCTCCAAAGGCAAGAGAAACAAAAGAAAAAATGAACTTGTGGGACTTCATCAAGATAAAAAGCTTCTGCACAGCCAAGGAAACAGTCAAAAAAAAAAAACCTAAGAGGCAGCCCACGGAATGGGAGAAGATATTTGCAAATGACACTACAGATAAAAGACTGGTATCCAAGATCTACAAAGAACTTCTCAAACTCAATACACGAGAAACAATCAAATCAAAAATGGGCAGAAGATATGAACACTTTCCCAATGAAGACATACAAATGGCTAACAGACACATGAAAAAATGTGCAAAATCATTAACCATCAGGGAAATTCAAATCAAAACCACATTGAGATACCACCTTACGCCAGTTAGAATGGCAAAAATTGACAAGAAACAAATGTTGGAGAGGATGTGGAGAAAGGGGATCCCTCTTACACTGTTGGTGGGAATGTAAGTTGGTACAGCCACTTTGGAAAACAGTGTGGAGGTCCCTTAAAAAGTTAAAAATAGAGTTGCCCTATGATCCAGCAATCACACTACTGGGTATTTACTCCAAAGATACAGACGTAGTGAAGGAAGGGCCATATGCACCCCAATGTTCATAGCAGTATTGTACACAATAGCTAAATCGTGGAAGGAGCCGAGATGCCCTTCAACAGATGACTGGATTAAGAAGCTGTGGTCCATATATACAATGGAATATTAGCCATCAGAAAGAACGATTACCCAACATTTGCAGCAACATGGACGGGACTGGAGGAGATTATGCTAAGTGAAATAAGTCAAGCAGAGAAAGACAATTATCATATGGTTTCACTCATTTACGGAACATAAGAAATAGCAGGAAGATCAGTAGGACAAGGAAGGGAAGAATAAGGAGGGACAGTAAACAGAAGGGGGAATGAAGCATGAGAGACTGTGGACTCCGGGGAAACAAACTGAGGGCTTCAGAGGGGAGGCGGGTGGGGGATTGGGATAGGCCGGTGATGGGTAGTAAGGAGGGCATATATTGCATGGAGCACCGGGCGTTATACACAAACAATGAATCATGGAACTTTACATCAAAAACTTGAGATATACTGTATGGTGACTAACAAAAAATAAAAAAATCCTAATAAATTCTTAAAAGTACAGAAAACTCAGTATTGCTCTCAAGATCACAGGGTCCTGTGGCAGAAACTGCTGTCCAGCCATCCACCAACGATTTGTGCCCCCCTTTTCCAGAATGTGGCATGGTTGCTGGGAAACAGCTGTCCAGCTCACAACTCCATATCCCACCCTCCTTGCTTCTACATGCGGCCACGAGGACTCCTGCCAATGGAAAGTGACAGGTACCACTTCCAAACTGTCAGAGTTAAGAAGCAGGTGAGGTTTCATCATTGTCCTTCTTCTGTGTCACCTGAAGGCAGACGACAAAGCACAGGACTCTGAAACCCTATGGATGATGGAGCGAAACCATGGAGGGTCCTCAAACTGAGACTTGGAGGACAGCCTCTTGCCAATCAAGACCGTGCATTTGTATTTTACACGAGCCAAAAATCACTTCCCACTCTAGCGTGCCATGAGACTCTGTAGTCAAGCCTGTTTTGGAACAGTGTGATCCTTAAAGAATCCGGGTGTGTTCCATTCAGGTTTTTAGATCTTTGCTTCTTAAAAGCAAACTCAAAAGATGGCTAGAACAGAGATGGCCTTACACAAGGTAGGCGATCAAGAAGTGGGCTAAACAAATAAGTTTCCTGGAGTTCAGAAACCTCTTGCTTCTTTAGCGACTTTTTAGATTTAAAGATACATTCAATGGGCATGTACGGAACCACACGGCAAACACAGCGGACTGCTGAGGGGGAAAATGGTACAAACACTGGAAAACATTGCTCTTCTTCCTCCCTTCTGCACACCGTCCGACACCCTGCTGCTCTTCTGCTGTTCCCATGAGACTCTGTCTTTGGGAAAGTCATGGCAGTAGGATCCCAAGGAAACTTCTGCTTCTAAAATTGCCTGAAATCTCTAGCTTACAAAATCCTAGGAGTAAAACATCTCAATTTAAATGCCACTTCCTCAGAGAGATGGCTTCTTACCATCCATTGGCTACTTGGTTGGCCAAAACATTAACCTGAAAACTACTCTCCCTGGTCTCTCACCCAGATTTTCAGAGCAAATGGAATGTAAAAAGCAAAACGTTGTGAGGAGTCCTGGCACGTTCAAGATACAAGCAGCGCTTAAGCAAAGACTGCAGGAGATAGTTTGTTGAGGAAGGAAGCCCATGAGTTGGGACCCAGCCTCCTACTTTGTGTCTCTGATGGTCTTCGCCAGCCAGTTCCAATGTGCAGCCCTCCCTTCCCTCCTCTACAACGCATCAAAAATATTCCTACACCAAGAAGAATAACATCCAAAGTGCTGGGAGGTGCGGGTAGAAGATGATGGTGTTTAAGGGTGCACAGTAAATAAGCCGTAGAGATCAAATGCACAGCGTATTGAATATGAGCAATACCGTTCTGTAATTACGTCCTGTAATACTGCTACGTTGGCAGCCACGGTACAGTGTGTGAACCAACCAGAGTAACACACCGTACGCCTCACATTTACACAGCATTCTAGGTCAAATGTAGTCAGTACAATTTTTTTAAATCCCAAGTGCTTCCCATGCTTAGAATATTCTGTAATTTCTCCATCATCTGCATGTTCCTGAATACAGCAACTGACCTCCTGTACCCTCCAACTGTCAACAATACCTTCTTTTCCTGGTCAAGAGCAGACTTTTACTCATCTTTCCTGACCCAATTCAAATGCTGCCTCCTGTACAAAGCTCACCTCCAGCCTACCCACCCCATCCAGTGAGCATTAGGTCCCCTCGCTCACTGTGTTTGCAGTACTCCGTAACGCACCCTTCCCGCCCTCTTAGACTAGCACGTAGGGGAGAGCAATTAGATGGTCCTTCCCAAGGACCATGTCTGCATCCCTCGTGCCAAACCCAGTGTCTGACAAACATTATTTAGTGAAATAATGATAAAAATAAGCAAAACTCAAAGCGTAAGCACGAGGACTTGAGGATTGGTAACGTAAGCATCTCAACAAAACCATGCACGTGAATACGTTCCTATTCAACTGGTCAGAATTATCCAAGATTCATCTTAAGCACTTTGGTCAGTCTTCAGCGACTTACCAACTGAAGCATTTATTGAGCAGAATTGATGGAAACTTGACCAGAACAAACTTGGTAAAAACACAGGAGACCGGTGTTTGTGTCTGCACCGTCTCGACCGGGCCATGCTGGGCAAGAGCCGTGGCAGGTAGATGTGGCAGCGGGAGAACATGACAGTGTCCTTCCCTTCAGCTCCATACTGTGGAAGACCTATTCTGGAGGGCTGTGCCCACTCCCCCGTCCCCAACACCCGCTCTGTGGGAAGTTCTGGTGGGTCAGCCAGTCAAGAGCCAGCCAGGCCCACCCCCACCCCATTCCACAGAAGTTCTGCCAGGAAGGAAGCACAAATTTGGACTATCAGTGCCTCAGCACTGAGCTACGCTGATCCAAAAGGAACCACTAAAAATCCAGCCTTAAAAAAAAAAAAAAAAAAAAAAAATGGAAGAAATCTGAGCAGACACTAGAGGTTTCACTCTCCAGGGAAAGGGCTGGGGAGATTTCACAGTATCAGTCCAGCCAAGTCCCTAAGCAAGCCAACAGGTAAGAACAAGAAGTTTTGAAAGGAGAGGTCAGTACCCAGAGTTGCTACAATAGATTTTCTAAAATATTTCCACAGAAAGTTGTGAGGCATGTAAAGAAATGTGTGACACAAACAGGAAAAAAAAAATTGCAGAGACTACTGTTAAGGGTCCCAGATGTTGGACTGAGCAGACAGACTTCACAGCAGCTGTTATTAATACAAGAACCAAAGAAACCATGTTTCAAGATTAGAATGTGTAACCACGGCTCCACGGATGAAAAATGGCACAAGCTGTGGGTTCCAGAGTTGAACAGTTTTGACGACCGAATGGCCGTTACTGCAGGATTTCAAGGAGAGACCCGAGCCAGCCAAACACGCTGCAAACAGGACAGAGCAACAGAAATTAGGCCATCTTCATTTCTATTCACTTTGGTGTTTAAGAGCTTCTGAGAAATGCGGCACACTGTTAAGTGGACCAACATACGCATAACGGTATCTGAGAGGAAACAATTTTTAAGAACACCTGATTATTTCCCAAATTTGAGGGGGGAAAAAAAAATCTTCAGTCAAGAAGCTCAACAAACTCCCTGATAAACACAAGGATATTCATGCTTAGCTACATCACGGCCCAAATGTCAAAGCCTTGAAAGCAGCAAGAGAAAAAGGACTCACGTACGACAGAATCCCAATGAGACCCACTAGCTCCCTGAAGGCAATTAGATAGGGACCTACTAAAGGCAGTCTAATTGCATATTTTCTTCTCTATATTAAAAAAGAAATTGCATAGAGCCAAGCCAAGACTTCCACTTCCAGGAAGATGAAGTACGAGTATCTTCTGAATTCTCCACATACCGTGAAAACGCCCGGATGCTGTACATGAAGCAGACTGAAAGGCTGAGGGAAGGAAAGACCGAGGGAAGGAAAGACCAGGCAGAGACCGCAGGACCTGAGGAATGGCCCAGGGGTGCATCTGTTCAGTTTTCTTTCTGCCTCCTCCATCCCACACCGGACACTGGAAAAGTCAATGGGTACAGATAAGAAGTCCCCATAAAGAGTTTGTTCCCTCTAGACAGAAGACTGGGAAAGGGGGAACCTAACAGAACACTCTGGAATAACAACTACAAAACACCACAGGAAAAAACTGCCTTTCCAGAGGCACCCCTCCTGGCAAAGGCCAAGCGGAGCACCTGGATTGCCACTCTCACCAGTAACAAGACACCCAACACCCACTGGAATGGTGTCAAAGATGAAATTCCTGCTTCTGCATTCCATCATCTCTGCTAGGCAGTAACACCACCCCTGCCAGTGGCCTCGGGGCGACCACGCATGGAGCTGACTCTTCTGCCTCGTGCACTGCTGTAAGGTGCTTTCACCCTTCCCTACAGGGGTGGTACCCAAGAAGGCCTAACAGAAGGTCCGCATCTCCACCACATTCAGCAGGAACAAGGTCACCCCCTATGGGGGCAGTGGAGGCCCCCTGGAAGGCAGTAAGAGGTGTCCCTACATCTCTCCACAAGGAGATAGCAGTTCAGGTCTACTCTGGAGCCTGAGCTCGCACTGCACCCCCAGCACTAACAAGAACCCCACCACCCCACAGTCAACTGCACAGAGGACCTGGACCCCCAGCCCCACCCACAGTGAACAGGTGGGGACTCCCTGCCTTCAGAGCAGTCTCAGAGGAGACCCACCAAAACTTGCTTTAAATAAGATCCGGAGTCTTACAATAGAATATTCAAAATACCCAAGTTTCAGTCAAAAATTCATCATACCAAGACACAGGAAGAATTCAAGCTGAATGGGGGGAGGAGGGGCGGAGAATCAACGACGCTAACCCAACATGGTACATCAGAATTATCGGACAGAAACGTTAAAGGAGTGGGGTGCCTGGGTGTCAGGGTCCTGGGATCAAGCCCCACATCAGGCTCCCTCCTCAGTGGGGAGTCTGCTTCTCCCCCTCCCTCTGCCCATCCCCCCCACCCATGCTCCTACACTCCCCCCTCAATATTTTTTTAAAAATTTAAAGGAGCTACCATTAAAGTGTGTTTCCATGAGCATGAACATGCTTGAGATGAAGTCTCAGCAGCAAAGTCTCAGGGGAACTAAAAAAAAAAAAAAAAAAAAAAAAAAGACCCAAACAAATTTGGAATTAAATAACCAATGGATGTGGAACTTGGAGTCAGTCCTATGGGTCTGAGGCTCAGTTCCTCCCAAGCCCAGTCCTGTCGCATCCTGTACAAGCAGAGGGGAGCCCCTCCATCTGCTCTCGGGAGCATGGGCTCGACAGTTGGAGCGCCTGAGTCCTAGCCCCAGGACTCCCTCCCTGCCATGGGATCTGGGGCAAGTTACTCAAGCTCTCTGTGCCTGAAATGCCAAGTGTAAAACTCCGTTGTGTGTTGCTGTGAGGAACACACAGACACCTGCAGACAGCGTGGGACAGCGTGGCTCCTAGGTCAGCTCACCACCAGCGACAGCAGAAGTGGGGGCAGCAGGGGGGTTAACGGGGACACGTAGCACCCGCAGAAGTATTACAGCTCGAATTAGAAAAAACGAGCACGTGTTTTGTGAAGTACTATATAATTTTTAGGAATTAGGGGATGTGATTTTCAGCTCACATTCTAGACCTGCAAATAAACAGTAGTTCCCTTCCCCCAACCTGATGCAGACAGACAGTAGCCTACTGAGTGGGTGTCTAGTAGCTTCTAGAGCTGGTTTTCTAAGAACTAGTCTGTGTGCCAGGCTCATCTTCCAGCCCTTCACTGACACTCTGCTCTTCGGCCACCTTCTCTTTTACCTCCAAAGGCTCCATACCCTTCCCCAAGACTATCCTGGACTTGTTGCTGGGCTTGCTGGTGAGGAGAATGTTGGGGGGGAGATTGAAGAAAAGCAGCCCCTGGAAGTCCATTGTTCCAGCAGGTTCTCTTCAGCCTAGGATAAGGAGACTATAAGGGGCTAGAGGACATGTGGCCAGATGCCTGTGTCGGCTACAGAAGCCCAGAAAGCCCACCTCCAGGCCTTCCTCTCTGGAGGTGCTCACCGTCTCACCCACGTGAAGTCGTATGCAGACACGGCGCAAGTCGGGCTCCAGCAGCCCAGACGTGGCCAGGCCCCTCCAAGTCAGAGCTGGCCACACTTTCTCACCCTGCCCCAATTCAATTCACCTCCTCCAATACCCTCACATCTTCCACTCTGGCTTCGTCGTCTCTCAGGAAGCCCCAAGTAGAACGGAGCGCCCATTCCTCAGAACCAAACTGTCCTGACCACCCCACTCACGGGCACACTCTGTGTGCACCTGTCCAGCACCTGATTTTTTTTTTTTTCCACTTTAGTCTCTCGAGATCCTGAGCTCCTTAAGGATACAGGCTCTACCTGGCTTAGAACAGTAACCATACATTATACATAGTTAGAACATAGATTTTGAAAGCATGACAATTGTCTATTAGAAAATATACTTTTTAAAAGGAGGAAATACACCATGATTAGTACTAAAATGTGAAAAGCATTTGCAAAGAAGCATAGAAGCAGAGATAAAGGAGAAACTAATGTCGCTGGGTGGAGGCTAGAAAAGACAGGAGCAGCCGTCCGTGGGGAGGACCACAAGGAGGGAGGAGTCCCCTCCTTCCTGCCACACAGGCCTGGTCATTTCTCAAACCACCTGCGATTTTTCGGACTTAAGCCTTTGTACTGTTTCAGAGAGATTTTAATCAACACACATATACGCACGTGCTACGTTTGCGTGCACACAGCCTGGCGATAGAAAATAGTTTTACAAAATCCTCGTCTAGATCAACAGATTTTTATCTTTGGCAGATTTTTATCTTTTTTATCTTTGAAACTTTGATTTAAAAATGCACATGAGCCCACACTCACAAAATGATGCCCCCAACTCCAGAGCGTCTGCAAACCCGCTCAAAAACCCCTTCGGGATCATGGGCCTCACTTCAGAACTGCCCGACGGTCGAGCAGGTGCCGAACCTCCCAGAGGCACTGGCATCACCTACTGACTCAGTCTCCTACGTGAGACCAGAGATTCCAGGGGAAGGCACCCAATATGCCTGGATCCGTGACCGTCAGTGGTCTGTGGAATGGAGACACCATCACAGGTGACTAAGACGTGCCCCTCCATCCTAGTTTCGTGGTTAAAAACACGACGAGAGTACACGATAGAAAACGGAGAGAATGACTTTGGCACTGAAACAACGAGTCACGTATTTCTGAAACACAGGAGTGTGGAAAGTAGGCGTTACTATACCAGGGCTCTCCCAACGTCTTTTGCTAGCTCGAATGGGAGCTACATAAGAATTTCTTCATTAAAACTATCCAACCAAGAAAAAAAGGGGCAAGATGAACAGAGTAGAGCTCTTCGGAAGAACCGTGACGGGGAAAGACATGGGAGAAAACTACTCCTTCAGCCCCCACCCGCCCACCTGGGAAAACTGCGGCTCACACTTTAAGAGCAAAAGCAGCCGCGTGCCCAGAATTAGCCGCCACTGTGGGATTAATTCTCAAAGGCTTTTGAGAAACAAGATACATTCCCCCAAAGAGGAGTCCTACGTGAAGGCACCGTTCCTCCCAAAGAGCCGCCCATCTGTTCTCCCTGCGCTCAGTTTCCGGGGCTGCGACCATATCGTCGTTTACAAAGACCTTTGCTGGGGGCGCCTGGGGGGGCTCAGTCAGTGAAGCGTCTGCCTTCGGCTCAGGTCATGATCCCCCGGGGTCCTGGGATCGAGCGCCATGTTGGGGTCCTTGCTCGGCGGGAGTCTGCTTCTCCCTCTGCCTCTAACTCCCCCTGCTTGTGCTGTCAAAATCTTTAAAAAGACCTTTGTTTTCTCCTTCAAAAGTAAAGGGTACTCTGTTGGGTACATCTCGAGTGGCCAATGGGGATGAGTTCATGGAAAGAAGGGTCTCTCTTTGCAGCAACTATTTTCCAATTAACAAAGGTAAGGCAAGTCTTCTTGAAATGCCTGTATTAAGGGTCCTATAACTGCAGTCACACAGTGGGGAAAGTCTCAGGTGGTCCATGGGATTCTTGCAGTCACACTGTCCTTGTCTCTAGGTCTGCTCCATCCTCCAACAAAAGCCAAGCACCAAATGGCCAAGGGAAGTGGGAGCCAGGATGTCAGTGCAAATGCTCGTGCACGAGAGCAGGCCATCGAAGGGTCCTGGGAGGCTGCCCGTCCTGCAGTAACACGTGCCCTCAGCTGAAATCCTAGCTCCTGCCTTCTTTCTAGAGCATAAGAGCAGGATTCATACTTGAAGCAGGTCACAGCCTAGCTTTCTAGTTCATCTACTTGTCAGATGTGAATTATTTGTAAGCAGGAAAATCAACTGGCCAGGACTAAAGGTCTCCTGACGAAATGAGTCAATCTGATAAGAAACGCCTCTGTCCACAGCTCTGTCTGTGGTACCCTTGACCTCCATGAACTTGTTTACAGTCTGAGGTTCATTGCAGAGCGAGGACAGTGTTGGTCTCAGAGAGAGAGTGTATTTTCTATTGAATTCATCAGCTTGGGCTTGAGGTAGGCATGAGGCACACCATACTAGACCATGACCCCACGAGGTGATAGGCACAGGTGACAAGGCCCACAGAGGTGGGATCCTAAATGTGGTGGTGGTGATGAGCGTTGGTGCAAGAGACGTAAACCAAGCCCACGCACACCTTAACACGTGTGGGCAATAACAAATCGTTTGCTTCGTGGATAGTGGTGTCCACGCAGGAGCATTTCATGGCAGGAAGGATGGCACCAAAGAAATGGGCCACCGTAGGGTCACTGAAGTACAAATGGGACACGGATGGCATCTGGACCAGTGCTGTGACCAGGCCAACGCTGAAGGCTGCACACACCAGCTGGGCACATACCTTCCTGCTCATCCCTGCTCGTCCCTGGGTCCTGTGCTGAGGGAGTGGCCTAGACACGAGAGAGACCGTCCTGACCAGCTGGGCTGACTGGGGAGAAGAGGCTCTGCACCCCACCCAACAAGCGTGGACCAGGCCTAGACCCCAGGGCCCCTCCAGCTCACAGAGCCTCAGATTGCAGGCAGATAGGCTGTGCACCCCTGACCCCCAACAGCATCTTTGAAGTGGGGGAGCAGGGGGAGACTGTACCTCGGGATTTCCAAATGACCACCTAACGGCGGGCGTAGGGTCAAAACAACAAAGAACGAGATGACT
This sequence comes from Ursus americanus, assembly GCF_024610735.1. Classification (NCBI taxonomy): domain Eukaryota; kingdom Metazoa; phylum Chordata; class Mammalia; order Carnivora; family Ursidae; genus Ursus; species Ursus americanus. The sequence continues at coordinate 44,658,220 of NC_142128.1, forward strand.
GGCTGGTTCTAAGACCAGACCGGAGGGCACCATGGAATAACAACCAGCGTCTATGGTCTCGGGACTGGCCAGCATGCCCAGAGAGCAGCACGTGGCCAACGTGGCATTTCCTGCAGACGAGAGACAGGCAGTCACAAAGCTGAAGATGCCCCACGAGATAGGCCAGCAGCTTCCCTGAGAATTTTTCCCCATATTCTGTGGTTTTAGAAAGGATAGGAATTTAAGTCAAAATGAGAAAATTCTTGTTCTGCCGTGGACTCCAGGTCATGGGCAGAAACCACATAGGGGAAGACAAGATGACAACAGTAAAACACAGCAGCTCCTGCCAAGGGCCCCTCAAGCTGCACACGTGAGAGGCCTGCCCCCGCTTCATCAACACGCATCCCCTCCGTCACCATAGATGGACACCCTCCTGTCCAGAGGAGGGGACTTCTCTCTCGACACACTCAACACCGTTACTCTGCATCCCCACCATTTTCTCATCCTTTTGCATCTCCTCCCCCAGATGCTGTTCTCCCAAAGGGATGGAGGGACAAGGAGATGGTAAGTAATGACTAGGACATTCTAGAGAAGACTTTCTATTGAATTCTGAACTTAAAAGTGTGATCTCATGGAGGTGGAGTGGTCCAGATATAGGACTGAACCCAAAAGATGACAAAGTTGTCAAGGTTTTATTTTAATAAATGAACCCCAAAACTAGGAACAGAAGTGAGATCAAAGACTCCTATATGTCCACGGGACCCAGACAGAGGCCCACTTGGGATTCTGCCAGAATTGGGAAGGGGACTAGGAGCCTGTCAGCAGGCTGGAGTCTGGTCTTTAGAGTCTGAAATATGTATTTCTTAGAAAGGTTAGTCATTGTCTTTGGTGGACACTGATTTTTCTGTGAAATGTTATAAGGTGAGAGGCACAGATACAATAGTCTCTGTCAAGAACAGAATCTAAAATCCATATGGAAAAAACACATTGGATCCTGAGTCCCTCCAGAAATTCTGCTTCTTTCCTTCTGTTATTTGTCAGAATTACTGACCCTCGGGAAGCTGACTTCCTTTTTCTTCCTCCATCATCCCCTGCAACCTGGCTCCTGCAATCTCACTTTAAGGAAATTGCTCTTCCAAAGGTCACTGACGACGTTTTTATTGCTAAATCCAGCATCCTTTCAACTGAGATCTCACTGATGCACTTAATGCTATGGACACTGCCTGCCGGTTTCTCCTGGAAACACGCTAACTTGGTTTCCATGACACTATACGCTTTACGCTTTCTCTCTGCCAAACATCGCCCTCTCCCTCTTTCCTTGCCTCCAACCGCATGAATGCAAATACTCCTTCAAGTCAGTGCTTGCCCCCCCCGACGTTTTGTCTTCTCTTTTCCACTGAAGGAGAGAATCTATTTGTTTCCATGTGTTATATGTGGATTCCTCCGAAATTGTTTTTTTAATCCCAAGTGGCACACATGTATTACAAATTCTCCACTGGCCTTTTCTAGGTGTAAATCATACTATCATTTTAAATTCAGCATTTGAGTAACCTGACTTCCCTCCGCCTCCTCCAAGGGAGCTTCCTCCTCTCAATGTTGCACCACTAACATTTTTCCAAAACATATGCAACCATAAATTTAGAGAAAAATCTGATTCCATATTCCATACGCTGTTAAAAATCTCATCTTTGGGGTACCTGGCTGGCTCACTCAGTGCAGTGTGTGACTAGATCTTGCAGTTGTGAGTTTGAGTCCCATATTGGGTATAGAGAGTCCTTAAAAATGAAACCTTCAGACCCTACCATCAGTCTAAGATGATGTGCCTTTGATTTTACACAACCACATATAAGGGCAATGCCCAGTTACTCTTGATGTCTCTGCAGTCTTTCCATTGCTTACAGATAAGTGCTTTTAGGTTTCCTCACAGCTGACAGAGCACATGGCAAATAACCTTTGATCAGAACCAAAATGCTGGTCTAGCTCATGTTCTCCTTCTGTCTCTCCCTATCTAGTCTTTCCTGATGATTACTGTGACTTTATGTCTTCTGTAAACACCCAAGGCCTTGGAAACGGTCAAATATTCTTCAGTCCCTCGGGTAATGTTCTGTCCTCACAACTCTGGTTTTCTCCAGCTCTGAGTTCATGCTACACCCTTTTCTGGCACTGCCCTCTTCCCCCCCCCCCCCCATGCTTCCTGAAGGCAAACTTTACTGCCTGCCAACTGATGGAACCAGAACAGGTCTACTTGAGGCACACTGGTGGCCCTGCTCCTACTCAACCCCTTCAACCCTTCCAGAACCACCCAGACAGGAACCACCCCTCTCCCCTGAACTTCCACTGGTAGGGAGACACCCAGGAGTCTCTCAGCCACCACAGGTATCAGTTGCTTGGAGAACTCCACCCAGTTCTGAAGACCCCAGATTCATTTTCCTAACATCAGGGCCTTCCTTTCTGCAACAGGAAGGATCCTGTTTCCAATTTGAGGACTCCTAAAGCTCAGGCTGTTCTCTGTCAAGAGCTAAGAAACATAGTCCAGAGAAGGAAACTAAAAAGGAAAAGTACCCACACTTACCACCTTTTCCCATCTACTAGGAGACCGACTTCCCAGCTGGTCTTGCCATGCAGTGTCTGAATACAGTTTTCAAGTCCAGCTATAACCCTGGCATGTGGCCCTAACAGCAGTATCAATCCCATTACCTCTGACCTCCAGGATGACCGCCCTCCCCCCACAGCCGCCCCCACTCCAGGCCGGACACCACCTCATCCTCCATTAGAGAAGACTAACAGAATTCATGATGTAACCAGAAGCAGCTAGTGAGCCCTATATTAACTTCCACGGCACCCGTTAATTACCATCTGGGAAGGGAAAGCACACAGTACCTGGGTTCCTGGGGGAGGTGACCTCCCCCCTCCTACTTCTAGCATGACCTGCCCCTATCACTCCACTGGATTCTACTTCTTATGGCTGTTTTATTTAAAAAGTGCTCACCCTGTTTGAATCCTTTGATTCCACAAATATACACTGGGCTCTTTTCATATGTAAGAATAATTAAGTAAAATGGGTCACCTTAAAATGAAGCCGCCCTAATGCTCAGCTTCAATCAAGAAAGGATAAGAGATAAATACACTAGTTATCTGTAATAGGAGACAGACAAGGTAATGTCCATAAAGGATTCAAGGTAATACCCCAGACACCGTGCTGTGCACTTCCTGCACATCTAGCCTCACAGAAACACGGAGCTCGATAGTTGCTTCTTGGTTTTCAGAAAAGCAAACCAAGGTTCATAGAGGTTTAGTGATTCAGAATAGTCGACCACTAGTGCCGTCTACTCAAGTCTTTGATCTTAACCTCATGAGAGTTGAAGGTAAAAGTCATGTCTAGTTGAGACATCAGGACAGTCTTTTGAGATTGTGAAGAACTGTAGGAAACAAACGGATAAGACAGAATGGAGACAATTAGAAATAATAAAATCAGGAGAACCAAGCACGCATGGGGAACGGCAAGGAGAGAAGCAACCAGAGTAGATGGAGGATTTGGTTGGGAGGTTGCAGCACAGTGTGAGCGGCACCAGATCACCTAATTCAGACAGCAGAGGGGCAGAGGAAGAAGCGGACTCCCCACGGATCAGGAAGCCTGATGCAGGGCTCGATCTCAGGACCCTGGGATCGTGACCCAAGCCTAAGGCAGACACTTACCCTACTGAGCCACCCAGGTGCCCCTGCATTTTCAGTAAGACCAGAGGGAACAGAAACAGAGGTCACTGGGGTTGTGCCAGGGTAGGTCACCAATGAATCCCCAGCACCCAGGGCCACGCTTGGGAATTAACGAATAAATGCATGTCATGTATGAATCAGGCTATCACCAAAAATTAATGTAAATGTATTCTCAATGCTAGGGACTCAGAGAAAAAGGAGTGCTATGTGAACGTATCTGCTGACAGTGGATAGGTTACCAGGAAAACAAGTCCTAATGAGAAATGGGAAAGTCTAGCATGAGGAAGCACCACCATACTCAGAAGAGCTGAGTAATAAATAGAAGATATGAGCTTCAGGGAGACAAAGTGCACCCTCTAATTCTCTTGTCCCTTACCAATGGCATAGACCTATTGCTCAATATCATGTTAATCAAAGGTGAAGGGCCTCTTCCTGATCTGCAGAAAGCAGAATCCCAGGACGTTCTATACGCAGAATTCCGCTCCACAGAACCACGGAGAGGCGAGGCCTTGCACACACAACCCACAGAGGCCAGAGCTCAGGAAGTCCCGGCAGAGGCCCCTAGAGACAAGAGGGGTGAGCCCCCACCTCCACGGGCCAACCAGGCCCCTTCCTGCCAGCTCCACCGCCGCTCTCCCAGCCCAGAACGAGGTCACAGGGGTGGCACCCTAGCAGTCCCTTGTAGCTAATAAATAACCCCCAGTAGTTTCCCTGGCCAGGGCCCACCCTCCTTCCTTCAGCAGCTCTGACCCCGGGGACTGGGGGCAGGCTGGCAAATCCCTCACACATCCCTGGTGCTCTCCATCCTCCCCTCCCCCACAGCTGCATATAAACCCTGGGGAGCCTGAGGTCTAACAGCGTGAGTCTCAGAAGCTGGGGGACAACCACGGTGCTCTCTGTACCCTCACCCGGCTCACCCCGCTGCCAGCACAGCCCCAGGTCGAGAGCATGGACAAGCTGCTGCTTTGGGTCTTCACTCTTGCCAGTCTCCCGGGAGCCTTTTCTTACACAGGTAGGGGATTCAGGGGATGATCAGGGAGAACGAGATGAGAAAGGGGGTTGGGTAAGTTACTTTCCTCCCTGCATGTAGGGTGAAGGTCCTATTTCTCTACCCCACAGACCTCCGTGGGAAGGTTTTTGTGTTCCCTCAAGAATCTTCTACTGACCACGTGACCTTGACTCCAAAGCTGGAGAAACCTCTGCAGAGCTTTACCTTGTGCTTCCGAGCCTACAGCGACCTGAACCGTGCCTACAGCCTCTTCTCCTACAACGCCCGAGGCAAGGACAATGAGATCCTGGTCTACAAGGAAAGGGTTGGGGAGTACTCATTGCACGTCGGAGGAACCAAAGTCACCTCCAAAGTTGCCGAGGCGTTTCCCAGCCCCACACGCATCTGTGTCACCTGGGAGTCTTCCACCGGCATTGCCGAGTTCTGGATCAACGAGAAGCCACTGGTGAAAAAGGGCCTGAAGCGGGGCTACTCGGTGGCAACTCAGCCCAAGATCGTCCTGGGGCAGGAGCAGGATTCCTACGGAGGGGCGTTTCAGAAGAACCAGTCCTTTGTAGGGGAGATCGGGGACTTGTACATGTGGGACTCCGTGCTGTCCGCACAACAGATCCTGTCCGTGCAGCAAGGCTCCTACCTCCTCGATCCCAACGTCCTGGACTGGAGTGCTCTGAACTATGAAATTCAAGGCTATGTCGTCATCAAGCCCCTGGTCTGGGACTGAGGTCTTGAATCAACAAGAGCCCTTGAAAATGAAATACCAACGTGTAAGGAATCTGCTCAAAACATCGCCATGCAAGATCCCATATCCGGAGCGCTTTCTTCTTTGAATTTCCTGTCTATGTGTTACCGAGTAAAAAAGTACGTTGTATCATGCCACCCGCATTTGTTCAGTACTTGTTATAGCTCAAGCGTTTTTGCTTTGATCCACTTACTTGGAAATCAGTGTTGTGGGTTTTTTTGTTTGTTTGGTTTTTTTTAATCATCCAGAACATCAGGTTGCAAAGTGGGAGGGGAGGGGAGCCCGTAACTACGAAGATACATCACAAAGCCAGAGCGTTCCCCGAGTAGGGCAGTGGCAATACTGACAAGCTACTCATCATTTATATTAATTCCAAATGCGTATAAAATTTCAAAAGGAATCCTATTTGGTTTTCCAGCTAAAAATCAAAAAGAGGTCTGAGGTTACAGCAGAGAAACAACTATAATGAGGTAAGTAAAAAATAATGTAGAAACGGACATCAAATAATGAGGAAAACTAGCAGCAGGAATGGAAACTAGAAATGTGTAGAAGCCTGGAGCCCTCCAGCGAGGCGGCAAACGTGCCTTTGTTTCTAAAAATCCCCAGTGGTATCACACGATGCTTGATTTTCAGGATACCGTCCTAAAGTCATTCGAAATCCTATGGATCCCCGTCTCAGAGAATGTAATTTAAACCCTTAATGTGACACTGTCCTCCATAAGCTCACCCCCACTCGCTGTTTCAGGTACAGCTCTTAGCACCCAGCCACCTCATTGTAGCAGCACGATACACTTGTCCGATTTTATCAGTCGTTGCTCTCATTACGAGAGCCACAAGCCATGGCTCCTGGCCCGTCCCCAACAGAAAGTCAGTGCCGTCTTAGAGAAGGACCCCAAAGAGAATTTGGCTGCATATGGAAAATAAGGCAGGCTTTGCCCAAATGATGGGGGCACGAACCTGAGGGAAATGAGACCACGTCCAGAACTTCAAAATGGTAACAAGGGATTACTTCAAACTCCTGCGTTCATTGACCCGGGATCACTGAAGAGGTGGACACGAGCTACCGGGAAGTAGGCTAGAACCTGGAAACTCCATTAACGGAGCAACAGGGTCAGGCAAGGGGGAACAGGTAGAACCCGAGGTTTGCCAGGTGCTTATTAAATGGATTCGCAGGAACTTCGGAAGAACATTCCAATCTCTCTGGTGAGGTGGAAACCATTGAGAACGTCCAAGCGGCTAGACAGGTACTTTAGCGATGTAGAAAATTTGTTTCCATTCACCAGCTCATGACAAAGTGGTTTGCTTTACAGTTTAACGTCAACCACCTCTCCTGTCCTGCGAGCACCACACTTGTACTGTGTGCACCAGAAAGACCAGGCTCTTCCTGTAGAGGACAGGTTTCCCCCAGGAGCATGTCGACATGTTTGCCTGGACACTGCGCTGGGGCTCGGCAGCAGATAGCATTAGCCGAACAGTCTCCCCCACCCACCCACCCCCGCTCGAGGAACCTAAAAGAAGTTTTAAGAAATGCAGCCAGTGGGTACTCAAGTGGCATCCCCCCAGCCCCCCATCAAGCAACTACTCTGTGCCAGACGCTACACCAGGCACAGGTTTTGGAGTTTATAGTCTCCTCGGCCCGTATTAGAATCCATGCCGCACCATCTTTAGGTTTTCCTTAGCCTCAGGTTGATATCCTACTCCGTCTCAACTCTGAGATGGACGATTTACCCTCGGTGAGCATTCTCTACCACTTCCATGTGTCTGAAAATCTAATATCTGTCTGGTTTCCTGCCTTTGGGGACCCTCTACTTCCTGCGATGGCTCTTATGGACAGAACACAACATGACTACACACCAGTCCTTCCTTCCAGGGGACTCACACTTCATCCGAAAGAAACACTCCTGCATCCCTTGTCCCCCATTAACTCTAGGGGTCCAGGATGAATGAAGTGCAGAGGACACTTCTGCGTCTACGATGGCTTTAGGTTTCTACCCGGCAGCCGTGTCAAGGTACCAGGAACAGGACCTGTGATTCTCTCAAAACAGCAGTAAAGCCACAGCTCTCCCCAGAGCAATTCCTCCCTATTCCCGCACTCATCCCCTCTGCACACCTTGTTCTGGCCAAAGGATACAAAAGTCCTTGAACTTGTCCATCATTTCCTCTGAAAATTGCTCTAAGTGGATCAGTGTCATGTTTTTTATTAACTAATATCACATTGATGGCTCCTTCCCAAGAAAGAAGAGCTCCATTTTAACCTCATTTAAAAGAGAGACAGGATTTCTGCCTACTTGCTTTAGGCATTTTTCTCAGGTACAACGGTTGTCACAACAAGGAAAATAGCAGAACTCACAGAAAACCGCTTCAGTTCTTGAGAATCCAGAAAGGAAATGGAAGGACCTGCAAGCAGGGTGACCCAGGAACTTGACTGGATACTGATTCTGGGTCAAAAACCATGGTAATGACCACTTTCCCCACGCTGACCACTAAGGCAGGGAGACCCGTGGGAACGAGCAGTGCACGGGTGTGCAAAGGGGGCTGAACCCTGCAGACGGCACTCATGAGAAAAGCAATTTTTGAGACTTTATCTTGGAAAAGGATGGATCTGGTTCTTCTTTGAAGCTACTGAAAACCAGGTCAGAACACTTAGCCTCACGGCTCCAGGCCTAGCTTTTACCAGAGAAGCCTATAAAGGATTTTTCTTTGATAAGAGGGCTTGCAGTTTTGTTTTATAGGGGAAACCCTGGAGGGGTCAGAGGTTAAAGCAATGAGGTCTTGGAGTTTGGGATGTGCCTTAGTGCAGACTTGAGTTGGGGGGAGGATGAAAAGTTGCTCTCATCTTCACTCGAGCATGAGTGAGTGTGTCATCACATCTGGAGAGCAACGCCAAGACATTCTAGGTATTCGTGGCACTTTCTATGGCTTACAATGAACACGTGTCCAAGAACACTGCAAGAACAGAACACAAGGTAACACGACCTGAGTCACTTTTATTCTTTACCTTGACAGAAACAAGTAGCTAACTCAAACAAAACCCCATCTGTGTTCCAGAATTTCCCATTTAGGTTTTGTCTGGCCACCGCCATTCTGGAAGTCCAACACAGGAGACACCGAGAGGTACCACCCTACAGCTGGAACAGTGGCAAAGGCACACGTGACCTGTCATAACCACTGGCCCAAGAAGCACTGTTACTAGTGTTACGGATACACTGCTCTAGGGCCCAGAATCTATGGGGGGGGGGGGGAGGGACTAATCCCCCGTGTCTGGAGTCAGGAGGCAAAGGCAAATACACAGCATCTCAGAGCTCTGGCTGGTACAGCAACTCGTCACCATCGCCCGGGGGGGGGGGGGGGGGGGGGGGGACCTACAAAACGCCTGCTCAGCACCCAGTCCAGCACAGTAAGAGCACCCTGTGAGTGAGGGTGGGGGGGAGCAGAGAAGATTACCCTAACTTTAAGTCACCTGCCTTTCTGGGGTATGCCTAGAAATAAAAAGGACTATCCATGCTCTGTTTTCAGTCCCTGCCCCCCAGCCGAATCCTCACTAACCAGACCCACGTAGGTCCCCTACTGGAAGGGAGAGAAGCCCTTTCCGCACACCGTGTCGGACTTTCACAGAAGGGCATTTTCCCCGACATTAACAAGGACAACACGCAAACAAGGATTCGAAAGAACAAACGATGGTGCCACGTGACACGGAACACATCTTCAGCAGAGCCGAGCTGTTTTTCTCTAGGAAAGAAGGAAAAAAAAAAAAAGCCCAGCCCATGTGAGAGCGAAGTTTGCCCAGTATTCCTTGTATGACCCATTTGTAATGAGATCCCCTGGCTCGTTCCAGGATTCTGACTACACGCAGACCCACGGGATGCCAAGTCTCTTGGCAAATCAACCCAGGAGACAAAAGCTAGGCAGAAATTCTCCTGAGTCCCTTCCAAATCAGAGTTTAAAGGAGCAACTCCTCCAAAGGCACAGCCAACAGGGCCAGAGACGCTCCGTGTGAAGGTGTCACCCCGTGCTTCAGCCAGAGGCCAGCGACGTGTGACCTAATAAGCTACTACGGCTGACCTAGAACCTACTAAGGCAGACTCTGAAAGACACCAAGACCCTGTTACTTCCTTGAGCAAAAAAGAAAACCAGCAACCTGTTTTCCCGGCATTACAGTGATCTTTCACAGACAAATCATGATCGCCTGGTACACTCCGAAACCATGAGCGCACGCAAGCAGATCCCACAACGCGAGGTGCGTAGACTCTGGGGAGGAGACGGATGAGGTTGTGGAATATAGGTGAGGTTCAGTGGGGGTGGAGTCCAGAGCCGACGACCAAGAAAGAATTCTGCAGATGTCTTTGGTGCAAAATGGTGGCTTATTAAAGCACGGGCACAGGACCCATGGGCAGAAAGAGCTGCTACCCTGGGTTGTGAGGGGTGGCTGAATATATGCTATGGGGTTGGGGGAGGTAAGGAAAATGCGAGGTTGAGAAAGGACTTTGTTATGTTAAAGACGACTCACAGGATACCGGAGGCCTTGCCATTGTCAAGGTTGTTTCCCCCTCTAGTAAGACATTAACATGAAGATAGTTGGGAACTTCCTGGAGCAACACTACACTCTGCCCACTTCAAGTATCTACGGGCTGCAGGTTACAAAGACATTCAATTGTATCTACATTCCCTTCCCGAAGCTAGGTTATTGATAGAAATGCTTTGTTCTTGTAAACTGCTAAGACATTTGTAAACTGAGGAAGACTCAAGTCTTGCAGGATTGTGGTTTCTATAGGTTAACTGTTTCTTTGCCCTTTAGGGCAGCTGGGAGCGCCTGAGGAATGTCACCTACATCCCATGGTGGGGGGGGGGGGCATGGTTTCAGTTTCTGCTTTGTCCTCAGTTAGCCTTCTGTTCCCTCATCATTTCCCCCCCTGAACAATTTTGACCCTTAAATATTTAAGGCTGCTGAAGGTGGAAGGTCTCATCTTCTGTAACGTCTTCCTGCTGAATAGGGGCGTAGAGATATCCCTACCTATGGGTCAATATTGGTCAGTTGGGGAATGTTTGGGGAGTTACAAAATGGGGAGGCAGCTGAATCCAACATGGGCCAACATATATGAACCTTGGTATCTGAATCTCCTGGAGCAGAAAGGATCATCTGTTAGCTGGAAGTTATGGCAGTCAAAGTCTTGACACTAGGAAGGGACACACCAGAAATGACAAAATAAGGTTCATATTGTAATGAGAAAGAGAAGTCTGAGAAAAGGCCTTTGGTAATTGACCTTTGATAACTTTCCTCCAGCCCAGGAGTTTAAAGCAATCACTAAAGGAAAGGGATCATTTAAAGCACCAATCTGAGCATTCGTGTCCGGTAGACACCCAGAAGTATTTTGGTGGTACCTGGACTGTATACATAGTATCGTTTTTATGCTAGCACACATTTCACCTATAGCAGATAAAAACATCTGATGTCCCTAGAGTATCTCTTAGGGCTTTGACCGTGTATTGAGAACTTTCATGTGCCAAACAACATTCTCCAGTCTCAAAGAGGTAGCAAAGATAGATGCTAGGTGGTCGTACCAATAAGACGCAGAACATGTCCATTTTGGAAGGTTGGCTGGGTTGGTATGGTTCATGCATCCAGGCAAAACCCAAGAGTACAGTAGCCTATCCATCCTGGGAGAAGCCATGGCCACAGGTTAGAGCTGCATAGCCCGAGTCCCAGCCAGGAGCCAGTCATATAATGGGCTTCCCCGAAATGCAGTCAGGATTTCAAGGACTACTCGGTTTTGGAGGGTCATACATCCAATGATTTCAGGCCCATATTTGATTGGGGAATTATAGCTTGATGATAATCCAGTTTTTTATCCCCACCCCCCCCCAATTTTTTTTTTTTTTTCAAATTGCACTGTGAGCATGGAGGACCAGGAAAATATATTTGAAGTCAGTATAAATCTTTTTAAGGCTTTTGCCAATTGCAAAACACAGGTGGGCGCTATTAATTCTGCTTTGGGGGCAGACATGTTTGCTGACAAGGCTTTGACCTCAACAGTCTTGAGTTAGACTTGACTATAGCATACCCAGTTTTTCTTACCCCTCTTTTCCATAAAACTATTACCATTGGTGAACTAATTGTCCTCTGTGTTTTCAATAGGGACATATTAAATCTGGTCAACTAGAATAAACAAGATCAATAACCTTTGAACAGTTATATTCTATAGAAATACAATGGTCAGGTCCAGGCTTAAGGGTAGCTGGGTTTAACATCTGACAGGTTTCAAGTATTATTTCAGGCACACCTGTAAGCATAGCCTGGTATTTAATAAGTCAGCTTCCCATCACCCATTGGTGGCTTTTGGTCTTGGACCTGATGTGAAGTCACTACAGTAAGGGACTGTCCCATAGTGAGCTTTGAGGCTCCTTTTACCAGGAGGGCTGCTGTCTGCTCAGCTAAAGCCTCTCCTTGTAATTGTACATCCATTGGTGGCTTCTAGGATAAATATAACTAAACCATTAAGCAGCCCTCTTTGAGGTCTAGCCTTAATATCTTAATAAGGAATCACTGGCGAGTGGGGGGCGAAGACTTGTCAAGAGATAAGGGCATCCCCAAGTCATCATCCAGTCCAGTCACAAGGAAAGTGGGGTCATCCATTATCTCCACAAGCCCGTAGTTAACCCTATGGAGTGGAGTATGTTCTGACTTTTAAGGAATGATTTCATCATCCCAGCCACATACGATTGGCCAAGGCAATAGCCGAGTTATACAATTGTTGGGGAATCTATCCCATTACCCAGTTGCTCAAATAATTATATGCCCATGGGGTCTTGTTATTAGCCCCACAGAATAAAAAGCATGAAGATTATCTATACATGAGCTATTGTATAGAAAAAAAAAAAAAGCTATTTCTCTGAAGTTTACCTCAAGTTGTCTAGCTTAAGCAAACATTTAAGGACAATCAGATCTAGAATTCAACATCCACAAAGGTGCGTTAAAGTTTTCCTCATCATAGAAAAAAGTATGTTACTAATAAATTATCACTAGAATGTCAAACAAAAACTATTAAGAAACCTAACCCACAATACCCAACTGTACTATCATTTTTTAAATAATTTATTATGTTAGGTTAGTCACCATACAGTATATCCTTAGTTTTTGATGTAGTGTTCCATGAAAAGTGCGTTACTTAAACATAATTTTTCTCTCTAAAATAACCCTCATTTCCAGAGATAGCCAAAGCAGGACTAATTTATTTGAAAAACAAATCCAATTTTAGCAAACCTGGCCTATTTACATAAGCTCCGCAAGGATAGTGACTGATCACGTCCATCTTTTAGAATGTGCTTTGCTGGAACTTTTATAAGGAATCTCCAGGTTGAACTTTCAGTAGCCTCTCCAGGCCAGAAGCCAAGCCCTTGCCATCAGACGTGCCTGTGATACCTGTAGATTTGGGCAAATTCCTCTCCACGAGGTCCCCAAAGTATCCTGAGGTTCCTGCACCTGCCAGGAAGTGACATTCTTTACTCACCTGGTGAGGCCCCTGGGAACTCTAAGCAAGGTGTCAGGCCATCTCCAGGGGGCTTTATGGCTCCAGGTTTCATAAAGTCAACCTTAGTTCCTGAAAGCTGTTTGGTCATATCTGAGTCTACGCATGTCTCTCAATCATGACATTCCAGTCAAAGCCTTGGTAAAATAACCAATGTTTCCAATGGTGTCCTGTTACAAGGAGAACAATACTTGTTGAACTTCTGCAAATGATTATGATTGCCATGGAAGAAAGAATACTTACTGAGACCTTTTTAATTTCAGAGGGTTCAGGTAGAGAGAAAAAGTAAATGCTTTAATTTGCTTTATTATTTCTGTGTATCACTGATGTCTTAAGAGAAAGTTTCCTCAGTCTGGAAGAGCAAACGTTAGAGAATCAGTAACGTTTTAAACAAGAGTCACGACACTATAATCTTTTAGTTTATTTCGTCCCATGTTACTAATTCTTGCTTAGTTTGAATGCAGCTTTCGTTCTGGAAATTTTTACCCATTTCAGTTTTAGGATTCTATAAAGATATCGAATACCTGTACCTGTCTTAAAAGTCCTTCATATGATCTCTTTGAAGATGAAACTTATTTTAGAAGAGAATTAAGAACAATTGTAACTAACAAAAACTCAGAATGGACATGGTTAGAGATAGGATTAGATTGAGAGTTTACAACATAGCTGGCAAGGAAATCAGGTTATTTCTGTGACACACAACACTTCAATACCCAGAAGAGAGTGATGACGGCCTTGTATTAAAACATTAAAACTTTAGGGATTGCATATCATCTCTAGAGAGTTACGCTGTTTACCCAAATGTAACCTAAGGCTCATTTAACAGTGCTTCCTAAGTAACTCAGCACACCAAAGAAAAAGGCCTATTGAGTTAAAGAGATTTCATTTACAATTTAAATCTTGGTAGCGTTTGTTAAAACCTTGAAATTACAGCACATGCGTGAATAGGATTACAGATTATTACAAAACTATTTTTATTTAACCAAGGTGACAATACAAGATTTGAAAGGCAAATACGCAGGGTTCTATAGTTGTTAGCAAAACTTAGCTCCTTTAATACTGAGAAGTTTTAACTAAATGATGGAAGACGTGTTAATGACAAAACATTTTCTGGACAAAGAAAACGGTTTTCTTATCCAGAGCTGTTGAACAATTCAAGAAACCTTCCTCTTTTTAAAAGAGAGAAAGCAGACTTATAGATCTTATACCACTGTCCTTTAAAAAATCCATTCTTTTTGATCTTAGTCTTGACCACACCTAAAATTCTGTTCCAAGTTATCCCATCATAAACCTTCTACAACTTTCTCCTGCATTCAGATTTTATCCCATGCTCTCTTTCCAAATGACCGTCTTACTTAGGACAAAATTACCTTCTTTTACAACTTCAACAAAAAATGCATTCCCGTTCCTTACCCTTCTCACATGTTCTGCTTTTCTACTGAGTTGCTTCCCTGATTTCCATCAGCCTTCATTACATTTAGAATTTTGCATTCTTTAGAAATCTTAGTCTCCAGTGAGTGAAGACTAAGTAGTAACCACCTGTGAACTGTTAAACCAGAATTTAGATGGCAAATTTATGAATCAATTAAGCACAAAACGTGTTTACCAACAGATTTAAATATCCTTAGTTTCTTTGCAATAAGTCAAAAGCACAAACCTACATCCAGTACTCGCTGCTTTAGCACTGTATCCCATTCGGAAAAGACCTAGACGTCCAACAAATTCAATCCCCTTTACCATCCAAGCAGAACTTAAAAAATTTAGGTTACCAAAGACTTTGAAAGCTATTTTAACAGTTACCCATGAAAACTTTGAGACAATTAACCATTATTTTAGTCTTCATTTTACTAACAACTCACAACAGAAATAACACAAGTTTGACCTTCAGTAAACCTCGATAGAATAAAAGCTTCACATGTAGTGCTGATAACTTGAAGACATGTCTATCTTAATTAAAACAAACTTAAATACTGAATTATGTTCCACCTGGATCCTCCCCATTGTCAGTTTTTACCTGAGACACTGGTGGGGAAACCTGGAGTGCATGGTGTTAAGTCCAGGGGGTGCTCTTCACTCCTTGATGGTGAGGGCAGGAGGAGCCATGGTGCCTGAGGCATGGAGGATGGTACAGAAGCCAGTTATGCAGGCAGGAGCCCAGGTGGTGCAGAAAGAAGGGGGAGGGGGAGACAGTAGAGGCAGAGTGCTGCCAGAAGGCAGAGAAAGGGTTCCTGGTTTTCGAGCTCACCAGCTCCAACAGGAGCAGACGCCATGTTTTCCCACCAACAAGGGGGAATAGGCAGTCCATGTCGGGCCAGAGAAGACAGGAAATTTCCCCGAAACAAAGGGAGTTCCGGCAGCTGCTTTGGAATATTCCTTAAAGTCTCTGTCTAGAGGGAGACTAACCAGATGGCTCCAGTTATAGTTATTAACCCGGGAAATGAGTGAGGGAGATGCCCCCCACATCTGTTAGAAGGAACAGTGAGAGAGAAGAGAGTCAAGAGTCCCCTTTGCAGGGAATGGCCCGTGTTTCCTCCAGCAACCCGGGTTTACTCAGAGGAGGCCTATTTAGATAATTATCCAATATGTCAGGAGAGAGTTTACTAGCTGACCCATTCAGGCAAACACATCCTGCAAGAGGCCCTTATGTCGGGGGTCCTGGTGTAGAGCAATGAAGGTACCCCAGGTCCATTTGCCCTGTTCCTTACAGAACAGATCTGACAGATCCCACTGCAGGAGAGTTTTACAGGAGCTCAGTACTTTCCTAAATTTTGCAGTCCAAATTGTTTCCAATGGGTTAGAAGGCACCCCAAGGGAGAGTCCTTGGGAACTGAAGCAGCAGCCTACTGAGGCCATGCTCAGAAAAGTAAAGAAGGTCCATTACCAAATCCCCCCCGACTCCCAGGTGGCGTCCCACACAGGATATGTCAGAGGTTCCCGTGTCAAAAGTGACCGGAGGCGTCCCTCAAACAAGACATCGCTATTGATCACAATCCTGCCTTCCTGTGAAGGCATTCCAGCCATAAAAGGTCCGTAGGAGGGATGCCGGCGTCCCTCCCCTACCCCATCGCATCCTAGGCTGCCGATGGGTGCCTGGTGAATGGACTGAAGTACCATGCCTTGAAGGTCGTGCCGTGAAGGTCATGCCTTATCTTGTCTTGTCTTGAAAGTATCTTACCTTGGCTTAGAAGAACCAGCTGTTTTTAACCCATGGGGAACACTGGGAAAGTTTTACAAGGGGAAGTTACTGAATTTTGTACCCTAATTAGAGGACATTGACGGAAAACAGTTAAGACAGAAATCCATCATGGTCTAAGCGACATTCCAACACAGGTGGTCCTTACAGCCCAACTTCCCTGGGAAACGGTCCCCAGTTGGGTTTAACTCCACCGGGTACTGGTTCCGGCCGGCTCCGATGGAGGTCCCGCGGCCAGAAGTAGCTAGACCACGATGTGGAGGGGATCGCATTAGATCAATCAGGAGGAAACCTCACACAGGAGTCTTTGAATTAGCAGCCGTGCTAGTCACTTAGAGGTGGCTGTCCCGTGCCCAAGACAGATGACTTTGTATAAGGACAGCAGTAAAAAAAGGGCATCAAGTTTCTGGGTCTTATTATCATCCCGGCCAGGGTACTAACTTCCAGCCAAAAGGCAGGCTTTCTCCTCTCCGTAGAGTAGCCATGGGCTAGAGGATTGCGGCCTGACCTATGGACATGAAAGTGTTCCCATAAGACCGTACTCCTTGAAGAGCCCCAGAAATGTGTAAAGGAAGGAAAGTACTCACCAATTTTGCACCGAAGCTCAGAGACCAGATGTAAAGACTCAAAGCCCCACGTTGGGCACCACATGATGAGGTTGTGGAATATAGGTGAGGTTCAGTGGGGTGGAGTCTGGAGCCAACGACCAAGAAAGAATTCTTGAGGCATCTTTGGTGCAAAACTAGTGGTTTATTAAAGCACAGGAACAGGACCCGTGGGCAGAAAGAGCTGCTGCCCCGGGGTTGTGAGGGGTGGCTGATTATATACCATGGGTTTGGGGGAGGTGAGGAAAAGGGAGGTTGAGAAAATACTTTCATGTTAAAGACAACTCACAGGATACCAGAGGCTTTGCCATGGTCAGGTTAAGGTTGTTTTTCCCCCCTAGTAAGACATTAACATGAAGATAGTTGGGAACTTCCTGGAGGAACATTACAGTCTACCTGCTTCAAGTATCTGTCTATGGGCTGCAGGTTTTTCAAAGACATTCAATTGTATTTACGTTCCCTTCTGGAAGCTAGGTTACTGCTAGAAATGCTTTGTTCTTGTAGACTGCTAAAACATTTGTAAACTGAGGGAGACAAGTCTTGCAGGATTGTGGTGTCTATAGGTTAACTGTTTCTTTGTCCTTGAGGGCAGCCAGGAGTGCCTGAGGAATGTCACATCCCATTTGGGGGAAGGCAGGTTGCGGGGTGTCAGTTTGATTTGTCCTCAGCTTGCCTTCTGTTCCCTCATCAAAGACTTCCCTCCCAAAGAAAAATCACCGCTCTCATTTAATTCAAATAGTCCCATGTAATCCTCAGTTCCTTGACTCCTGCCTTGCTGGCTCCCTAGTCTATTTGGTTTAAAAGGAAAAGTAAAGGACAGGGCAAAAGTCTAGGGGGAAGGGGAGGGAACCACAAGAAAACCAACAAAGAAAACATGGGGGGGTGTTTTGTTTTTTTAACTCACAATTCCTTCACACACAAAAGGTCATTACAGGGGCTCAGCCTATCTGGCATTTTTTAGGTGTTTTTTTTTTTTTAAACATTCGGTTTCTAGGCACATATTCTGCTTATAAAGACTTAGGCATTTATAAATACCTATGGCTTTTGTCAATTTCTTCCCTTTGCAAATGGTGTTTCCTTTACACCCTCAGTGTGTTTTCCCCTCTATTTGTCTTTTTCTTCTAGTAGAAATATTGGCTTCATGACTAACATTTTGATGCATGAGCACATTTCCGTATTCTTATTCCCCCACGGGGTTTCTATCCTTCTGGAATGTATAAATCATCTTGAAAGCTTTCCGCACTATACCGTGCTTTCAAGATTCTCTACCGGTGTGTCCCTTAGACAGAAACACCCCTAGGGCGCAGCCACAGGAGGGCTCGGATTTGGGTGGGAGAAGGGCCCCTTCTACGATGCGCAGCTGCAGTCGCTTCCGGCCGGGCAGGCTCAAAAAGTCAGCCCCCTCCCCCCAGTCCAAATCCTCCTGAAGTTCCGGACCCCCGTTCTAACTGCTGAGGACTCCTCCCAGGCAAACTGCAGGGGCAGGAAAGACCCACCCACTCCATGCCCTTTGGGCTCCACGGTGCTCTCCGGGACCTCCTCTCCCCTCCCCACGTGAGCCCTGGCGTCCCTTGCCACCGGAGGTCTTCTGTGTAAAAACACAAGACCCAGAAGGATGAAGAGTGGGATTTACTTCCGTATCCCCAGCTTCCCATCTCGTCCTCTGGGACCACCCTCACCTCCAAGGACAGCAACAGCCCTGCATTTGTCAGCTGAGCCGTGTGCTCCTCTCCAGGAACCATTCCGGAAGGCTTCTGCACTTCAAAGAGGTGAAGCAGCGAGCTAAGTAGACAATTGCCCTTAATCTGCACACAATGCTTAAACATCACCACAAACGCAGTAAAATAGAACTTCTAAAGTAGAATGTGGTTGGAGGAATGCTAGGAAAAGTCAGGGTGAGCAGGACACCGACTGTAGGAAGCGTAGCTGGCCAGCAGGGAGGACGGACTCGCATGCACAGGTGGAGGGAGAATCCCAGTGAGCACCGGGCCCCCCTCCCCCCGCCAGCGACGCAGGCAGGCGCGGTGGCTCCCCCTAGCGGCAGTGCTTTGCCCCTCCCCACACAGCCCGCCCACTTTCCCCTAAGCAGATAGTAACTCCGCTCTGTGCTCTCGCAGGTCTTCATCTGCATGGGAACATTTGCATTCGTTTCCAAGTTTTAGGAAGGTCCTAAGATAGCTTTTCATAGTCTGCAGTTCAATCCAGTTGTGCACCATAGGCAATAGTTACGTTTCCCCAGGAGTCAGCCATCCTGTCTACCTTTATAATATCTTCAAAGAAAGTAAATTTGTATTTACCCAAGGCATACTTCCAACAAATCTGGCGGGTTTGGGGTAAAAGCAACACTACTTTTCAGACCCTAGTTTAAGGATACCAGGGATTTTTCTTCTTCCTCCTCCTGGCAATTCAGTTGACTATCTGCTCTTCCCCACGACAAATACGCATACTGCTTCCCTGACTCGGTATTTTTTTTTAAGATTTATTTGTTTGACAGAGACAGCAAGAGAGGGAACACAAGCAAGGGGAGTGGGAGAGGGAGAAGCAGGCTTCCCGCTGAGCAGAGCACCCGATCCCAGGACCCTGGGATCATTACCTGAGCCGAAGGCAGACGCTTAACGGCTGAGCCACGCAAGTGCCCCGACTCGGTATCTTCTTCACCACTTAACGTCACTCATTGCAACAGGCTCATCCAGAAACAGGAAAGGCAGATACGATCTGTGCTTCTCATCCACGAGCTACTGAAGTTCTTTGTTCACTCCCTGTAACCAGGCTTTCCAGCCCCAGACGCCACTGAAACTGACCAGTCAACCACCACCTCCTTGCTCAGCTCGAGGTCTCCTCTCAGTTCTCCTTGACTTCTAACTCTATGAGCCACACTTTCATGCTCTGTAGCATTTTAGAACAAGGGCCACCACCCTCATTGTAAGTATATGTCACAAGTCGGTCAAGTTTCCTATAACCTCACTCACTCCCTCCATTCCCACATAACAGCGAACACATCAGAATGTCAGGTAGATCTTTCACTTCTGCTTGCATATTTAATGTGCATTCACATATACACATACATGCATTTTAATGTTACTGCTCCTTACATGGTCTTGTCCAGTGTATTACATACATCCATCCACGAGGACACAGCAGTGCCGTTCAACAGACCTTCACCAAGGGAGGAAGGTTTGAGTTCTGCTGTCCAATCTAGTTGCCTCTAGTCACATGTTGCTCTTTGGCCCTGAAATGCAGCCAGGGAGACTGAGGAATGTTTACTTTTACCTACAAATTACCACCCTACCTCATCCTTTCTACAAAGCCACCAAGAGTCGCACCATCACTCTGAAATCTTTAACTTTCCAGTTGGTTAGTCTTTTAAATTACTTTGTGGCACACCCATTTCTACCTTAAACATGTGCCTTATTTTCCATGCTGGACTACTTTCCAGAAAATCTGCAACATTTTCTAGATTACGTCTCCTAGATTCCTAGTGGAGGTTTCCTTGACGCACCCCAGCTCTGCAGCCTGTGGTTATCCTGTTCTTTAAAATGGCTCAAGCCACCATCTGAGAGCTGGCAGCCATCTCCCAGAGTCCCTCACCAAACTTCTAGGAAAGACTGCGTGTGCTCGCAAGGGGAGAGGTAGGACCAGAGAAACCCTAGGATTTCTTGCTTTCATCGTCTTGCCTCATGCAGGCTCCCTGTCTGCACGGTGCCATCACCCAGTGCTCTCTACTCCCAATATCATGAGCACAAGACTGCACATCAGGAGGGACTTTCCATCACAACATAGTATAATTGATAAGCTGTTAAACTTTATTCTTAAAAATCCCTCTGCCAAAAAAAAAAAAAAGGTTACTTCTTCAGTTATGGTCCTCCTCTTTCCCCTCTTCCCTTACTTGCCCCTAAACCCTCAAGGCCCTCTTAGCACATTTACAACAAAGCAATTTGCCAACGGTTTGACAAAACATCTAGGCTGAGCCCAGGATACCTTACCTACACACCCATTAAAACATTCCTGAAGATTCTGTCCTGGAGATTAATTCTACAAACTGTACACTGTCCCATGTTCTTCCTAAGTGACAGCTACCCCCCAGTGACCATCTTCAAAAACGCCAGACTCCCTGCCCCCCATTTCCTTGTTCTGGCTGCTCGTACTTTCCCCGGAAGACACACAAGCAAAGGTGGGGCAGCCTGGGCTCTGGCGCCCGTGGGCTGTGCCTAAAGGAAAAAGCCTCCCCATCTGCACCCTACAGAAATAGCGTTCACGAGGAGACTGAAAAGGCACACATGGTGGTCTCCTCTAAGGGACTCCTGGGCCAGAGGCTTAAGGGAGGATCAAGCAGACAGCAAGAACTGGAGGGGGGGGGGGAGATAAGCTAGACGTAAGACCTATTCAAGCCCCCTGATGATAGAGCAAGACAGTAGACTGTGCATGTGTGTTCCCTGTTTGAACTCACATCAGGAGGCAACTTGCTCCGTACTGACTCCCTACATTGTTTTCAGACACGGAAGTTGAAGAATGCAGAGAAAGAACCTCACAGAGGTGAGGGAGTTTGTTTTCCTGGGCTTCTCCAGATTCCGTGACTACCAGATCACCCTGTTTGTGGTCTTTCTCGTCCTGTACACATTAACCCTGGCTGGCAATGCCATCATTGTGACCATCATCTGCATTGACCGTCACCTGCACACCCCCATGTACTTCTTCCTGAGCATTCTGGCTAGTTCAGAGACCGTGTACACTCTCGTCACCATCCCACGGATGCTGTCTGGTCTCCTAGCCCAGGATCAGCCCATCTCCATAGCAGGCTGTAGCACCCAAATGTTCTTCTTCGTTGCCTTGGCCATCAACAACTGCTTCCTGCTCACGGCCATGGGCTACGACCGCTACGTGGCCATCTGCAACCCCCTGAGGTACACAGTCCTCATGAGCAAAAGGGCATGTGCCCAGCTGCTGTGTGGCACCTCTGGCATTGGCCTGGTCATGGCAGTCGTCCAGGTGACATCCATATTTACCTTACCCTTCTGTCACAGAGTGGTTGGACATTTTTTCTGTGACATCCTCCCTGTCCTCAAACTCTCCTGCATTGACACCACTATCAATGAGATCATCAACTTTGTTGTCAGTTCCTGTGTGATCCTGGTCCCCGTAGCTCTGGTCTTCATCTCCTACGTCCTCATCATCTCCACCATCCTCAAGATCCCCTCTGCCCAGGGCCGGAAGAAGGCCTTCGCCACCTGCGCCTCCCACCTCACAGTGGTCGTCGTCCACTACAGCTGTGCCTCCATTGCCTACCTCAAGCCCAAGTCCGAGGATTCTGCAGAGCAAGACGTCCTTCTCTCAGTGACTTACACCATCATCACTCCCTTGCTGAACCCTGTTGTCTACAGTCTGAGGAACAAGGAGGTCAAGGAGGCCCTACGCAGAGCTGTGGGAAGAAACATTTAATACCCTGACCCTCTCTGTACGAGATGTCCATCCCTGAGCAACACACCTCTCTGCTGCCTCCAACCAGCGTGCCCTGTGCAGTCCCTTCTGCGATGGGCTATGCCCATCTTGCTTCAGCCCCCCTACCATAGAGTCAATCTTTGTTTCCGTATATTCCAAAGTTGTGTCCGGGCATTTTCATCTGAGTATCTGAAAGGTCAGGGAGGATGGGCACGATTTTTAAGGAAGTATATCTGCATTTCTAGAGTGGGAGAAGGAACTTCTTAAAGTACATGTGGTAGTTTCAGGTTTGAAAATAAAAAGGTCCTTAACTTTCATAGAACCTACAGAAAAACTAGACACCCTCCCCAGCAAGGCAAGGCCACTCGGTAATGAAATTCTAGCGGAACCTTTGGGAAAGGCGAGTGTGTATTAAAGGTAAGAAGTTTGGAAGACACCGGTTTAGTCCTTGAAAGTTTAGCTTCTATTTGATTTACACTCAAGCCTTTGTTTCCATTCAGTGGTCCCCACAGCGCTGGTCGTGGCTGTACACAACACAACCCTGTGTCCGGTCTGGTCGTGCTCATCAGAATCTCCGGCTGCTGGTCCTCTCCCTGGAGCCAGCTTCTTATCATGATGAAGAAAAATAAGTTGGTCAGAAAGAGCTGTGCTCTGTTCGGAGCGAGAACCATGGAAGTAGTCTTCACTTGCACCCTCCATGGCACTTCTTGGGTAATACCAGAAAATAGGAAAAACAATACACAAAACACCAACATCAGCATTCAGGAGTAGTTGCTCCAATTCAAAAGAAAAAAAAAGGCTAAAAAGAACAAGAGTCTCCACTCCCACTAGGCCTCCTGAAGGAAACTGTCCTTTCCTCCAGAGCTTCTGGGAGTCGCTCTGGTGTCCTGCCTGCACACACATTTTACCACCTCAGGGGATGGTAGGGAGGGTTACACACTTCAGTCTTGTGCCTCTTTCTCCTCAGTATATCGTGTGAGGGATGCTTATCTGCCCATTCCTAAATGCTACGGTCTCTTTAAGGGAGTGATTTCCCTTTCCTTCACCCGAGGGATGATGACATCCAAGGAGCTCATCCAGTGTAAGGCCTGGCTGTACAAACATCAGATTCTAGATGGGAAAACCATAGTTCTCTCAAGATCTGGTCTCTTTGTAGACCATCCTGTATCTTTGAGATTTCTGCATCCTAGAGACAAGCCTTCCTACTGAAGCATTTGAGAGGTCAAGAGCCAGGTCTGAAAGTCCTAGATCTGCTAAAAGGTCTTTCCTAACGGTGCTCTTGGGTTCAGCCCCCCATGAATCCCTCCCCTACATCCAAAAATAGCATGGGGGGGGGCAGCATGCCTTCCTCCAGAAGGAAAGTGTCTCTCCAACTGTATGACAGGACCCCTCCTCCTGCCACCAAGACCACCCATAGTGCCAACTCTTACCCATCCTCAATTCCTTCAGGACCAGCAACTTCTCGTGTCCTTGGGTCTGAGGTAGAAGTGAGGCAGCGGGACAGGGAGGGCTGTTCTGAGCAGGAAAGCAGTGTGGGGACCAAATCTGTTCGGACCCGGCCCAGCGGCAGCATCACCTCCTCCAGGCCCTCGCTCGTTTTCCACTTCTCCCCACAGCCTCTCTTCCTCAGCCCAGGGATCAAACCAGAAATTCTCCCCCAGGATTCTCTCCATCCAGACGCACCCAACAGCAGACACACCACAAGCCACTTGTGCACTCAGAAGTTAATCAGAGCTGGGCCCAGAGCTGCCAGAGCAGTCAAACCCTAATGGAAGCAGCCTCCACTCCAGACCTGTTGACTACAGTAATTC
Organism: Ursus americanus; assembly: GCF_024610735.1. Lineage (NCBI taxonomy): Eukaryota > Metazoa > Chordata > Mammalia > Carnivora > Ursidae > Ursus > Ursus americanus. Next base: position 44,682,229 of record NC_142128.1, read on the forward strand.
AACGAGGTGTCCAGGTTTTTCACTTTAGGAGTCTCTAACTTTTTAGAGAAGCAGCTGCATCATAGGGTGGAAAGGGAAAAGACAGCCTGGGTTCAGGTCCTTGCTCTATACCCAACAGCACCCATGGTGAATAGGATCTTTCATTCTACCTCGCTGGCCACGAAAATTTTTTAATTTGTTAATGTACATTGTAATATTAGCTTCAGGTGTACAACATCGTGACTCAACACTTCCATACAACACCCAGGGCTCATCACAAGTGTCCTCCATCCCCACCACCTTTTTCCCCCCTCTCCACCAGTAACCCTTAGTCTATAGGTAACAATCTCTATGCACATTTATCTGGTTATAAACGCCACCTTACACGGTCTTCCCCACAGCTCCATTTACCTCCCTCCAACCCAGGCAACTGTTCTTACATGTCCCTACAGTTCTGTGCATGAAATTCTGTCAGTGGAGCCTTTGTCTCCTTGTGCTCGGACTGTGGCTGGCTTTCTCTTGCTGGGTCATGAACAAGTACGTTGGGACCAGGAACGGTGCTTCTTGTAGTTCAGCACCATCCCACAGCAGCACTCGGCGGGACGAGTGCTCGACGAATCCTCGGCCCTCGAGCACCCACTACACGCACAGAGCTGCACCGGACTCTGGTGTGTCCTCAGCAGCTGGACACACATTCAGCTTTTCTGTGACCTTTGCAGTCAGCACTCACCTGAAAAACGGTAATAAGCTGGCCCAAAGGGGCACAGTCACGTGGGTCCGTACTCCCCTCCTTCCCCAGATTCCCTGCAAGCCAACTTCCCAGTTGCTTCAGGACCCCTACTTTAGTCACTGCGCTAATTAATCCCTTAGCATCACAGAACCAGAAGCAGCTGTTTCATTAAACATCCCTACCCATACCCGGATAGGCTCTTTAAAAACTTAAATAAGCTTTAAACCAAGTGATGGACCATATAAAATTAAAGGACACTTAGTATAATGTCCTAAGTGAGAAAAAAGTCAAATACTGTATGATCTCACATGTGGAATCTAAAAGACGAACAGGGGCACCTGGGTGGCACAGCGGTTGGGCGTCTGCCTTCAGCTCAGGGCGTGATCCCGGCGTTATGGGATCGAGCCCCACATCAGGCTCCTCTGCTATGAGCCTGCTTCTTCCTCTCCCACTCCCCCTGCTTGTGTTCCCTCTCTCGCTGGCTGTCTCTCTCTGTCGAATAAATAAAATCTTTAAAAAATAAAATAAAAAATAAAATAAAAGACGAACAAAAACAACTCAGCTGACTTGTGGTTGCCAGAGGTGGGGAGTCAGGGAACAGCATGAAGAGGGTCAAACGGTAGAAACCTCCAGTGAGAAGAGAAATCGGTTCTGGAGATGTGCAACAGGATGACTTTAGGTAACAATACCACATTGTAGTAGTTGAAAGTTGCTAAGAGACTAGATCTTGAAAGTTCTCATCACAAAGAAAAAAAATTTAACTATGTGTGGTGACAGATGTTCGCTTGTGATCATTTCATGACATACTTATACCAGAGTATGCCGTACACCTTAAACTTACATGTTATAGGTCAATCCTGTCAATAGAACTGGGGAAAAATAAATGACATATCCTAACACTTTTGGCAAATCCATCACAAGGCCAAAAACAAAGGTCCCTCTAGAATTTTAGATTCTGAATCACACTGGAACACATGCTTGGGCCCCTGTTACTGGGACCAGGTTCCTCAGGTTTCCCACCACCTTGTCTCTCGGCCTTTATTTCTCCTGCCTTCAAAGGAATTAACTGGGGAGAAAGCGAACATGGGGACACTAGCCTTCAGCAACCCAAAGCTTGGTTGTGGGAAGCAACGAGCTCCAGAAACTAAGAGCAGAGAAAAAGCAGAGGTCCCTAAGGGCTAAGCAGTGTACGCCCTGTGGATCTGTCAGGAAGTCCTCTCTGAGGGGCAGGAGACTTCCAGCACAGCGAAGCGACGTGGTCTAAAGCAGAAGGCAGCTACCGTTCCTGGAGGGTTTCCTATGCAGCCGTGGCCGCGCCAAGTGGTAGTCCTCATTATTTCATCGAGGACCGTACTTCAAATCTTTATACCACTTCACACCTCATAGCAGTCTTCAAAGACTTTCTTTGATCCTTAGGATAACCTTACGAAGTATGTTTTATGCCCACATTTTAGGGGAGCGGTAGGAATGTTCACTGGCTTCGAGTCACGCAGCTGGGTCAAGGACAGAGCTGGAACCAATACCAAGATCCGCTAACCTCAGATGAGGTCCTGTTCACTCTACCAGCACCGTCACTTATCTTGGCTCTTTCTGAAAGACCTTATATCCTTTCTGAAAGAGGTTCTATTCTTTAAGTCCTTCTGGTCTCATCCTGGACATCACTTCCACCAGGAAGGCTTCCTGAAAGAGCTTTGGAGATGTTCCCCGTGACCCCCCAACACCACCCTATGCAGTCTCTTCATTGGCCATGTGTTCAAACAGCCTGTCTCGCCCACCACACAGCAGCCTCTGGACAGAAGAGCTGCTTCGGGATCCTCACTGCCCAGTACATTTCTTGGCCTAAGTGTCTGAACTGTATCAGACAATATTGAAATGGATAACGAACACATTAGAAACTGGATGGCTAAATGTACTGACCACAAGCATCCATTGCTCTCCTGCACTAAGAAACGTTCAGGTTCTCAGGATGGCCGTTTTTGCCTCTATTCTACTCTCCCTGCTTCAGAAACATTGTTTCCCTTTTGCAATCCATTTAGGATGTTAGCAGTCACATTTTTGAGCCGTCAGTGTGCTGGACAATGGCAGCAATCCTTTCTTATACACGGTTTCCAAACTGGGGTGGATTAGAGCAGCTGGAACCACAGAATTACCTGCAAAGAGCATCTCTGAGCACGCGCATCACGTAGGGGTGGAGAACAAGGATTTGGAGTCAGACTGTCTGGGTTCTAATTTTACCTCCACCACTCGCTGGATGTTCTAACCTCTCTGCATCGCTTCCTGGGTTTGTAAAATGGGGCAGTGATAGAATCTAGAGGAAGAGCTCATTATTCCCATGTTTCCAGCTGGAGCTTAGCAAGGTTAAGTGAACGTTATCAAAGATCTGCATGCCAGATACTGTGCGATAGTGATTAAGGCATCAGGCCCCTCGTCTTCACGTTAAGAGAAAAGCAGGGAGTCCAAAAGTTAAGTAGCTCCAAAAAGGAGAAATCTTATGATGGGAGAAATATGGGGTGTTAACACAGTGGGGTGGGCGGTTCTAACCAAATGCAGGGGTCAGGGAAGAGCTACCAGGAGTTTAAGCCTAGTAAGAGATGGATGGAAGGTCAGTGAAGAGTCTGGAAAAGGAAAATCAAAAGTACATTCCAGGCAAAGGAAGCTGCATTTGCAAAGGTACGGAGGAGAAAATTTGAGGAATTCTAAGTTTTATAGAGCTAGGGTGTACGTTCACGGGGCAGGACAGGCCAGCAAAGCCAACAGTGGAGGCAGTCACAGGACCTTGAGCGGACTAAGGAGGATGCAACCTAGAGACAATGGAGGGCATTTACGGGTCTTTAAAGCAAGGACAGGAGTTATTTGGAATACAGGAAGTTCACTGCTGGCAGAGGAGGAAACAGATTGGAGGCCAAGACTCACAGGACCTGGACGAGAAGCCACCATGGGGCTACGACAGAGGACAGTAGCCTGAGCCAGTGGGGAAGCAGGTCGATGGAGAAATGGACAGACTTGCGATCATGGGAACCGGGACTGATGTTTCCCGGTTCTAGGTTACATATGGGGGTGATGAAGTCAAAAAGGACCTGGGGAGTCCTGGCTTAGGCAGCTGGACAGAACGTGGTGCCCTCAACCAATACAGGTAGGCCTGGAAGAGGAGGTTGGGTGGGAAGCCAACAGAGTTCGATTTTAGGCTTTTAAAGTTGATGTGTCTGTGAGGTATTCAAGTGGAAAAAATCTAGAAAGCATCTGGATCCATGGATCTGGGGCTCAGAAGTGTGCAGAGTCAGTTGGAGGGACCCTAAGTTCATAGATGGGAACTTTCACAGGGAGGACACTCAGCTAGGGTTGAGTGCCAAGGAGCAGAGGAGATAGGTGACCGGTGCAGGGATGGGGGGGGGGGGGTTGTGATGGTAAGATGAGCCATCGGGAGAGCAACCAATGGGGAGGAGAAGGAGCAGGGGAGAGTCAGGAACCTCAGATTTCACTGAGGTTCGCCCTGGGATGCAGCAGCTGTTGTGCAGAAGGGGAAAATGTTCCCTCGGACCCTCTCCATCATTCACGCCGTGCAGAAGCCCGGTGAGGACGGCTGGCTCAGTGCAGAGACGGGAGCCCCCGCTCCCTGCCAGCCTCCTCCCCCACCCACTGCCATCCACAGAGCATGCGCCCTCCAAAGTCGGGGGGCGGACCAGAGAGAGCGGGAAGAACAGCGGGGGCTCCAGGCTAAGCTGCAGCCAGGAAGGAAGACTGCGGCAGGCAGCAGACGCCGTCCTCCCCGTGCTTCCGTGGCCGCCGTCACAGCCCCGAAACAACATTCTAAACTAGCCCATCCCTGTGGGGACACAGACTATGAAGAGTGCAAAAGAAGGGATAATACTCCCCTAACCCTCCGGGGGACATGGGAAGCCTCTGCCCGACCTGGGCCCAGTTGCCTTTGGAAGAGTCTCGCCAGAAGGCCGCCAACACTTCAAGAAACAGGTGTAGGACTGTCTCGCTATCCCAGACCCAAAACCCGATCTGAAGGGAAAACATAGCTCAAAGATGTTCACCAGTATTTGGTGCTCATCCAGGGACCCTAGATGCAGCCTTACTCCCCTTCCCCCCAGTCAGAACCACAGCCTTGTCTTCAGTCTTTTCCCTAGTCTAACAAAGAACCACACCAGGGGCTGTGGGATCCCCCATTCTTCCATTGTGAGTCACAGAATCCGACACGTATGGGGCAATGCTTCACTAAGGGCTTCCTGACCTCTCACTTCCTCATTGGAGGTCTTCTTGGACAGCAAAGTCCACGAGCTGTCCCACCCAAAGGTGAGCTTTATAAAGGAATCCGTTGGCAGGGCACATTCTAAGGCCTGAAATTCCACATGCTGCCCCAAACATTGTGGAGCCTTTCAGAGCCCCCAAGGCCTAACCATGAATTGCCCCCATCCTGTGAGAAAGGCTCCTTGCCCAGAACGTCTCTCTCGTAGCTGGACTAATTACATCCCACTTGGTCCTCAACCTGAACGGTCTCACCTAGCCGCCGGCTTGCAAAAGTTTTCAAACAAGCCAATTATTTTCCCATGGAAACCAAGGGTCACTTCACCCGGTCACTGCAAAGCAAGCCTGCCTCCTACAGCCCCTCTGGTTCACCCTGTGCTCTAGTCCCTGTGTGGCCGGTGGTGTCCCCCCCAGGGCTGTGTGGGGCTGGCCGACCACTGCCAATCTCATCTAACATCAGACGTCCTGGGTTTGGCCACCTCACGCCATCTACAGTGGGGGGTCCCCCTCTCACCATCAGAGTAAATAGGTGATCAGACACCGGGCAGATGGCAGGACAAAAACAAACATACATAGGAGTTTATCAAATGGACCCCACTGAGTGGGCTAGGCTGGGGGTACCTTGTAGGTCCCCACCTGACGGCAGCCTGCCAAGGGGCTCCAGCAGCAGGAGTGCCCTTCTGGAGGAAGGTCTCCAAGGGAGGGGACCCGCCTCCCCATGTCCGGATTTTATAGGGCCTTCCAAAGAATTCATGCATATACCAGAGCTGACATTTAGAGGTCTATCACACCCCAAAATCCATCGGCAGCAGCTAAAGAGACCACAAGAACATTTACGGGGGACTGCCAACAAGGCTGTCAACCGAGTTTACAGCCACTGGTCCGTCTCTCCCCTTCCCCCCTCAACACCTTGAAGAGCAGAGCCTTGAAGCAGCAGAGAAATTTGAGCCAGACTGGCAATTCCCCAACCATGATTTCCAAGGTTGCTGAAGAGGAGGAGGAAGATAGGGAAACACGCCATGCCTTTCTAGCCCTGTCCCCAGCACCAACAGCGGGAGCCAGAGGCCAATCAAAAGAGCTGACCACAGACCCTACTGATCTTCGGATCTTCCAAACCCCAAGTCCGCCCATGGACAGGGCCAGCAGAGTTAGGAGAGGGGATCTCAACTTTTAGTAATTGAAAGAGGAGGAAACATTATAGACTCGGTCCAAAACAGCATGAAAAGACAGGAAATAGAAGTTCTACAGAGCCTGGTTGGAAACACAAGTTGGGGGGTGACGGTTTATCCCCCTCCACCTGTGTTCAAAGTGATCAATAAACTGATTACACATAAATAGGATTTTGTAGAATTGGTCAGCTCTCAATGGAATCCAGCTAGTAACAAGATTCTGTTCAACCTTCAGAAGGGAGAACTTTGGACACATTTTCAAAATTGTATTATTCAGGTAGGCAGGGGACCCTACCTGCCATTACAGGAGCTCAGGAAGCCTTTGTTGAAGGAGAACAAACATGTGGATGAGGTTGGCCTCGGCTGCAAAGAACAGGGGCAAGCTCCAAACGAGGCCAGGCTCTCAACTGGCCGCAGACAACGCTTTGCTCGCAGAGGGGAGAATCCCTTGCTGTCACTCAGGCAAGACAGACCTCCCTGACCAGGTCTGTAAGGAAAAGGAGGCAGAGCAGAGCTACTACATTTCTGATTCTTTAGACGTGCTCCTGTTCAGGCACCTGTATGACCAGGAGAAGGAACCACTGAAACCAGGCTTTCCAGGCCCTTCATGGTGCCTCTCCCCCATTCCCGACCTCACACTACCCCCTCAAGACACCTTGGAACACCTGGGAACATTCACAGACACACTCGCAAGCTCCACGCCGAGAGCCAATGGGTGAAGAATGAAGCCTCCACGGAGGTTCGGGTCTGATGTCATCACTGGACCTGCCCCACCCCAGATCCAAGTGTTTCCCCCAACCCTTCCCAGGGTACTACTTCCCACCCTCGGGCTCCCCATGAGGCTGCTCCCACACAGGCTGACGACTTAACAAGGGTGTAGCTTGGGAGCCTCCCATATGCTTAACCTCCGTAACAGGAGACAAACGACTTCCAGGTTAATCTGTAGGCGTCACAGGACAGTCCTCACGTAGCTGGAGCAGCAAGTTTTCGACAGGAGGCCTCAGACCAGGGACAGTATAAACTTTAGTTCATTCCAAACACCTTTGTGACAAGCCTTCATCCGGAGACCTGTGCTGTCACTGGTTGATGGGCTGGTTTGCCTGCCTTGATCCTAGATCTAGAATCCTACCTTCCCAAGCCTTCTTCCCATGGAGAAGAGAAACCGTACGGAGAAGAAAAAACAAGATGAACAAATACAACAGTACAAAATTTGTATATACACATTTGAACATTTGTCCTTTATATTTTGTAATAGGATTGACCTATGAAGAATGAAAACATTTTTTAATTAAGGGCTTGGGCTCTATTCTAATAGGTTATTGGAGTCCTTCCCAATGGAATAAAAAGAGCTGGAAATGGGGGAGGCGGGAAAGGAATGGGGGAAAGTGGAGAGGTCCAACGACTGGGGTCCAGAATAAAAGGGACCCAAGAGAAGAACCACCACACAGGACGAGACGGCCAGGCTGGCCTAGAGAAGGCGCACAGAGAGGGCAGGACATTGCTGGAGCACCGAGCCACCCCCAGACACCCTACGAGTCACCTGCTTCACCACCGCAAGAATGAAAAATGCACATGGCCCACACAGAGCATTCGTGTCAAGTGACCTTCCAGTCTTCAAACTTCGATCCACCTGCACCTGCGGACCAGGGACAAGATCCAGTCCCTGGTTTTTAACGGTGGCAGAGCATTCTATAGTCATTCAGTCTGTCCCCTGGTAACAGACGGTGAGTTTGGCATTAACCTGTATGACTAACAATGCTTGGTGAATAAACAATGTGCAAGCCCCGTAGCTGTGCAAGGATAAGGCAACGTGGCTAAATCTAAGCATACGGCTTGGTGGAAAAAAGCTATTTAGTTCCATAAACCTGGAAATTAAATATACAGAACCAACGAAAGGTCTCAGAGTACATGCCAAAAAGATCTACATTAAAGACATTAGCATGATTGTGGGAAGGTATAAGATTTAAATTATCTCCACTGTAACAGGAAGTTAATAGATTTCTTAAATTTGATAAATCAAGAAATAGTATAGGAATAGAAAAGTAAATACAAGAAGACATCGCTAAATGAATTGCTTCTGGGAATTAGGACTTAGGAGGAAGGAAGGATAAAGCAGGAAACTTTTTCCATTATAAGCTTTTTAGTCCTGCTTGATTTTTAAACTATGGGCATGTATTACCTTAATAAAATTTGAAAATTAAAATCAAAACCAAAAAAATAGCCTTAAGGGTAAAGATACAGAAGATAACGTATTAGGATTTTGAATTTCAAGACAAAGGGAACTTTTTAAAGGTTTAAATGTATATAAAATTCTATTTCCCTCTAGGAAAATTACATTACCAGTAACAAATGAGACTGCTCTTTTCCTCATAGCCTCACTAATATTAGCAATTAACTTTTTAAAACGTCTTCGTGGTAGGTTTTTAAAGTCGGAGTGCCTGTTCCTTCAAAATGGGTATTTAGACATTACCCCCCCCCCGCCCCCCCCCCCCCACACACACACACGACCGGCTCAGCCACATAACGGAGTGCTGGTAGAAAATGAAAATGCAGGGCCCCTTGTTCAAAAGCTATCAGAATTCCAAGGCAACACCAGAACCGCTTTAAGCCAAGCTCAGGAGCTCCCGCACCCAGGCCCGCGTAACCGCCCAGGGCACACCCCCGTGAAGCCAACCCCACACGCACGTTTCTGTTCGGTTATTGAATTCTGGACGTGAAGAACCTGGGAACGCTCCCTTGTAAGAACGTCAGGTGTCCTTAAGCAGCAGCTATACTTTGGAAACTGTCCATTGCCCACCTGTAAGGACCAGGTTAGCAGCGAGAGGGCACCTGCTGATGACGGAACCACGTTTAGCTGACTTGAGGGAAAACAAAACAGCTGCAGAGCACTTTTTGGTCTTAATTCATTACTGACATGAGATGAAGGAACCAGATTATTTCCTGAGAGACAAGAACATGCATAATTCCACAGGCAGGCGGCCCTGACCGAAGTTTAGCACACAGCTTTGGTGTAAAGGAGGATACTAGCTGGCAAGGGCAAGACAGGGCCCTAGTTCAAATGCCTGGAACAGACAAATCTGGTCACTGGAACAGAAAGGGAGATCAGGGAAAAGAATTCATTAAAGAACGGATTGACCCTCATTTCCTGAGGTTTTTGGATACAAAGCCCTGCCCCAAGGGCCTCACAATCCAGTAGGTCAAACAAGTGCACGGATGTTAGAAGTGTCTCAATAGGGTCCTGTCTAGGACAGCAGGGGAATGCGGTAAAAGCCTAGCAGGAAGATAGGGTGGGGAGAGAAGGCAGAGTTTCCCAAAGGAAGAAGTAAGGGAGCTGGGGGGAGTACAATACAACGTGAAACAAGGGGAAGCTCAGTACGGCAGATGGGGTTTCAGGCGGGGTAAGGACAACCAAGTCACAGCTTCCATGGAAAAGCTTACCCAGTTGGGGTCTCATACAGGCAGCCAGCCTGGGGGGAGCTGAACGAGGAGGAAGACAGGCAAACAAATCCTGCTTAGCTTCTCGCCTAGCGTTCCCGGCTTCCCTGGGAGCCCATCCCTCAGGCCAACACTCTAGATGGGAAGACAGTAAGACTTGAACTGTTGATGCATCTGAATGAGGGAGGGAGGGCTGAGCACTAACCCAGAGACAGACACCCCCACGTGAGCACACCCCCCCCCACCCCGGCACTCCAAACTGGGCTGTAGCCTCGACCCCAGGCTGCGTCAGAAGCTGGAGCTCTGGTACTTGGAACAGCAGACGCCCCTCACCAAATAAAAACACACACTTGGCCTATGCTTCCCCTGAAAGCTGTGGCTGTCGTGCCAGCAAGCTGCGGGGCTTTTCCTTCCAATTGTGCATTTTGTTCTTTATGTCCGATTACTTAATCCATTACTGGCACCCTAAAATCTAGTTGTTTCCAAAGACCTCGGGAGAAATAGCCACAGGTTCCTTCTACTGCGGCCATTTACACAGAAATCTGATTTACAGAGGACTTTCTTAGATCACCTATTCCAATTTGTTTCTTTAGGAAACAAGATGCCCTCCAGGCACTGAGTTAGGGTATGAATATCTCCGACTGTGGGCTCCCTCCCCGCCCAACCCCGTTCTGTAAATGTACTCACCATGCACGCACCACTTGCTGTCCTAATTCTGACAAGGATTTCCATGGTCTTTCATTCCTATCGAGTTTTCTGCCTTGTGGTGTTTTAAGTTTGCACCACCACACCGTCCTTGATTTCTGAGAGTCTCCCATGTAGAAAGTTCCCTGATGGCATCCTTGCACAGAACTACCTCTAGACCTCAGAGAAAGAAGAGTCCAATGTTCCGAGTGTGGCTTCCGACCGTGGCGCAGATTAGGAGGCCGGCAGGACTGGGTAACGGGGGCCATTAGTCTGAGAGCCCTAAACACACACAGTCCCCTCCCAGCTCTCCCAACCCAGACGACAGGGAAGATGGCGAGAGCGACCTTTTACTGTCCCACGACATGTGAGACGTGACAGGATGGGCTATTCTTCTGGAAGCTGGCCCTCCCACCCTGGAGGGTGCACCACGATGGGCGTTCTCGTGGATGGAAACATGTGCACGTAAGCTCTGCCCCGGGAAACAAAGGGACACATGGAAGGCAGCAAAGGACGAACCTGTAGCCCAGTTCCAATGCCCGAGAGGAGCACCCCAGTCACCCCACACGGCCCACGCCCCCTGCTCTTCCAGAGAGCCCTAGCAAGACCCCTCTCGCACCCACACCCCCGCAGGAGACTTGCCTGGGGGAACTAGGGCGATACGAAGCAGCCTCACAGGCAGAGCTGGGCTAGGAGGGGCATGAAGAGGAGACCGTGACGGCCACAGGAACAGAGGGGAGTCGCCAGGAGGTCACCGCCTCAAAGGATCTTTCAGACCCAGCAACTCGATCCTGTTATTCTCCATAGAAGGAGCCTGGCCCGGAACGGTCGGAGTCCAGAAGCCTGCGGTCAGCAGCAAGCTGCATCCCGGCTCCCGGATGCTCGGGCCAGTCTGCCCAGGCTGCTTATCAACGGCGGGCGAGAGAACTGAACGCAGCCAGGCAGCCCCAGCAGGGATGGCGAGTCCAGGGTAAAGACTGCGTAGCAGAATCGAAGTAGATACAATGGAAAGGAACAACCCCAAGCAAGGATAATGAAGGATAGAAGCGAAAAGTAACTACACATTTTCCAAACTCAGGAAGTTCTGTCTCAGCCACATAGTGTGAATTTCTGGGTCAAGATGTTGAACCCAGAATCAGTGACCCATCTCTCTGGGGTTTTCTTCATATGGAAACTCAGTAACAAACCTTAATTTATCTTAACTCTGAGCGATAGCAACTCCAACAGACCTTTCTTGGTCATTGACTAGAAATTAAATAATGGGTTAGCTGCTGGGGATCTGCGATCAAGACACTAAGCCTGTCCTCAGGGTGTTCATAGCTTAGTATTGTGTTTTAAAAAGTATTTTCACAGATAAAAGGCACTGTAAAGTCATAATTACTGCAGTTATGCTTAGGAAAAGTGAAATAATACTCTCAAGAAAATGTTAGAAATACAAGCTTCTCTTGGGGGACAGGAGAGTTGCCGGTAGAAACAGATGGAGAATTTGGTTTCTGAAATATTCAAGCTGTAAGGGACGAGGAGGTCCACAGCTGCTAATACAGAGTAGACACTCAGCAAGTATTCTGAGGTGAATGAATAAAATTATCAAAGTGTTAAGGGAAATATCCATGATGAATCAGGATAGAAAACAAAAGTATAGATTCTGAAGTCACAATGAGAACATTTAATACTCTTTAAATATCAGGACTGTCCTAAACTAATCTTCACCTTGTTCTCACCTGACATGTAAGGAACCTGAAACAGGGAGAGGATAAGACTGTGCCCCCAAATAATGAATCATGGAACACTACAGCAAAAACTAAGGATATACCGTATGGTGACTAACATTGAAAAAAAAAAAAAAAAAAAGACTGTGCCCCCATCACTCAGGACAGAATCAAAACTTGAAACCTAGCAGTTGGTCTCCAAAGTTCAACAAACTGCATACCATGCAGTGTTATGCTTTCCTAACAACACAGAAACAGTAAGTGTCTAAGATCAGAGGACGTTCTAGTGAGAATGAAGAATGGTCAGGCGGCCATGCAGATTCAGGACTGTGAGGTGCGAATAGGGCCAGAACTTGGAAAAGCTACAAGGTGAGATAGCAGAGGGGTAGAGAGTAGAATGGTTTACCTGCCAGACTAACTAGGAAAGCAGAATCCACTCCGCATATGGAAGACCTAAGGAATGAAGTCAATATAGTAATTCCAACAGGATACAATGCAACAAACCAGGAATTGACATGAGAAATCTGGTATCACCCTTACACTGGAATGACTAAGAAAGCAGTGTCTTGGCTTGGATTCACTGCCTCCCACAGAAACTCAGAGCCTGAGACTAAAGCTTATGGGCAAATACAGCAGACTCAAACAATGAAAGTTTTAAGGCCAGACACCCACCCCATACAGTCAAAAATCCAAGTACAATTTCTGGCTCCCTAAAAATTTAATTAGTAATAGCCTGTTGACCAAAAGCCTTACCAATAACAGTTGGTTAACACATACTTTGTATGTTTTGTGTTATATACTGTTCTCCTTCCAAAGAATAGAATGTTCATGAGAAAAACCCATTTACAGTACTATATTTTTAAAAATCCACATACAAATGGACCCATGCATTTGAAATCCACATTGTTCAAGCATTAACTAGAATTTAGGAGGGGACTCCAAGAAGCTAGAGGTGTTGAAATGGGGGAGAGGCAGAGAATGAAACCTAAGATGCATTGTTGAGGTCACTGCTGTGGGCAATGGAAGCCCAATCCCACCCCAGGGTCTTCTGAGGAACATGTAGTACACTCAGATTTTTCCACCTAAGGATTGACTGGAAGAGGTATTTGTTCATCGGTTTCTACCGCTCATTGACAGAGCGTCACCTTCAGGAGACTGAGTTCCTACATTTCCTAGCTGTACGTGCTTGTCAAGCAGGCTTTTGGGAACCTCTACAAGTGTCATGGAAACCCCAGGACAGAAGGTGAAAGATGTCATAGCGCTTGAGAAGAGTTGAAACCATCCAGAGCTGTCCAGTTGAGCTGTGCTGAAATCAGGGAGGCTGAAAGGATGGCAGTTAGGGCACTAGTGGGGCCTAATACTGCAAGAGTTCTCAGAACCCAGGGGTTGGCACCAACCAGTACAAGCTGGAATTAGAGTGGGAACCATGGAGGGGGTGTAGCTGCTGCTGGAGAGGCTAACCACAGCTGGGGGTGGGGGGGAGGAAGAGAGATCCCTGCTTCTCCCTTCCTTCTGTCCTCCAACCTCCCATTGGCCAAAGCCAGCTGACACAGCAGTCTGGCAACGACTGCAGCAGATAGGTTCTCGCCTTCTCACTCTAATAGTGTCTTTTGATATAAAGACATCACGTTAATGTAGTCCAATTGATCAGTCCTTCCCTTAATGGTTAATGCTTTGGGTATCCTACCTAAGGAACACAGGTCATAAAGATGTTCTTACGTGATCTTTTAGAAACTTTAATCATTTTATCCTAAATGTTTACACATATAACCTGCTTCAGTTTTCTCTTGGAGTAAGGTGTGAGGCTGGGATCAGGTTTTAATTTTTTCCATTTCCATATTCAGTTAATCCAGAATTGTTAGGGGAAAAATCTTTACCACTATTTTTCAATGCCATATGGTCATAAATCAAGTGTCCAAGTGCGAGTCTATTTCTGGCCTACCATTTCATCAGTCTGTGTTCCAAAACCACAAGGTCTTAACTACTTTCACGTTATCTTGAAATCCAGTAAAGTAACCCTCCAACTTTTTTCTTTAAAATGTTCTTAGCTATTCCTGGTCTTTTGCGTTTCCATGTAAATTTTACAGTTTTCAATTGACACAAATTATTGGAAATTTTATTGGTATTTCACTGAGCCTGTTAATTTGGGAAGAGGTGATTAAAGATTTATCCAATATATGTAAAGAACTCTAAGAAAATGTCGGAGGAGTGCCTGGGAAGCTGCCTTCAGCTCAGGTCATGATCCCAGGGTCCTGGAATCGAGCCCCCAAATCAGGTTCCCTTCTCAGTGGGGAGTCTGCTTCTCCTCCTCCCTCAGCCCCTCCCCCACCTCATGGCTCTCAAATTTTTTAAAAAGCCTTAAAAAAAAAAAAAAGAATCCAAAAGAAAAATGCACAGAGGCTTAAGTGGACACTTCACAAAAGAGACTATCCAAATTGCAAACAAACAAGTGAAAATGTTTCCACCTTATTAGCGATCAGGGAAATCAGACTGAAAACCACGCCTTCATCTTTCGGGCTGCTTATAACAAAAATACCACAGACCGCGTGGCTTCTAGATTTCTCACAGTTCTAGAGACTGGACATCCAAGACGGAGGTGCCAGCATGGTCAGGCAAAGGTCCTCTTCCAGATCACAGACTCACATGGTGGAAGGGGCGGAGGAGCTCTTGGGGGTCTCTTTATAAGAGCAGTGATCCCACTCATGAGGGCTCTGCCCCCAAGAGCTTAGCACCTCCCCAAGGCCCCACTTCCCTACCATCACCTTGGAGGTTAAGTTCTTAACAGGTGAATGTCGGGGGTACACAGAAATTCAATCTACGGCGCACAGTAGCACGAGACACTTGCCGACGACGCCCAGTGACGGTAAGGTGGGACACCTACGATAGTCAGGTACTGCTGATGAAAGGGTAAGACAGTAGATAACCGCCAACGCTAAACATACACCCTAGGACCTAGCAACTTTATTTTTGGCATATGCCCAAAATACATGTTCTCACCAAGAGATACATAATGTTCAAGAAAACAATACTCCTAATAACCAAGTGATAGAAACTGTCCACCTGCCCGTTAGTACCAGGGATAAGTGGTGCTCCCATTCACACAGGAAAATAAACTAGTATATGGAACAATGAAGAAGAATCCCACACACAAGGTTGAGGAAAAGGAGCCAGACACAACGCACACTGCTTTGTCACTAGGTCATTTCACGTAAAGCTCAGAAACCGGCATCACCAACATCTGGTGTTAGAGGCTGGGACAGTGAAGACTTTCAGAGAGAAGAGCGTTGTCACCAGGAGGAAGCACAGGAAACGCTCCTGGGATCCTAGGGAATATTCGCTCTTGATCTAAGTGGCAATTACACAAGTGTGTTTAGGATAATGTACGTACACTTATCACCTATGCACAGAATATGTGCATGCTTCCATTTTAAGACCTTAATGTACGTAAAGCATTATAGTTATGGACACATGTTAGGGACTTAATATTAGCCACAACGAATAAAATGATGAAAGCTGGACAAGAGGCATTTGTAGTATTTCAGAACATCTGTTAATTCCCTTATTAATACCCTGGAGCCAAGGCTGCAGTAGAGACAACGTGTAGTGGGAGGGATCCAGGGTAAAGTGTGTTCTAGCAAGCATGCCATTTGGAACAGCAGGGGAAGTGCCCATTCCCGTTGCCTGTGTCCCCGAGGCTACAGTGGCCCTTCTGTCACTTCCTCATTGGACATACAGGAGAAATTGTGCCTTGGATGCTTAATACCAAATCCTCTGGGACACCCATACCCTTAGCAAGTAGACCTCTTCCTTTTCCCCACTTCACGTCAATTAACATTTACCACCCTACGCATAATTAAGACCCATTTAATTATAAACATTCAAAAGGAGTCCTGCTCCCACAAAGAGGCCCCTTTCTGACAAAGAGGATTTCCACACAATCTAATCTGCTGTGCATTAAGCTTTGCCCCGCCTAGCTCTAATTCCAGAATTCCTGAAATCGCACTGTCGCCTGATCCAACCTCTGGGGCTGTCTGCAGTCATCCTGCAAGCGTGGGGGGGGGGGCACTTCCTGTTACAGAGCTCTTCCCTCGCAGCTGGGCCACCGTCCAGATGGCCTCCACCCCCAGGTTTACCGCCCTGGTTACACGTCCTCCCTGAAGTGGAGAGACTTTACAGGCCGGCTGATACACCTGCTTCACTCCACCACACAGTCCTTGCTCTGGGCCCACCAGAGCCACAGCGCTCCCTGAAAGTCTCCCGCCAAGCAGCAGGCCCCACGCTCCCCGGTCAGTACTTCCCCAGCTTAATAGCCTCACCCCACCCCTCCACCAAATGGTAGAGTTCTCCCTCATTCAGTGCTGCGTCTCTAGCTCTGCGCCTGGGTCGGCAACCAAGTCGTATTGGCTTTTGAATAAATACCCGGTAGCTGGGACGGCAGAAGCCTCCGGCATGTCGTCACTGCACGGTTTCACCCCACTAGACGTGGGACGGACACTGAGCTGAGCTAGGAGGAGGACGGGACCAGAAAGAGGGTGCTAACCCAGCACCCCGGATCACCAGGGCGGAAGTAGAACAGCCAAGTCAACACTGGGGGGCGGGAGCAAGCCTGTGTCCACGTCACTAGGTCAAGACTAGTCACGCCCAAAGCAAGAATGATGAGCGCAGGGGCGGAGGGAAGAGCTCCTAGGACTTGGCAACGTATCACGTGAATTAGGGCTTCCATGGGAACAGAAGAACTGAAAGCCTAGGGCACAAGCCCTAGGGGGCAACATCAGGCTACAGTTGTGTGGTATAGACTACGCACCCCACCGAACGGGACAATCCCAGCACAGCACCAGTGGAGGACGACCAGGAAGCTACTGGGCGGAGTGGCAGAACCCGATACCCTTCGTGTCCTGAAATCTGGTCTCCTCGCCCACCATCGTCCTGAAATCGCAGTCCCGAAATCTGGCTAAACAAACTCGACAGCCGTACAGAGCGTAGCAATTAGCTCTCCTACAGCAACGAGCCCGTGCCTCCCCCCACAGCTTGCCAACACACAGCGTTTCCAAACTTTCTCATCTTTGTCCATCTGACTGATGAAAATTAGCATTTCAGTGAAGCTTTAATTTGCATTTTTCTAATTATAAAGGAGGGCGCTCATCTTTTCACGAGCTTAGGAGCTGCTCCTAGGTCCTTTCCTCGGAGCTATTTATCGCTGCCTTTGCTGGGTTTTCTAGCAGGCTATTGGTCTGTTCCCACACAACCTGCAAAGACCACTTAGTGTCCTGCCACCAAGGACTGACTTCAGTACTTCTGATGTGTCTTTTGACTTCGCTTTTGTCAAAGAACCTTTAATAGTTGAATTTTTATAACTGCTATGTTTGTGGCATGCTTAGCTAGGCCTTCTCCTAACCAGAATTATTAAAGACTCCCTTGGGGACACCTGGGTAGCGCAGTCGTTAGCAGTCGTTAAGCGTCTGCCTTCGGCTCAGGGCGTGATCCCGGCGTTCCGGGATCGGGATCGAGTCCCACATCGGGCTCCTCCGCTAGGAGCCTGCTTCTTCCTCTCCCACTCCCCTGCTGCGTTCCCTCTCTCGCTGGCTGTCTGTCACATAAATAAAATCTTAAAAAAAAAAAAAAAAAAAGACTCCCTTGATTTTTCTGGTCATTTATGGCTGGGGGGGGTACTGAAAACGTTAATTCATTTGGTCTAGGATGTTAGGTATGCACAATGTGTTTTTTGGGGGTTGTTTTGGGATGGCTAAATGCCATGGACTGAATAGGTAGATACCCTTCCGCTCATGGTTTGGGAAGGCCTTTAGGAGAGCTTACCTCACCATAGGCATCTGGGTCCATATTTAGACCTTCTAATCAATGGCCTATTTATGTGGTAGTATGGAACTGTTTTACCTTGTATAATTTTATGTTCAAGAGTAGGAGTTTCCCTAGCTATTCTTGTTCTGATCACTCCACATGAGCTTCAGGGTCAGCTTTCCTTAAGAGAAAAAACTGCTGCTGGGGACTTAGACGGACACCACATTCACAGCTTAACTTGTAGAACCCCTATCCAAGAGAGCATTACATCCTCCCCCACTTGCTCACATCTCCCTTTGTCCTGCAGAAGATGGTTTCCTTCAACTAGATCTTACCTATTTCTCTAGATTCTCACAAGCTTCCTTGTTGCTAGGCTAGGTGCTCCCCCATCATACCTACCTGGTTATAATCGATATGAATGCTATTGTGCTCTTTACAGGTTTTATTATAGGCAGCCACGTTTCTAAATTCTTATTTGAATAATTCTATGGGATTTTCTAGAGGATCAAGTTCATATTCTCTCACACGTTGGCTAGAGTCATGTTCAGAAGGTCATGATAGCAGACATACTCTAGACAGGCCTTTGCTACTACTATCTTAATATAAATGAAGGTCGCGCTTTCCGAACCACTTGTAAATGCCTGGAATAAACCCCACATAGTCACATTTTAAAATCATAATCTATGAAGACCAAGTTGTTGGCTAGTTTAGGGTGTCTGCACCAGTGTTTGTAAATGAAATTGATCTACGGATTTTATTATGTTCAGTCCTCATTATACTTATCAATTCTATGATTAGATCAAAGAATTTTGGAAGCTTTCCTTCTTTTATGCGCTCTAGCAGCGCTCTGTCCAACACAGTGGCCAACAGCAACATGTGGCTACTTAGTTAAGATTAAATTAAAATAGCGTCCCTGGAAGCAGCTGCACTCAATGCCATGGCCACACTGGGCAGCGCCGTCAGACCATTGCCATCACAGACAGCAGTGCTCCAGAGAAACCGAACAGGCAAGCCAATCGTTTGTCTTCTCGTGATAGGCTTTCAAGGAGTAATTCCTGAAGAAAGGTTTTGGGAACTAGGGTCAGATTTTCTACTTTTTCTGGAACTGCTTGTGACCATTTATACATTCATAGAAAGTCATGTGATTCAATGAAGTATGGAAGAGTTTGAGGAAATAACTTCAGATTAAGAGAACTCTAACCACCACCTCTTCTGAGGACAAAACACCTGCTTGTCCGGGCAGATGAGGGGGTGGCCAACGATAGCGCTGTGTTACTCAAACACTACCCTGAAGGTATCTCCTAGATGTGACAGAGGTCTACAATCCTGTATAACCTGAATGAACAGGATCCAACCACCCAAAAGGCCACAAGAGCAGAAAAGAGGCGTCCCAGAAGAAACTCCACTCTCATCGCAGTTGGGGCTCATCCAGTGTCCCAGCCCGCCCTTCCCAGGGGCCCAGCCCCTGCACTCCAGACTTCCCCAGGCAGGCCCCACAATCCTGGATGCCACTAGGTCTCTCCACTAGAATGCCAACTGTTTTTTCCACCCTGCCCTAGGGACTACTTCCACTTACCTTTAGTCTTATCTTCCTGTTTCCCAAATCGTTCCTACATTAACTCCCCGACTCTGGTTCCCATAGAATTTTTTTTTTAAATGGAGATTAATACATTTATTCTGATTATAAATGGAGATTTCTACTTCCCTGAGCTGCCTTGGTATTCCATAAATCATACCAGAGTTCTAAAATTGATATTTTCTAGGTAGTCTGCAATTTAGGCTTGGATTTTGTTCTGAGTTGTCTAATGGAGTAACTTGTAAGATAATCAATTTTGTAGGGAGGAATCCCATTTCCTTAATTTTTTCATTATCTTTTAATGACTTATTAGAAAATGCTCCTTTTGGAATGTGTTTGTGGATTAACGTATGGTCAGATTGTCTGACTATCCCATGGGAACTTGAATGAAAAATGCATTGTGTTTTCAGGCTACAAAGTAGGTTATCAGTTTTACTTTTCATCTTGAAACCTTGTACATAATCCCCTTTTGCCCACTTGCTCATGAACTAAAATACTTAAAGTCCAGTAGTATCTATTTTCTAGGATTTCTCATCTATGAATGACCATTATGATCCACATCCTTGAGTATTAGGAAGGGCACTTTTGTTTTTGTTCAATGCTTTCGGCTTTGAATTCAACCATATTGGATATTCTGTTTGAATTTGCCTAATATAACTGTCCTTACTTGCATTTTCAAGCTTTCTGAGTCTCTTTTAGAATGGAGTCTTATCTTGTGATTTAATCTGACCCTTTTCTTTTGAATAAGTTTGACCTACTTCTATTTGACATAATTTGGAGTTGTCATTCTGCATTACAGGTCAGCAGGTGCTGAAGCAAGCGTCCTATATTGAAGTCCGTGGCTTTTCCTCTACATGCAGTCGGGTCTGGTTTTGGATTTCTTTACATTTCAAATGCTGGCATTTTTTGTTCTAGTGGTTCCATTTATAACTGTTCCTTTATATATACCCTTAACTATTAGATAATCTAAGAAAAGTTATGAAAAACGATATAATTTCCTCTTCATCCCTTGAATTTCCCTCTTCCACTACCCGATTTTAGCTTATTGCATTTATTTTCTTGAATATACTTACACCTATCTTATTGGATATTTTATATTACATCTTTTAGTCTCCAGCTACAAAAAATGACATCAGTATAACCAGACTACCTCCCACGTTCCTTGTCCTCCCGATTGTAGCTTATGTATCTTTAGTCTTATCACTTTTCTATTGTTAGATCATATAACATTTACAATCTCCCGGTCCCTTGTCAGTTAAATTCTAAGTGTACAGTTAAATTATTCTTGCCCTTCTCTTTGCTATATGTTCTGGCATCTTAGTTGGTTCAAGTTCACCCACTAGATTTTTGAAGGACTCGCGAAAACAAGTTTAACCTGTAATGACTCAAAAGCACACAACAAAAATATTGTTGCCTTTGTAAAAGTTCGTATGGAGGCGTTTGGATCAGATTTTAAGTCTGAAAGGCACTACTCTGCGGTCTCTCATTGTCTGTGGCTCAGGAGAAAATTGAATTGTTGGCTCATTTGTCATAAGCAATTCACCTTCACATGTATTCCAAGATCTAGGACTTTTTCTTCGGAGATCCCACTTACATGGATTTTGGATCTCCTTTTGAATTCCACACAGAACAGGGAGAACAAGAACGATATTTTTTTCAATTAACTTGCCTTATTTCTATACCTGGTACCCCTTCCTAAGTCTTCACCGGGGTCCTTAACTCTATCCTCTGCTTTCCTTTAAATTTCACTGTTACTAACGGGATAATGGTACTGGTTTCCTTTTTCTTCATTCCTGTTCCTCGATGCTTAGGTTTTCTCTCTTCCTTGAGCTCTTGCTCCTTCTGGGCTGTATTCATAGAAGAGATTTCACTATTTTAGAATCGGGAACGTTCATTTCCTCCATTTACATGCTTTGCTAGGATCTATTCTTTAGGATACCGTTGGTTTAACCTACTCCTTTATTTTCTTCTTGTATTGGGGTACAGACCCTGTAAGGGTTCCTCTTCCACCTAACTCATCTTCGGGGCATCCTCCTGAACCTGGACCACGTTCCAGGCTACTTGAACTTCTTTACAATCGTTGGTTTTGGGGCCGCAGCATTTATCCACTGCTCTTACCAACTCAGTTGAGAGATGCCGCTGCAGTCCTCAGTGAGCTGTCTCACGGACTAGGAGACCAGCCGTCTCCACGTAGGACTCCCTAGAGTTTCCCCACTCATCCCCACTTTCTCCAGTTCTGGAAACAATCTGGGTCCAGAAAAATGAAAGCTTTAGAACAAAAGCTCGTCCTACCAGTCTGTAGGCTCTATTTACCATTATTGAGAAGGAGGAACTTTATGTCGATGTGCACGCTCTACTGTACGGGGTATCCTCTGCTGACAAGCTCCCCCCACCTCCTTCTGTGTGCGCCCTGCTTGATTTGCTCAGCTTTCAGAAGCCATTCCACTTACTTTGTGATCTGATGTTTTTAACGTTTCCTAACTTTCCAATTTATATTTTGATTCTCCTTCCCTTCTCTTTTACAGCATTTCCAAGAGAAGAATCAACATTCTGCTACCAACTTCAAACTAAAAAGCCTTTTAGTGATTTCAAATGCACTGGCTTAGCGCCCAGAGAACTTCAGGGTGGGGGGTGGGGTGGGAAGAAGACTTCCAAGACACCAAAGTGTCCTAGGAAGACAATCTTTTTTTAGTGTTAATATCTCTGGGTGTTAGATCATATGGATTGTGTAAATTCAAGCAGTAGATTCTGCGCAGACCTGGAGTGTCCATTTTTAGGGGTGCCTTCTTCCTCACCTGAAGTATCTCATCATTCCCTTGTTTTGATAATGAGTCTACCAAGGGTCCTAGCTTTATACATAAACCTTCCATCCTGCCTCTTCACTTACAAAGCATTTTCCATACATACATACATGTGTAGGGGTGTGTGCGTGTATGTGTGTGGATATGTTAAACCCTACCTTAGCTTTCACTACTTTAAAGGTCATGAACCAAGCAAGGATTTCTGATCCTACATAGTACAAGAAATCAAAGGCATCCCGATTAACCAAAGAAACTCCCATAGAGCAGCTCAACAGTCATGATCTCCCCTAATCACGCACAGCTGGTAAGTGCTTCAGCATTCACCCCAAGGATGAAACCCTGAAATCTGCCCTCCGACCAAGTGAAGGATCAGCACAGAGCTCAGGTCTTTGAAGAAAAGCAGGGTGGTCTAACTCCAGATCTGTTCAAAAGTTGCCTGAAGTGCACGACCAGCTATCCCCGGGAGTGAACGATTTTCTACACCAGTGTAAAGATGGCCTTACTTTGGTCGGTAGCATGCATCCTCACGTGTCTTCTCCCTACCCATGTAGCCACCCCTCCTCCCCTTCTCTCCTCCACAACCATAGCTAAGACCACCCGTTTTGGGGAGCGTCTGAGGGAAAGGCACTTCAGAGGGAATTCAAAGCAGAAAACCCTGCCAGCCCCACAGGTGAGAAGGAAAAAGTTTGGTTGGATAGAGTGTTCTAGGTTCGAAACCATCAGATGGTAAGGACGAAACAAGGACTTCCGAGCGTGCCAACATGTAGAACACGTACTGCTCGGGTACTTAAAACAACAAACCTTACTCTAGATTTTTCAGCACAAAAGGATTCAAGAATATATATCCAGTTTCTAATAATGGCAGGGAAAATTCAGAAGACTAACATGCTAGATAACTTTTAAAAAATCTTTAAAGAATGAGATCACATAGCATTGTCCACAATAGCTAAATCATGGAAGAAGCCAAGATGCCCTTCAACAGACGACCGGATTAAGAAGATGTGGTCCATATGTACAATGGAATATTACTCAGCCATCAGAAAAAACGAGTTCTCAACATTTGCTGCAACATGGATGGCACTGGAGGAGATAATGCTAAGTGAAATAAGTCAAGCAGAAAAGAATTATATGGTTTCACTCATTTATGGAACATAAGAAATAGGAAGATCAGTAGAAGGGAAGATGAAGGGGGGGGTAAACAGAAAGGGGAATGAAACATGAGAGACTATGGACTCTGGAAAACACTGCAGGCTTCTGAGGTGAGGGGAGTAGGGGAATGGGATAGGCTGGTGATGAGTATTAAGGAGGGCACGTATTGCATGGTGCACTGGGTGTTATACACAAACAATGAATCACAGAACTTTACATCAAAAACTAGGGATGTACTGTATGGTGACTAACATAATAAATTATTTTTAAAAATGCAAAAAAAAAAATGAGATCAGTAGTAAGAAATACAAAGCCAAACTAAAAGGAAAGTGAAAAACCAAGGAGCTATGGGAGCATGGAATCTGCTTTGGCCCCAAGGGTGTTTGGCAATTTCAGCCAATTTGAATTTTTTTCTTTTTAAGTGGTCTCCAAGGGCAAGAGAAACAGAATCAACACCAAGGGCCTGCACAAGATAGAGGATCGAACAGAAGCCTCTCTCCACAATGAAGACCCTAATGGCTTACACCCTGGAGTAGGAGTGAGCCAGAAGTAGACCAACACTCACACAGTCTTGTCCTGCGGGTTCATTTCACTAGAGCCCAGGGACTCTCAAGCCCTGAACTTGGGTTAAGAGGACCCTAAATCAACAGTCCAATCCACTGCTGGCACCTGGCAAACACACAAATCTTCTCTGGAGGAAGAGATTCATTCTACATATGAACTCATTCCTAGGACTTTTATTTATGGTGAGAACACAGTCCAATAAGGCACATGGAGAAATAGACTCCATAAAAGAATCAGAAATCCACTGCCTCATATTGACACAGAGAGATTATACAATTATTATGCTTGCTGATAAAACTTGAAAATAAGTGCTCCGAGAACAGGAAATTGAAATTCACAAGTTACATTAGAAATTTCAAATATTTGAAAAAGAACCAGATAGAAATTCTGGAACTAAAATTAAAATATAATGGATAAGAAATAGACAAACCTATAAGCCAAGATAACCAGAATTGAGCAGCGTGATTAAGAACAGAAAACATGAGAAATACAGTGAGGCTATGTAACCTACATTTAATCAGACATGGAGAGAGACAACCAAGTACAGACAATGTATGGAAGGATGATGGCTAAGGGCTTAGCATTTTTTTTTTTAAGACTAATTTTTTAAAGTAATCTCTACACCCAACATGAGGCTCAAACATACAACTCCAAGATCAGGAGTCACAAGCTCTACCAACTGAACCAGCCAGCCACCCCCAAGAACTTTCTAGAACCAAAGAGACCCCAATCAAGACAAAATCCCCCTAGAAGAAACCCACGCCTACATATGCTGTAACTGTAGAAAACAAATGACAAAGGAAAAAATCTTAGGAGCCAGAGCCCTTGCCCACAAAAAACAATAACAAAACAAAAAAACCCACATTTCCAATACTTTTAAAGGAAGCCTTTAAGAGCAATGGAATTGGATAGTTTAGCAGCAACTGCCAACCTACGGTTTGTTTTATGTGAGAGAAAGAACAGATGCATGAACACACAGGTAGGGTGAGGGGCAGAGGGAGAAGCAGATTCCCAGTTGAGCAGGGAGCCTGACTGGGGTTGGATCCCAGGACCCTGAGATCACAGACCTGAGTCGAAGGCAGATGCTTAGCCAACTGAGGCACCCAGGCACCCCTGCCAACCTCAAGTTCACACTCAGTAAAAACGCTCAAAAATAAGGGTGAAAGTAATAAGGAAAATATGAGATGCCACCATCCATGTGCCAAATTGACAAATACTAAAAACTCTGATGATGCCAAGTGCGAGCACGATGTGGAACAACTTGAGGGCTCAGAACCCGTACAAATCACCACCCCCCTGTAAGAAGGTCCTTCATTATTGCAAATTTGAGGATCTGCATTCATTACGACCTGGCAGTCCCACGCGGGTGTCTGCCACCACAAACTTGGCCTATTGTGTAAGCAATCTTGTCTGTCTTTACTTCTAGGTACAAAGTCTCAAAAATCCTTGAATTTACTGATTATTAAGAGTATCTTTGTTATGCTATTGAGGGGACTCCTAGTGGGGCCCTAGGTAGCTTCTAGATGGGGGCTGGTCACCAGAAAGGCAGTAGAGAGTTGGAATTTTCAGCCTCTTGATCTCTAGGGCAGAGGTGGGCCAGAGATGGAGTTTGATGGTTTAATCATACCTGTGTATTGATACCCCAAGAAAAACCCTGTAGACGGGCACAGTGGAGCTTTCTGGTTAGTGAACACACTGATGGGCTGGAAGGGTGATGGACCCAGATTCCCCAAGAAGGCTTGGAAGCCTGCATGCCCCACCCATCCCCATCCAGGTCTCCAGGCTGTTTCCCGTCTGTATTCTTTATACTACAGCTGATAAGTATGGTGTTTTTAGGGAGTTCTGAGAGTCCTTCCAGCAAGTGATCAAATCTGAGAGGGTTGTGGAAACTCCAGATTTACAGCCCGTCAGAAGTGCAAGCAGCCCCACGACTTGCCACTGGCATTTGGAGCGGGACTGGTTTTGTGAAGGACTGAGCACCGGTGGGATCGGGGGCTAACTCCAGGTCGTCAGCGTCAGAACCACACTGCTGTCCCGTGGTCAGCATAGAAAAAGCGTTTTGATACAGAGGGGAGGGGGGTGGGGGAATGGGATAGACCGGTGATGGGTAGTAAGGAGGGCACGTATTGCATGGTGCACTGGGTGTTATACACAACTAATGAATCATCGAGCCTTACATCGGAAACCGGGGATGTACTGTATGGTGACTAACATAATAAAAAATCATTATTAAAAAA
The DNA here is from genome assembly GCF_024610735.1 of Ursus americanus. Lineage (NCBI taxonomy): Eukaryota > Metazoa > Chordata > Mammalia > Carnivora > Ursidae > Ursus > Ursus americanus. The sequence goes on from NC_142128.1 coordinate 44,708,309, forward strand.
ATAAAAAATAAAACCAAAAAAAAAAAAAAAGAAAAAGCGTTTTGAAAGTTCTAGCGGTCTGGGCAAAAGGGGGAGTCATCCCGAAGATGCGTAGCTGGCACCTGTAGTAAGGGTGGTCTTACGAGGGACTCACCGTTCACCTGTGGGGGCCACACGAGCGCTCCCCATTGTCAAGATCAAGTTGTAGTACATCTAGTTGGATTCAGGGAACATGCCTGTGTACTAGGAAATCTGGGTAAGTGTTCAAAGCACGGTTTGGAGGGTCCCCAACCCAGAAGTGACTCATCTATCCACAGAACTGGTAAGCCGTGGAACAAGTGGGAGTTCGAGCTCTCTACCACACATGAAAAGGATGAATATTGAAGACAGAATAGGCCAGGTACAGAATATGTAAGGTTTTCATGGAACCTCAAAAACAGGCAAAGCTAAGTTATTGTTTGATGCACAGAGAACTATAGGAAAGCCAATAATTACCCTACAAATCAGGAGTTTTTTCTTCCTTACAGGGAACAGTATTGTGATGGTCAGAGGACACACTATTTCTGGCACCCTAAGAATCTGCCTATTTGTTGACCTAAGTAATGGTTTTCACTTGATTAAACCATAATTCAGGTTTTATGACTGTAAGCCCTATTTCATAATTTAAGAGCTTTAGAAAGAATTAAAGAAAGCTAGGAAACCCATAGGCAGGTTTATATAATTAATGTAGCAGTGAACTATTAACAAAGGATTCCATTGAGAAGTAGAAATTTAAGATAAATACAGACCTGAAATTAGTTGAAAATGGAAGAGGAGGAAATAAAGGGAGCTCTTAAAATTTGCTTAGATACACAAGGGGACACAAATAGGTAGTTTCTTGGCAGGCATAAAATGTACGTTGAGGATTTGTTAAGATCCCTTGTAGCACGGGACCACTTAGAGTACACATGGGCATGGGTTTGGGCAGTGCTCAGGTGCTTCCAAAGGCCTTACAGAGCTTACTTCTTCTCCTCCATGAATTCTCAGCAGTCTATAAGAATCCATTTGCATAATCTAGGAAAGTCCAAACTCCAGGACAAACAAGGAGAAGGCAGACCCAAAGCAGTACACGCAGGAGCATCAGGACATGGAGAGCCACAGTTCCTGAGACCCTGGAAGGAACCAAAGTCCCCGCAAAGGGACAAGGACCCATGCTTTTACAGTAGGAATGCCCCCCCCCCCAAAAAAAAAAAGCCAATGGATGCTACCCTGTTTGCTCTAATCGTCAAAAGCAAAGCTGCTTTCCAGATAAAGTTGAAGATACTGGTATCACCGCTAAAGTTTCAAATATGTAAGGTTGTTGATTCCCGTTAATTTCTATTCAAATTGCTGGTAGGACTACTAAGTCCGATGAGTTTGAAAGAATGCTGGCGGAACTCTCAGAAGTAACTAGAAATGAATTAAAGACTGAAATGCAAGATCGAAACCATGAAACTCCTGGAAATAAAGGGAGAAAGCTCTTTTGACATTGGTCTCGGTGAGGATTTCTTCGGATAGGACCGCAAAGACACAGTCAACAAAAGCAAAAACTAGGACTACATCAAACTAAACCCCCCCCCCCCCCGCACAAGGAAACCATAAAATCAAAGACGACACCTGGAATGGGAGAAAACAGGTGCAAGCCATATAGCTCATAAGGGGTTAAAATATAAGGGACTTTTAATAACAAAATCCAATTTAAAAAATCCAATTAAAGCAGCAAAGTGGGGCGCCTGGGTGGCTCAGTCAGTTAAGCGTCTGACTCTTGATTTTAGCTCAGGATCTCAGGGTCCTGGGATCCCACATGGGGCTCCCTGCTCAGTCAGGAGCCTGCTTCTCCCTCCCCATCTGCCCCTCGTCCCCACTCATGCTCTCAAGATCTAAAAAAAAAAAAAAAAAAAAAAAAAAGGCGGGACGGGGGGGAAAGAACTTGAATATTTTTCTGCAGGAGATATACGCACAGCCAACAAGTTCATGTGAAGGTGTTCACCATCACGATCAGGGAAACGCAAGTCAACTGCAAAGAAATATCACCTCACACCTGTTAGGATGGCTTTTAGCAGACAAGTGTTGGCGAGGATATGAAGGGAACACTTGTGTACTGTTGGTGGGAGCAAATCTGTACAGCTATTCAAAACAGGATAGAGATTCAAGAGATTAAAGATAGAATGGTCATATGATCCAGCAACCCCACTTCTGGGTATGTGTCAAGAAACAGATCAGTATCTCAGATCTCTGCATTCCCATTTTCTTTGCAGCGTTATTCACAACAGCTAAGCTACAGGTGCAACCCAAGGGTCTATCAATAGATGAATGGAGGGAGATGTGGTATATTCCCACGATGGACTATCATTCAGCCATGAGAAACCAGGAAACCCAGCCATTTGTAACCTGGCTGAAACTGGAGAACATTAGGCTATGTTTAAGCCAGAAAGACAAACACTGTATAATCTCACTGAAATGTGGAATCTTGTGGGGGGGGTGGGACGCGGAAGTCAAACTCAGATGCAGAATGGTAGTTACCAAGGCCTAGGGGAAATGGGAAGGTGTTGATTAAAGTGTATAAACCTTCAGTTATAAGTCCCGGATGTAACATACAGCACGGTTACCATGGCTAATACTACCGTATTGCATACTTGAAATCCGTTAAGTGTAGATCTTAGCGTTCTCACAAATGAAGTAACCATGCGAGGGGATGGAGGTGTTAATGGACCGGACTGTGGCAATCATTCCCCAAGGTATACATCAAATCACATTATGGGCTTTGAATACATCCAATTTTGTTAGTTATATCCAATAAAGTGGCAGGGGGTGCAGGGAGGCTGGTGGAGTATTCTTAGTGGAGTCCCTAGTTGTGGCTTATGTATACCCCTGATGTTACAAACGGCCAGTCCATCTTTTCAGCTTTAATACCCAGAGAACACAAGCGACTTGTCATTTGTTCCTGCATGAAAGCTAGAGCTTTCCCCTTCGTAATACCTACCGTTCGATGCCATCTGATCCACAGGGACTGAACCACCTCCTTATCCCTCAGGACCTCACTAGCCCACTACATCCTCAAGGTCATGCGGATTGATCCCGGAAATAAGTAGCAAGTACCTTCTGTGTTTTAAAGCCAATAGGGTAAATTTCGCAAAAAGAAGGATCAGTCATTTCAGAGGGGGCCATTCAGAAAGAGCCTAGGAGATTACCTGCGGCACGCAAGTTGTCATAGAAGCTCCCCGCTGCAGAGGGGATTTTTAAGGTTTTATCAGAGAACATACAAGCCCAGGGGGAGAGGCAGATGGAGCAGCAGACTCCCCACTGAGCAGGGAGCCCAATGTGGGACTCGATCCCAGGACCCTGAGATCATGACCTGAGCCAAAGGCAGACGCTTAACCAACTGTGCCACCCAGGTGCCCCAAGAGTTGGATATCCAACCAACTGAGCCCCCCAGGCACCCCTGTAGAAGAGATTCTTATTCAGAGTCAGGAGAACTCTGTTGTCCATCACCCTCCCCCTCTGACCAGCCCAGATCTTGCTAAAGGGACTAATATAAGCCCATAATGATCAAGATAGGATAGGCATGACCTCAAAAGCATGGACTTCACTCACCAAGTCTAACTTGGTTACTCAATGCCAAATGCCCAACTCTCAAGTGGGAACTGGCACAGTCCTCTGTCATGAATGGGGTAGCAACTGGCCTTCAAGAAACACACATTAGGAATTTAGATTGGCTTCCCTGATCATACAACTTCAGGCACCATCTTCGGTAGCTACTCCTTACGCACTGTTATGACATCCTGCTTAATGCCTCTGACCGAGGGACATGTTTAACAACGAAAGTGAGGCAATAATCCAATGCCCATGGAAGGAACCAGCCAAATCGAGGTTTTGATTTGTGAAAGGCTCTCATAGTGATATATAATCTCCTGTGGCTCCTGCAGGTATTTAAGATTTTACACAAATGTTTTAAAATATTAAATATTAAAGATCCATTTCTATATCATCTTTAACCTATAACACAAAAAGACATTTTCATATTTAAGTGACATGCTATTTAATTTGCTTTAGGTACGTATGACTACCCAACTGCATTCGAAGTTTTACACTTTGATAGATCAAGTTGGATTTGGAACCCAAATGTAGCTTTCTGTAATCACCACCTTGGATTTAATCATAATTTCTCTTAATACAGAGACTGCCTAATATGCTACATAAGAGTTTTAATTAGCTGAATGCCACTTAAAGATTTGGTAAGATCATATTGAGGCAAATTTGAATTATCATTAACTTATATTTCAATATCAGGCTTCATTATAGTTCTTGTACTTTTTGGATAGCCTATTAGGGGTATGAATTCATAGTTGCAGGTTATTTAAAACCATACAGCGGCCGGAACCGTGAAGCAGGGTTTCTTTTTAAGATTTTATTTATTTATTCGACAGAGATACAGACAGCCAGTGAGAGAGGGAACACAGGGAGGGGGAGTGGGAGAGGAAGAAGCAGGCTCCTAGTGGAGGAGCCTGATGTGGGGCTCGATCCCAGAACACCGGGATCACGCCCTGAGCCGAAGGCAGGCGCTTAACCGCTATGCCACCCAGGCGCCCCGTGAAGCAGGGTTTCTGAGCACACCAACCCGATGGCCATTAGCCACAGATTACACTCACTACACGCACGTGTGCGCCAAAACGGTTCTATTTCCAAAAGGAAAACTAGGAAGGGACATGTATTTTCATACTTAACCAAATCCCATTACGATCTTTAACAAACCTCCTCGGATAGATCCTTGTGCTCCGGACACCTGGGAGCCACCAGGGGGGAGATGCCGGGGTACTTGACCGCGGGCGACTCAGCCGCCGTGCCGGCTACAACAGGCTGAGCTGCTCTCCCAGAAGGTCGTTCAGCTCTGACCAGGGACCAAGTGACCACTCACGGCTGCACACGATCCCATCTGACAACCAGGACATGGAGGTGGGGATGGCACCTCTACTCGCTTATACTTACCTGGACTAATTCCAGAAAGGGATTTAAAACCACTTGTGGTTTGGCTAATAGCTCAAAAGTAAAGGAGACGATTGGGACTAAGGAAAACTAAGGGTAAATAATTGAGTCTTCTGGAAATTTTAGTACCAAAGGATGCTTATACTGGAAGAGTACAGAAGTCAGCTCAGCAAAGCTGGAGAACAAAACGATTGGCCTGCTTTCATGCAGAGACAGACATACAGAGACAGCCACTAGGTCACTTTGGAAGCTTTAAGCCACTAAGAATCAACAAAGGAAACTGGCTGGTGTGATCAACTCTGTAGGACATTGGAGCCAAACATTTTATAGGGGGAGTTAAAGACTGAAGGTCCTGTGAGCACGTTCCCCCTTCCCCTCCCTCAGTCTGTCCTGCTGAGGTCAAGAAACCAAGCTGGGCTCTGTTAAACACTCAGCCCCAAAGAACACACTGACTGACATTCGCCTTCAGCTGCCACAACACCGAGTACTGACAGGAAATTCCTTGTTCTACACCCAACATTAAAGATTGGAGAGGACAACCCAAATCCTTTAACACCCATGACTTAGACACCCCAGGAATAGAAGTCAATCCAATGTTGGGGTGGGGGAATCACAGATGAGGCCTTAAGACCGGGAGAACGTGGAACTACCGAAGGGAGACGTTCACATTCAAGAAAATCTGTGGCCAAAATCATGATTTTGGCTTCCTTCTACTTTCAGATGATTTGAATGTAGTTATCCCTTTCCCCCCTTTCTAAAAAGGGCTACATTTCCGTCCTACTTCCATTCATTCATCACAGTCTATACAATGTGATCGCGTTTACATCGTAGTTTTGTTCAGACCGCAGAATTGGGATATGGGATCACAACAAATGAGAAACAGCGGCACAACCCCAAGATCCAGGGAAACCGTGGCAGAGGACGCTGCCCCAAGACACAGGGAATGCATAGGACTTCGGGTCTCCCACAAGCGGGCCCAGCGGTGGGACCTATGTGATCAGATCTTGCGACCCAGTTACAGATGAAGGGGCAGACAGGACCCAAGGGGGGAACGAGACCATTCTCCCCAGGAATCTGGAACTGGGCATGGGCAGCACGCAGCCGAGTCACGTCAGTGGCAAAGACCCACAGGGCAGGTGCGCGGACTCCGCTAAGAACACAAAGTCCCTGCCACGAACGTTCCTCCCTTTAGTCCTTTTCTGCGCTACTCCAATTTCCTTTCCCAAAGTTCCCCTGTTAAGATTCAGGCTTTAGGGGCCTTGAGGAAGAGCTGTGGATTTTACTTCCTACAAATAAACTGGTACAGTCAATAAATTCCAGGCAAAGCATCAATAGCTTGTTACACTTAAAAAAAAAAAAATCCTAATTCTAAAATTCACCTGGAAAACTAAATGCACAAGAAACAAGATGTGGACAAGAGAAAGCGGGGAATTCGCCTGGTAAATCTCGAATTATGAAGCCACAACAACTATATTATTGCTGTAAGAGTTCACCAATAGCTGCAGTCCAGAAACAGATCTACCTACAGGTCGATACTGCAGAAGTCTGAAGTATTAAAACAATTTTCTATCCATGAAAGGAAAAATGTTAGATCCCCTTTCACTACATAAAACTGAATCCAAAAGGAGTTAAGCTTTAAAAAAAAAAAAAAAAAAAAGTAAAAATCAGTCTTAAGACAAAGATTATACATATAATCTGAATTTTTTTTTTTACTTAAATTCAATTAGCCAACACATAACACATCATGAGATTCAGATGTAGAGTTCAGTTATTCATCAGTTGCATATGTGAATCAATTTTCTACACAATTTAAAAAAACCACCATAGTTTAAAAACGGATACTTGGGAAAATATTTTACACCAACACAACAAAAATTGCTTTAATATACGCAAGGCTTGGGGCGCCTGGGTGGCTCAGTCGGTGAGCATCTGACTCTTGGTTTCAGCTCGGGACATGGTCAAGGGTCCTGGATCAGCCTCGTGTCAGGCTCTGCACTCCGTGCGGAGCCTCTCCCTCTGCGCCCCTTGATCTCGAATAAGAATCTTTAAAAATATAAAGCTAGAAATTGGTGAGTATGAAAGGAAAACGGGCAAGGAATTTGAAGTCTACTCATACTAGAAATACAAGTGACCAGTAAACCTAAGGAAGATGCCCAGCTTCGTTGGAAATCGGGGAGGTACGAAATAACACCAGTTAGAGGGAACATTTTACCCATCATATTGCAAAACGTTTAAAGTTTGAAAGTATCAGATGGGAAATACTGGCAATGGGAGAGAAGGTCCACTCATATGCCCATTTGGCAGGAATGGACATGTTTTACAGTTTTTACAGATGGCAATTAAGCAACATCCAGTAAAATGTTAAGTCCTATAGCCCTTAATCTAGCAATTCTTCTAGGTGTTTGTGATAAATACACCTGCTAGGTGAAGATATATGAACATAGATGTTTAAGAATATTTGGTATCATAATAGCAAACTGACACAGAATACATCTGCTGGATGAAATTAAAGCCACCTTGAATACCAAGGCCGACAAGCCTCAGAGGTTGGGAAGGAGAGGAAGGGTTATAAAGGGCTGCTCGGAGTCCCAAAGTGTCCATTCCAACTAATGGACCCTGCGAGGTCTCGGATAGGGAAATCTAGGCCCCCAAGAGAAGCTGGTAGCAGCAGCGTATAGGGAAAATGGCAAGCCTGAGAGCACCGTTCATACAAGTTGGCAGGTGCCTGATAGCACAATGCTGGCTATGGGAGCAGTAATCCAGGCACAATCAAGTTTGTAGGAAAATAAATCTGAAAAAGAAAAAGAACCTTAAAGTTCAGATGGAAGATCCATCAGCCCCCCCAAAATGGCCAAGACCATGAAAACGAAATGACTGCTTCAGGGGGCAGATCGAAAATAGGGAGAAGGAAATGGAAGGAGTTGCCCCAAAGCCACATAAATGTGGAAAGCAGCTGGATGACGACTCTGACCTCCGTAGGAGCTGGCGAGGACTGCCATAGCAAGGACCCCAAGCTAGGTGGCTTAACTACAGAAATGGATTTTCTTGCAGGTCTGGAAGCTAAAAGTCCCAGGTCAAGGAGTGGGTCAAGTTGGTTCCTTCCTTGGCTTGTAGATGGCTGACTTCTCCTTGTGTCTTTGTGTGGTCTGCCCTTCAGCTTATTGGGACACCAACTGGATTAGACCACCCATAGAGCCACATTCAAGGTCGCATCTCCAAATAGTCACATTCTGAGATAAGTCAGGACTTCTATATGTAAATTTAGAGAGGAACACCATTCAGCCCATAACCACCTCTTCACGACCCAGATCACCTGCCTGGAAGGAACCCACCCCCCTCACCCCACCCCCTCGTCGCCTTCCCAATACACTTCCCTTGCTAACTCAGTCATCCCACAGGACTCCTCTTAGATGCAAATTCCTCAGGGACAGCTTTCTCAAACCATATAACCCCCACCGTAATAGGGCTATGGGTCTCACAGCTCTTACAGTTCGCAAAGTGTGTGTTCTTCATACAACTTACATGGCCACGTGACCGGGGGAGTCCTGTTGTTCCCCTACTGCTAGACGGACTATGGAATTTTAATTCACTACCACCCAACAGGAGCAGTTCCTAACTTAGTGGTTTGGCATTGGAGAATTTATTGCGTGCCACTTCGCTGAGCACTTCATTATATGAACTCTTTATTCCTCTAAAGATCGGATTTCGAGATGATCCTTAATCCTACAGATGCTAAGAAAGATGAATGTGTTCACAATTACACAGCAAGGAGTGGGGCTGGAATTCTGGATGCTCAGTAGACATCTGTTGAACTGTAAAGAAGTGAGCTTAGTTGCCTATAAAGACAGGAAAAATAAGGTCATAACTTACATATGGAACAGAATCTTTGGGGGAAAGATTTATATGTAGTGACACAGGAAGAAACGATGGAGTAAATGGAAGTCACACACTAGGATTTCCCGTGTGCATGCACACACGTGCAGAAGTAAACGCTGGATAAACGTACCCCCAGGTGCACAGTAAAAGAAATAAGAACTACTTTTTGCTCTAAATACTTAGGCTTTTTAGGGTATTTTACAACAGGTCTGTTAAAGTTTAAATTAAGAAATAAATAGGTGATTTAACTATTTTGCTTGGTTTTTAGATTTTTAGAAATAGTCCCAAAACAGTTTTTAGGATGGTTGACTTTATAGCCTCCTTCTCCCACCTTATACTGCAGTAACACAAGTGGAACCACTCAGATGTTCCAGGATGTTTTTAGATCGCTGTTTAATAGTCAAAAGCAGAAAACTGGATGTAAAAGCAAACCACAGGCCAAAATACCACTGTTGCACAACACTGGGAAGACAAGCGTGTGCCCGGACTGGACAGAGGGGAGAGGTGCTCAAGGCCAGCTCTGAGGGTCACTCATTGGAGCACCGACAGGAATGATCAGACATACACACACCCCCACCATACCGGAGTGATCAGACATACGCCCACAGTCCTCCCTGCGTGACGGCAGGAAGCACCTTGTACAGGGGTCTAGAGCAGAGACAAGGCGAGTATCCCGGGTGTCTGACACTTTAGAAAGACAGGGACACGCAGCTCCTAGAGTATCAATAGGGTACCATCACTTAAAGGCACAGTCTTCCTCCCTCCTTCCAGAGGGCACCTGCCACTTATTTTCATAATCACATAAAATAGACCAAAAACACACCTCAATTCAAAGATGAGCAAACAGCCTTAAGATATTTGCAGAAGACAAGCAAATGAAAAACACCAAGCTCAATAGACACCCCTTAGACCCAAGGAAACAGAGCTAATTGTAAGAGCAGGAATTTAATCTAAGACTAGTATCTTCGAGAGGTGCAAGATTACCGCACCCATAAGAAATGTCAACAGATCATGGAAATTTAAACTGTATTGGAATGTAAAGTCCTAAAGTATGTAGGCTGAATACAGTGGACACAACCACAAAATTAGATGAGCTGTAACACCAGCCCTTGAAGTGCACCCAGGGGGAAAAAGCTGGAAAGTAGTAAGGGTAAGAGGTGGTGCCTAAGTACCAACACCCATTCACGAGGCCCAACAAGGGAGAAACAGCGGCACAACCCCAAGATCCAGGGAAAGCGTGGCAGAGGACGCTGACCCCAGACACAGGGAATGCATAGGACTTCGGGTCTACCAACAAGCGGGCCCAGCAGCGAGACCTATGTGATCAGATTCTGCCACCAGATCAGATGGTGAAGGGGCAGACAGGACCCAAGGGGAGACAAGACCATTCTCCCCAGGAAGCTGGAACTGGGAGTGGGCAGCACACAGCTGGGTCACGTCGGTGGCAAAGACCCATGGGGCAGGTGCACGGACTCTGGTAAGAACGCAAGAAAGTCCCTGCCACTAACCTTCCTTCAGTCATTTTACTCTGGAGTTACTCCCGTTTCCTTTCCCCCCATTCTCATGCCAAGATTTAGGCTTTAGAGGGACTTAAGAGCTGTGCACTTCTTACAAATAAACTACAGTAAGATTCCAGTCAAACGGTCAACAGGATTTTAGGAAGAGTAACATGCTAATTCACCTGGAAAACTAAATGTACAAGACCACCAAAAACACGAGGGAAAGGGAAAACGGAATAACCGGCCTGTCACACATCCAGACGTGCGGTGAAGCTGAATTTAGGTCATCGGTCTATAACACACAATAGAACATCCAGAAACAAATGCCCTTACAGGTGAACTTAAAAGCATTTAAAATTTTTGAGAGCAAAAGTGCACGAGAGGGGAAGAGAGCACGTGCACCCCAGAGCACGCACAGGGGTTGGGGAACAGGAGGCAGAGGGAGAAGCAGTCTCCCCACTGAGAAGGGAGCCCAACACAGGACTCGATCCCAGAACCCTGAGATCATGACCTGAGCCAAAGGCAGATGCTTAACTGAGCCACCCAGGCGCCCCTAGAAGTTTGAGTGTCCATATAGGAATATCTAGCACCTCCACACTTACTGCATGTAGAATTTCAGGTTGACGGTCTTCGAAGCACTGTATCACCCCACTCCTGGCCTTCTTAAAGGGAGAGAAGTCTATTAATTGTATTGTTCCCTTGTTCTGGTCTTTGGCTCTCAATGGTATTGTCCTCCAGGGAACTACTCTCGTGTTTATCTTACATGAAATTTGCGTTTCTTGGGTCTACAGGTTTTCAAAGCTGGGATGGTTGAAGCCATTGTTTAATGGTTCCTACCCATTCTCCCACTCCTTTCTTTCCTGAGCCCCCCACCCCGACCCCCCACCAGCCTGCTTGAAGGCTCAGGAGCTGAGGTGTGCAGTTTTCTTCAGCCTTTGTTATTCAAGTTAACTTCTACCAACACCTCGGCATTTATGGATGCCCTTTCTTCCATCCCGGAGCCAGAGAACCTGTAGCCCATTCTTGCTTTCGACTCCTGGACTCCAACTCTGTAAGTTGGAGTTTGTATCGCAGATGCTCTATTCATGGCGTCACCTTATCAGGTTTTCCTTCAGTTCTATCAAGATGCTGGAGTCTTTATCCATCATGTTTATTAAAGCTGCTTTGACATCTTTGCTAAATGCAGCTTCTGGGGACACAGATGCAGCTTCCAGGGGCACAGATATGATCTACCATCCACTTTCCTCCCAGTAGAGGTCACCTCTTTCTTTCCAGGCCGTTTGTTAAGGGCAGGACAGAATATAGTCACACACTTGAGCGGACCTCGCTCCTGAGGTTGCAAGTTTGGCCACAGGTCTGGACTAAATCTGACATCTACCTGGCACGGTCTCAACTTCAGTACTTGTTCTAGTTTTTGCTTTTGTGTTTTTCCCCGTTTTATTGTGTATTTTTAGGACTGACTCCTTAAAGGTTACCCCTGTGTCTGAATAGCTTATTCAACGATCACCGGGGAGTTGCGTTCAGACCCCACGCACAAGGACAGCTTTCTGAGGGATCCGCACACAGGCTGGGCACCCCACTTCCCACTGCTCCCCGGCCCCCTACACAAGCCCGCAGCCCGGCCAGGCAGACCAGCTTCCTCCCGCAGCCCCCCAGCAGCCCGCGGGGCCGTGGACACCTTATGAAAGCTGGATCCTCGTTTAAAGTCCTGGCCAGACCGCGGGTTACTCCAAGCAGGAGCCCAGCGTCAGGCTGGTGGAGAGCCCGGCCCTCCCCGTCCGCTCACCCCCGAGGCCGCACCTGCCGGGCCGCTGACCGAAGTCGGCTCCCCCACGGGGACAGCAAGGCTCGGGGCCCGCCCGGCCTGCCGGGAGACCCGACGTGGGGGACAGGGATCCCTGGGCACAAGCCCCCCAGGCTGCGCTCAGACTGGAGCTTCCCTGAGTAAAAGCTCAGTGCTTGTTGGAGGCTTTTAGCGAATTTTCAGTGTTCAAATGGCTTCGGACGATTCTGTCCAATTCCACAGTTTTGCAGGGAGAGGATTTCTTAGCCTCCTCAGCCTGTAATGGAGTAGCCGCTACGATTCAGCCATGCGGGTTGTAACACTTCGCCAGGATCTACTCGAAGCCACTAGAAGTGGTCGAAGCCGTCAGAAAAGGAAAAATACGTAAAAGATGAATTTCTTGAATTAAACACAAACATTTACCATTTGATAAATAGAATGCTAAACTCTTAAGTTTGAAAAGATACTGAAGTCAATCCAGTAAGAGGGGAGGGGGCAGGAATTATACAGGATTCTACGTAGCACGCCCAGGATCACATTACAGACAAGCAGATCTGTTAAATTTTAAGAATTCCGAGGTTAATAAAACTACATGCTGTTTATAGAGAAACTGAAGACAGAATGACAAGGAAAAACAAGGAAACGCCAGACAAAAACTAGGATGTGAGATTAAGGTGTCCAAGAACAAAAGCTTTTAAAAGAAAAAAGGGGATATTTCATGATAGAAGGGACATTAATGTTTATTCAGAAAGTCATGAAATTAATGATGTTGCTAGTTTTGTTTTTTTAAGAGCTTTGACAGAATGCATGTGCACACACAAGCAGGGAGGAGCGAGAGAAGCAGGCCCCCCGCTGAGCAGGGAGCCCTATGTGGGGCTCAATCCCAGGACCCTGGGCTCAGGACCTGAGCTGAAGGCAGATCGACCCAGGCACCCGGACTTTTAAAGATCTTATTTGAGAGACAGCCAGCGAGAGAGGGAACACAAGCAGGGGGAGTGGGAGAGGAAGAAGCAGGCTCATAGAGGAGCCTGATGTGGGGCTCGATCCCATAACACCGGGATCACGCCCTGAGCCGAAGGCAGACGCTTAACCACTGTGCCACCCAGGCGCCCCCCGACCTTTTTAATTTTTAAATTGAGAGCTGATGGACCTGTTTAAGGTGAACATGCAGATTTGACACACGTTACAATGTGATTACTGTCAGCATTAGCTCACACCTCCATCCTAAGTCCTTTTTGTGGTAACATTTAAAATCTAGTCTCAGCAACCTGAAGTATAGAATACAGTTTTTCTGAAGACACTTGATCTAGGATTTACGGGTGTGCATATAAACATGCTCATACTCGTCTACAACCAAGAAAGTACCTGTTCATAGGAACAGACCTATTTGACCATGTATCAGCTACAATTTCAGCCAATTCCAGAAAGCTGACATATGTCCTATTCACTAATACAATTGAATTGGAAATCCTAGGATACTTTCCATTGCTCCCCAAAATAGCACTTTAAAAATCAAAGCAAGCTTAGAATGGGATAGAGTCACACTGAAGATGTATATACACAGAATCATTACAAATACATTTATTTAAAATGGCATTTGAGGGATGTCTGGGCTCCCTGCTCAGTGGCGAGCCTGCTTCTCCCTCTGCCTGTGCTGGCACACGTGCTCTCCGACAAACGTTTTTAAGAAAACATTCAAGTTTTTGAATTAAAAGCAGTTTAAGAATGGCGTAAAACTAGTAATGAAGATAAAATTAAAAATGTAAATAAAACTAGTGAATTCAGGTATTAAAAGCAAAGGTTTGTTACTGGAAAAGACCAAGAGCAGCAGAGGAAAAAAAAAAGTCAAACCATAGGAATGAAAAACTACAGAGACTACTACAAGTTTATACTAACAAAATGAACCCAGAAGAGTTAATTTCCAGGAATAGGAATTTTCAGAAGCAGGAAAATAGGGATAAAGTGTTAAACTAATACCAAAGGAGTCTACAAAGATCCATTCCCCATAAAATACACTGGCCCCAGACGGCTTACAGGCAAGTTCTGATTATGAATAGATCATTTCCAACATACACTGTCTCAGAATAAGATGAGTTAGCCATTATTTCTATAACAATTCCAGACAAGGGTATAGGAAAGTTGTACGTGGACCTTAATACAAATACAAAAGTTTAAATATTAAGTCAAATTCGTCAGTATATTGAGCAATAAATACCAGATAACCAAGCACCATTTATCCCAAGAATGTAAGCGGTTCACGGGGGTGGGGGTGGGGGGAGTACTTTACCTCATTAACTGAGCAAAAGAAACTTTACCTATACTGAATTTGATGAAACAGAATAGATTAGCCAGTTAGCCATATACAAGAACTTCATTTTTAAAAGTAAACTTGATACGAAAAGATTTTAAGCATCACAAGTGTATTTGCAAGTCAGAAATAAAACAGAGGCCTTCTCTTATTCCAACTATCCAATCTCTCTAGAGGTCTTAGCAATAGACCTTGCTACAATAAAAACAGGAATATCTAAAACTGGTTTAAAAAAAAAAGACCCAGAAAATCCAAAATAATTGACAATTAGAGTGACCAACTATGGGGGGGGGGGGTGTCTTGTTCAGAGCTCATTATAGTCAATTAGGTCTTTAACAAAAACCTAATACTACGAAAAATGAAAGTACAGGGACTCCTCTTACCAAGTATCAAAACTTGCCAGTCTTATCAGGCATAGGTTACCGGGGCTATGACAAGCAGATCAGTGGAAACAGATCCAGAAACAAACGTAAAGGTTGAATGCAAGGTTTGTAGGGAAAAGTATTCAAGAAGCTATACTGACACAGTCCGCTATCATTTTTTCCAAGATTTATCCATTTAGAATTATGTTTAAATTGGATTTAATTAGCATACACGGTATTCATTTCAGAGGTAGAATTTGATGATTTGTCAGTTGCATACAAAACCCAGTATTTCAAGGGCCCTCCTTAAAGCCCATCACCCCACCCACCTCCCCACTCCGGCTACCCTATTTCCTCTAATTGAGAGTCTTACAGTTTGTCTCCCTGTTTTCATCTTATGCTAAGCAAAATAAGTCAACATACCATAGGACTTCACTCACGTGGAATTTAAGAAAACCAATGAACATAGAAGAGAGGGAAAAATATACTTTTAGAGTGCATGCCTTGGGGAAGAGAATCCTGAAGCAGACTCCCCGCAGAGCCCCACATGGGACTCAATCCCAGAACCCGGAGATCATGACCTGAGCCAAAATCAAGAGTAGGTCACTCAACGGAGCGAGCCACCCAGGTGCCCCTCAGCTGTCTAGCTACAGAAGTATCCATATAAACATAACAAGTTTAATACTTAGGATTTGGGGTATAAACTTTCAAAATAAAGCAAAAATGGTAAAAATGTATTTGGTGGAGTTTTAAAACTTCTCTAAGACTGAAGACACCATTAGAACTTTACAGAAAATATTTGTCAAGTATCACAAGGGATTTGAGTTGTTTGAAGTCTGAAAGATATTCCTTAATATCGAGAATAAAGGCAAAGAAAAACCTTCACGTATACACACAGCCCGGTAAAGTTTTAAAGTGATGAAATTGGAACTAGGTCTACCAAGAGGGGAACTTCAAAAACAGGTTTTAGGTTACAGAACACTAAGGCAATCTTTAAGAAGGGAGCCCTCCAAGCTTAATGTTGGGGGGGGGGAGAGAAGATGATCTCCAATATAGATGGAGTTTAAGAAAGTTGCTGAAAAATACCCGTACTCTGTGTTTAAAGAGCTTGGGAGGAGAGATCCTAGAAGGATAGATATATAATATGCCTGGAGCGGTAAATGGGATTAGTGGGGATGGTCACGGATTTTTGCTGTGCTTTGGTTTTAATTTCATGGACCATAAAAACCTATCCACGTATCACTTCGTGCAGCCTTAGTGTTTTAGACCTACAACAGGTATACTTAAGTTCTTTATAGGAATCTACACTTCAGGATAAAAATCGGCAGCAACCCGATGAGAAACTCAAACGGGCAAGTCCTGGAGTTCTCCAGCTTGGTTAAGCTAGGAGGACGTCCAAGTAGGAGTAACCAGAAAACTGAAAGGTCATCCTTGGTGAGTCTGGAACGTAGTCCCTTACGAGAGTTTCCAGAAGAAACCAACTTATTGGTGCAGGCCACCCTTGCTTCCAGAAGGGGTGGAAAGCTAGAAGATCATTTGAAGGTCCTTTTAATTTGATGTATTTCAAGCCCTCCTATTGCACTTGGAAAACAGACTGAAACAAACATGAAAGGTTCCAGCTGAGCAGGTCATGTTAAAGGATAAAAGTTGCACGTGACATTTAATGTATCTGCAGATTGTATTCTAATAGGTAAATCCTCTTCCCTGTGTTTCATTGCTGAGAATTCTTAGAAGGTCTGTTTTGTTAAAGTCCCTACACACCAAGAAAAAAAATAAGCTAGGAAAAGGACAAGATGTTCCAACACAACTTTTTATCTCTAGAGAAGATGGCCCACTTGGCCAGATTGTTACCCTGTGCTGTTGATGTATAATCTAGAGCGTGTCAAACATGTCGACCATGTTCCGTAGCTTTTGGCAAGCCGAAGGGGGAGGAACTGGGGTGAATTTCTGCTTCCCAAGGAAGTGGGTGGTCACACTAGTAACCTAGCAGATTGGGCAACTTCAGATTGATGCAAGGGGACTTCACCTGAAGTGGGACGCCATTTCACATCCCTGTGCTCCTACAAGGTGGGTCCTAAATTAAAGGGGTTTGGGTTTAATGGAACTCCTCTGCCCCCAGGGGAGTTCCCCCTTTAGTATGGACTCGGTAGACTCTATAGAGCCCAGAGGAGGGCAAGGAAGGGTCCAATAGGGTGCACATCAGGTGTCCCAAAACTAATTAGGTCTGAGGTCTGTTTTCTACGTACACTCATTAATTCAAGGTTTGAAGTTAAAATTGGGCAGTTGCTTGCAATGAAGGTTTAGGGGGACAGCCTTCAACTTGGTTCTTCTGGGTTTTAGGGTTGGGGGGTTAGGAGAATGCTCAAAACTTGGGGGGAAAAAAACCTGCCTTCACACGTTTTTGACTTGGCAGTTAAGGTTTCTCATCACAAGTTTAAACAATTATACACATAACGCTGGCACATTACTGACATTTTAAAACTGATGTCGTTCGTTAAATACGTTCCACAGAATATTTCATATACTTTATATGAACAAGCTTTTTTAGTCAAAGCTCTACATCATTCCTTTTCCTCCTAGAACTCACTTCCATTCCACTTCCCCCAAAGTGTCAATGTAAATTTTACGCTTGAAAGTGTTATTGATCACCCTGCAAGTCCCTGCAAAAGATTTTTCCATTTCCAGTGACCATCTAAGTACTATTTCTTGTATATTTTTTATTTGTACGTGGTTTTGATCATTTTAAGAGGTAGATTTTTGAAGGAAATGTTTTAGATAGGTTTTTTAGTACACATACATGAACACTTTCCAGCCCTAGAGACCAAGTTTACCAGTTTAATGTAAGCATTTGAGAATTATTCATATGAAAGTAGATACATACATGAGCCTAACAGTGACGCCCTTTAATCCTTCAGAAGCTGAACACGATACAATCAGCCGACAGTAAATTCATCTGTCCACCAAGCCCTTTAAGCCTTCAGCTTTAGCGACGGCACACTGGAGCCACCTGAGTCGCTACCATTCTCCGCAGCCGTCCACCGGCTCATCACCAGCACCTGGCGCGCCCCCGAGGGGCTTCTCCGCCCCGGGGCCAATCCACCTAACACGGAGCTGGGGCGCTGCACAGGCCTGACCTTGACGGGTGAAAGGGGAAGTAGGAAGAGCACCTCCGGACCACTAGCACATTCTCAGGCACAGTTTTAGGGCAACAGACACAGAAATAGAGACTCTACAATCATTGTTCCTGTTCTTCCTCGAGAGGCCTTTCTGTACCCCCGAGAAGTACTTACCCAGTTTGAGAACAGGTGGGAGAGCGACGAGCTGGAGCGCCGTAAGGGACGCCGGTGTGGAGATGAACGCGGGCCGCGGAGTGGCCGGGGAGTGCCCGAAGACGTGCCCCGCTGAGGCAGCAAGGGCATCCGGAGTCCATCAGAGGCGCTCTAGCATTTCTTACCTTGCCGGGAATGCTGGGATGGAAACGATCTCTCGCAGTCCGTGGGCAGGGAGCCCGGAGTATTTGAGCGCGTAAGTGAAGTACCATCGGTGTTTTAAATAACTAAAGGAGCCCTTCCCCCCACCTTGTTTTCTCACCCAAGAGCAACAAGATTAGAACAAAAGCAAACTCCCATCTTCCATAAAACCCCAAAATCTTTAACCCTGAACAATGGAGAGCAGCTACATGCACGGAAAGTTGGGGTGGGAAGATACCAAGGTGCATGGAGGCTGCAAATAAGGTGGGACCAGGTGGCGGGGGACCACAGAGCAAGCACCTTGGAATGCACTTAATAGACAAAAATATACCGAAAGGTACTGTGTTCTATAAACACATTATAACAGTATCAGTACTTAGTATTTTTACATAATCCCAATAAAACCACAAGTGTTTTAAAGTTCAACAAGCAACTTTTGTTCCTACGGGGAAATAGAAAAATCAAGAACAAACAAGATTCTAAAGAGGGAAAGTGAGGAAGTAGTACTATTTAAACATTATGAAGCTAAATGAAAACTACAGCTAGTACAGGAATACATGTCATCGAAACGGTTAGGAAGTCCAGACGAACGAAACTAGGGGAAAAAAAAAAGACATACGGGAATAGTAATAAAAGTGAATTTTCGAACTAGTTGAAAAAACAGTTTATTCAATAAATGGTGTTGAGATACGTGGATAGTAAAGCAGGGGGGAAAAAATTTCTGTTCATACCTCCTATAGTAGGAAAAACTCCGATTTAATCTAATATTTAAGCTTCAAAGCCAAAACCGTAAAAGCACTACAGGGAGAAAAATGGCAAGACTTTTTTTATATCTCAAAATTAGGAAGGTCTCTCTAAAGGTGAACTAAAACCATGAAGTCACAAGAGAAGAGGTTGGTAAACTCTAGAAACAAAACGTATACATGGAAAAAAAAAAATCACAAAAAAAAAACTTACAACTGACAAGGTACTCCCAAAAAAAAAACAAAACCAAACCCCAACTTCAAGTAGAACAAACACGACAAGGAAAACAGATCAAAAGTTGGTTCGTAAAAAGGAAAATCCATTCTAAATATGGAGACTCCATCACCGAATAAGAAAAACCGCTAAGCAAAACCACAAGCTGAGCACTTACCTGCCCCGCCGACAAACAGCGAGAAGCTGGAGAACTCACCCGACGCCCCACTAGCTTGGGAAGGTCTCGCGGCGCGCGGCAGCCTTTTACACCTTGCGGAGCTCGTGCGGATGCTGCACGAGGCACCTGCGCACGCTGCACGAGGCGCCTGTGCGATCCCACCTGCCGCGGCTCGGCCAATAGGAGGTGGCGGAGAAGCAGGGCCTCGCCCCGCCGCCTCGGCCTCCTCGTGGCCACGCTCGCCCGCAACTCTTTTCATCTGCAGCCTGGTGGGTGCGGAACCGCTGCGGCAGCTGAGTCGTTTTCCAAAGCTGGACAAGTCAACATGACCTTTGCCCTCTCGGAGAACCATCTCGGACCAATTAGCGTTCCCTCCTCAGAAGTCTGGTCCTGGTCCATAGGGTGCCTCCGAGTTCACAGCACAGCTGAAACAAAAGGCTTCTAAATATTGACAATGTCAACCTCTTTGCTAGTTCCCTTGTAAATTGCCTCTCTATACCTTAGTATTCCCTTCTTGCCTTATTCTCTCCTCTTAAAACAACCTTACACCTAACCAACAATTCTTGGTGTGGAACTCTTTCTGCTTACATAACTGGTGTGGCTTCTGATAGGATCTTAACTGGTACAGTGGCCAAAGCTGTGGGGACACGGGCAATCTCATACATTATTGGAGTGAGCCTTGACTGATACACCAGCACCCCCGCCCCCCAAGAAACCTGGTAATTGACTGGCAATTTCACGTCCTGGGATTTATCACAGATTCACTCACCTGTGTGTGAAATCGTGTGCATAAAAAGAAATGTATTGTAGCTTTGTTTATGAAAGCAAAAGACAGGCGGAGAACATGTTAACCTGTAAGAACTTGAAACGAACACGGTATTACATGCCAATTACACTTCAATTGGTTTTAAAAAGTTAACCCATAAAGAAATGTTAAATAAATTACAGTGTATTCATTAGTAAAACATATTTGCAGAAATTGGAAGTAATTTTTAAAAAGCTCTAGGCTGTGCATATGAACTCCAAGGCATTGGTAAGTGCAAAAGGAAGGGCATAAAGCCATGTGTTTCTGTGCTTCTGCTTGCATTTTTTTCATTAAAAAGAATATGTTTGCATGGAATACTTCTGGAAGGACACACAAGAAATCGGATGCCTAGGAAACAGGAATGAGAGAGACTTAAATTTACTGTATAACCCTTTCGGGCCTCTTGAATTTTATAATATGTACATGTGTTACCTGCACAAGAAAAAGACGTTTAATGCAAAAAAATCTTCAAAATGTCAAGTGGGGGGAAAAAGAGAGGATTTTCCAGTCCAAACTGCAAACTGTGCACAAATGTTTATCTGCTCTGTCTTCCAAGGCCACGTCAAAAAGATGTTAAAGGAACAAAAATGATATAAACCCACCACAGTGAAGAGAATAGGAGAGAAGCTATTAGCAAGTGAAATATTTCTAAACATTTCTGGAAGAAGTACAAGCGAATGAGGAATTCTAAAGCTGGGCAAAGGAAACCACAGCCAGCAACCTATGAGGGCGAAGAGCGGCCACAGCTGGTGGAGAAAACCTTCCCAGAAAAGCCTAGGAAGACGCCAGCCTGCCCCCAAGACGGGGAGCCACCAGCACTGGAAACTGGACCCTGAAATTCAGTGTCGCCCCCCCAGCAAACCCTTCCCCTAATCCTTTGATCAAAATGTTGGTAGATATACATCTTACATCCCGGCCAAAAATAAATACATAACAATGGGAGCTTTTCTAAAGATATTGACCAAAATAGAAAAAAGGCAGCTAGCTAGTGGTGGTGGTATGGGTTCACAAAGGGGGGGGGGGGGGGAGTTTAGATTGTTACTTGCAGATCTCTACCCTAAGGGCTGACTCCATATACATTCAGCTAAACACAAAAACCCACCAATGGGGGGACATACACACACACACACACTGGGCTTTTTCTGTGGTTGAATTTTTTTTAAAGATTTTATTTATTTATTTGAGAGAGAGTATGAGAGCAGGGTGACGGGCAGAGGGAGCAGACTCCCCACTGAGCAGGAAACCCGAGGCGGGGCTCAACCCCAGGACTCCAGGATCATGACCCCAGCCGAAGGCAGACACTTAACTGACTGAGCCATCCAGGCACCCCTGAAATCTTATTTTTAAATGTGATGCATATTTCAAGTATCATTTGGGAAAGAACGCAGCATTAAGCAAAAGATGAAAAAAAGTAACTCCGGAGGCAGCAGAAAAGAACTTAGAAAGGAAAAGCTACTATTTTCAGACACTGTAATCTCATATAGTGAGAAGAGGGGTGTAGGTTGGCAACTTCTGGAGTCGCCCCGCCAAGCGAAAGTGACCCCTGCACGCGGCGGCCCAGGAAAGACCCAGGAAGGAGGCGGACGCGGCAGGTTGGTAGGGGGCGGGTGAACTAAGCAACGCAACGAGGGGGCTCACTTCCGGAGGCTGTCTTGGCTGGCTGCGAACCGAGCAGCCCTCCGCACCCCCAGCCAGAGCCTTAACAGGTTCTCCAGAGGCCTTAATAGGGTTTAGTCACGGATTTAGTCAAGATAGCCTCAAGGACACCTTACTCACTCAAGGCTGAGTTCTCGAAACCTGGGCTACGGGAAGGGTTTGCAGAAAGTACGTTCCAAGGACAGCGGAGGGAGCAAGGAGCTCAGATCCCTGGGGGGGGGGGGGGGGCAGCTCGCAGGTCAACCAGAGGTCACAACCTCTCTATGACCTCCTCCAACGGGTGTTAGGAAAAAGCAGCAATCAGGGGCCAGCGCAGGAGATCCGATGGCCACAGACAAGCCGAGAAGCTCGCCTTCTTCGCCAACACATGGGCGTCCTGATTGTCATTCTGCCTGCTTGTCATGCCGCGTCACTAGGTGGTGTCAGAAACCCCGAGAAACAGGAGCGAACGTGGCACTTCCTCCATCCCGGGGTCCCAAGATGTAGTGTGTGGCAAGGCGAGGGGGGCCGAACTCCATCCGTCCAGCCATCACAGCACGCTCAGCGACTACACCTGGGTGCTCCCAGACAGCTTCAGCCCTCGAAGTCTCCCCCGTCCCGATGAACAGGAGGGGGGCCCAGGATGGGGGCCGCTTTCTTCTCTACTCCTCCCAAAACTTTAGATATAAAAAAGAAAAAGCAGAGAACTAAAGAAAAAGCACTTACAGAAATGTATAATTGCCAAATTAAAAATCTGTAATAAAGAATTGAAAATAAAATGAAGCAAATCTCTCTGAAGATAGAGCCTAAACACAAAGGGACAGAAAATAAAGCCACAAAAAGATCACTCCGAAGTCCCACTCTCCAACCAATAAGAATTCTAGAAAGAGAAAGAGGAGTGGATAACCATTAAGAAATATATAAGAAATCGCCAGAATTAGGTAAACAATTTTCCGGACTAAGATGGTCCACTAAGCGTGCAATACAGTGAATGAAGAGAAAAATACCCAAATTCTTGAAATTTCAGAATACAAAGGATAAAGAGAAAATCCTAAAATTTTCCTGGGAGGAAAAAGCAGTTACTCAGTAATGAGAAGCAGATAGATATCAGACTTGACAAATAAACATGAATTTTAACAGATAACACCTTCCAAAGTGACAAAGCAAAAATTATTTTCATTTTGGAATTTGATAGCTAATGAATTCATTCTCGTAGATCAGATTAAAGACATTTTCAGACATGTGACGAGCCAGAGCTTTACCTCCCTCATACCACACTCTTTCTATGGAAATTGTCTTAAGACCTACTCCTGGAAAATATATATATAATATAAAATCAAAGACAAAAAATGGAACACCAGCCTAGGAGAGCAAGGAGAATATGAAGATTCCAAATGACATCTCTTCAGCCAACCTAAGGAACAATCAGCCCAGATTAGAGAGAAAGGATTACTGGCTCCAACAGAGAGGGGTCGGCAGGCTGGGGTGCGGGAGCTTGGGGGGGATAAAGAGATACCTCTGGTTTGGCGGTACCTTCGCTAAGACAATACCAGAAAAAGGGATATTAGACAGAAACTCCAAAGAAGAGGCACCAGAACAAAAAACAGCTAGAAGGAAGCATAACGATAGCATAGTTTGGCTCTGCAGTGAACAACATTCACGAAATCACAATCATGTAACCACTCCTGAATTTCAGCGTTTAGACTCAATCTGTGGACAGAGCTCATAATTCTTTATTGTGTTAATCGATTGTAAGTACTGCTACATTTGACGATCTAAAAACAGAGGACAGAGGGAAGTGAGAACGGAAGGAAAGAAGTAAAAGAAGTTGCAGGGACGTTAATTTTTTTTAATCCTGTAAAATGTAAAGTGAGGATTGAAGAGAAACTGTACAGAGTGTCTGTACAGACTAGACTTTAAGGAAATGTGACAATGTAGCCCATGAAAGAACTCAGGTGGTAACACACCTTCATTTGGGGGAAGCAGCGAAGACCAGCGGACTCCACTTCCATCGGAGAGGAAGTCTATAGATCGTGTCTAAAATGGACAAAATAGGGGCGCCTGGGTAGCGCAGTCGTTAAAGCGTCTGCCTTCGGCTCAGGGCGTGATCCCGGCGTACCGGGATCGAGTCCCACATCGGGCTCCTCTGCTATGAGCCTGCTTCTTCCTCTCCCACTCCCCCTGCTGTGTTCCCTCTCTCGCTGGCTGTCTCTCTGTCACATAAATAAATAAAATCTTTAAAAAATAAATAAATAAATAAAATAAAATAAAATGGACAAAATAAGAAAGAGCCATGTAAGACTTTTTAGAGAAATGGGGGTTACCTCCAAAAAAAAGTAAGTAATTTTAAAAGCTCAAAGTGGAGTAGGACTGGGAATAAAATGTTGAGACTTTAAAACACTTCTGCACAATTTCACCTTTTAATTACAAGCATATATTAGTTGGATAAAATGTAAATATATCTATTAAATTTTAAAGGAAGTGTGACTTCATATATTTTGTGAGGTGTTAGACATCAGAGTTTCAAATAGATGTGGGAAGTGTGAACGGGGCCAATAAATATCTTATGAGACTATTTAAACTGAACTCATAATCTTTCAAACAACCATTTCTTTCAAGATTCACAGTAAGAAGAATGGACAGTTGGAAAACTATATTAAATTTCCTAGCAGTTCCCAAACAAAGCTGTTCCTTCAATTCCCGATGTGTTAGTGAGTTAGGGTAGGGGAAAACACTGAATAACGCTCAATAATGCCTGGATTCGAGCCCTACCCATGTGCGGCTCGCCATATGACTCAGAAAAGCAATCGTCCTTCCCGAACTTTGGTAAGGTCCTCGGCAAAGCGACGTCTGTCTAGATCAGTGGATCTCAAAGGAGGTGAGACCACTCTCCAAAGACCATTGTGGACATTTTGGGGGCCATTTTCAAGGGTTAGAACGATGAGGGGACCCAGGGGCAGTAGAGGGCAGGAGCAGGGTCCCCCAGGTCCTGAAATCCTTGGGGCAGCCACGCACAACAAAATTGCCCCTTGTGACTTTTGTCTATTTTGCACACAAATATGCATAAAATCGATTGTACAGGATGTTGACCGAAGCTGGATTTTCCAGGAATGCAGCTGCCATGTTTGTCAAGGGAAGATGTTACCTGGTTTGCTTCAGAATTTTGCAAGAATTGCTCAGCGGTTCGGAAAATCACAAGGTTGCCGTGATCTCTGAGTGCGCACATCTTCGCACGCTGGACTGTGTTTGTGGTCGTAGCACGGGCGGCGGTTCTACTGGATTCTACTGCAGATGGGAGCAGCAGACCTCTTCGTGGTAGCTTCTACCTTTGTCATGCCATGGAAACAGTGCTTTATCTCAAATTACTTTCATTGCTTTTCCATTGTATGGAATAAGCACTCTATTGACATGCTTAATTTAGGTGATTGGCGGGTTATGTTATGTACGGATTTCATTTCAGGATAGTGAAGGGGGTGTTACACATAACTGTTACGTAGCAGCTGGATCTGGTTAAGACTGAAATCTATTGGTCTAGATTGTTCCTACAATCCCTTGCAGGAATATAGCTCTCACCGTGCTGTAGCTCCCGCTTTGCCAAACACGTCCCATACTCACACGGGGCAGGGTCTACTCTCTAGACAGTTCTCTGGTGATGAAGAGAGGTCCAGGGGAGGAGCCCTGCTGTACAGAAGTAGGGGACCCAAGATACTAGGGCCTGAGCAGTGAGGGTAATTCCAGGAGAATCCACTCTCAGCTGGGAGCATGAGCTCAGTATCAGGAGGGGCCCAGGGATCAAGAAGTGACCGGAAAACACAATCAGTTGGTTCTCCATGTTCATTCAGATGCTGATTCACTTAGGCCGGCATAGTAGTTTCCCCAACAAGGACAGTGGTCATAAAACCACGGGGCTTTGATGTCTGAGACCCTTCTTATCCTGGCCCCTGTTCTATTATAGGATTATGCCCATGACAGCACAGGCAACTCCAGTAAAATGTAGACAATATTCTAAAACTACTTCTTAGGTCTAAGATTTAGGGTTCTGGAGGTGGGGGGGAGGGGTAGAAGGAATGAGGACCTTTCCCAAACTAGGAAGTCTGCAGGGGCTGACAGGGACTCGGGGCTGGGGCTCGAGTCTCTGTGGCAGCCACTGAAAACAGAATATCTGGTTTCATAAAAATTCCTTTAATAAGCATTTCTAATCTCAGGATCGCTCTCAGGAAACAGTGCGCATATTGGGACAGTATTCTAGTCCTTTATATTCAACGTATGACCAATGAAAGTGAAAACAGAAACATCCAAATATCTCACCCACAGGAAGCCCCAAGCCTGAAGTCCGCAGTTATTACTCTACCTCTCCCCTGTCCACCCAGTCTCCTAATACGCTTCCAGACCCTTCTCTCCCTCTTTCCGTCCACGGCCGCAAGCTCGTCCAGGCATCACCAAGCCTGAGTTGTTGCAACAGGGTCCCGACTGGCTGGTCCTGCCTGCCCCTGGCCCTTCCAACATGTTCTCAGCCCTCCAGACACTGGTTTTCCCTGATGGGGCTGGGCTCACACCTCTCTAGTGCCCACGGTACTCATGGCTTCTCACTGACCTCAGGATGAAGTGTGAACTCCTTACCACATGCTCCAGGCCCCTGGGGATCTGCCCTCTGGAACTCTCCAGCCTCATTTGGCACGCAGCCTCTGTTCCAGCCGCACTGAACTCTCCTGCCCCGAGGGTACCCAGACGCCTTTACCTCTGGGCCTTGACGCATACTGTTTCCTCTGCCCGGAATAGCACTCGCCTCACTACCTCACTGTGACGCACACACACTCACACATTCACACGCACACCTACACACGCTCACACACATTTATACACTCACACCTTCACACACCTTCACACTTACATGCTCACACTCACACATCCACACACACCCTCATACCCTTACACACACATGTACACACTCACACATTTATACACTCACACATTCACACACCTTCACACTTACATGCTCACACATCCACACATACCCTCAGTCACACACACACCCTCATACCCTTACACACACACACACACGCACACGTACACACTCACACACACTCTCTCCTAAACTTGGCCAACTTTGATGCATTTTTTTGAAGATTTTATTTGACAGAGAGAGAGCGCAAGCAGGGGGAGCAGCAGAGGCAGAGGGAGAAGCAGGCTCCCCGCCGAGCAGGGAGCCCGATGCGGGGCTCGATCCCAGGACCCCAGGATCATGACCTGAGCCAAAGGCAGACATTCAACCAACAGAGTCACCCAGGCGCCCCAACTTTGATGCATTTTAAGTCTCAATTTAGATTGAATGTCCTCCAGGACCTTGTCCTGACATATGAGATCTGGTCTGTGCCCTCATGTCTTCTGCGGCACCCCACCTTCCACAGCACTCTGAACTCTGTTTCGTGTGCACCTACAGGACTGCGACTGTGGGAGGGCACAGGCTGGGCATGTCACAATCACGTGGCACAACAGGTGTAACGCACAGCTGTGAATGAGGGGCTGGTTTAGTTCATCCTATCGCCAAGACATGTAGAATGTGTTTATTGAGGTATCGCAAAAGCATTAAACAACAACACATTCAAAGGAACAAACATCATGAAGAGAAATTCTCTGAGTAGTGCACTGTACCTGGCATCACCCACTTAAAGGATCAAAATCTTCACTCCAATTAATTTAATGCCCTACAGACCTCAGCACACGTGCATGTGTGTGCACGCGTGTGTGCCTGTGTGTGTGTGTGTGTTCATGTGGGGCACCTAGAAGTCCCTTTTTGAAGTATTGTATGAAAGACCAAATAGGGACCCCAGAGAAGGATAAAACCCACATCTATTTTAAGGACCACACACCTGGAAGTTTAAGGGTATTTCTACTACAGACCCTGATATCATTCTCCAATTTCCTCTTACAAACTAGTTAATGATAGCCTCCCGCCCCTGCAGTCAATGGCCTCTCCTACATCTGGCTCAACCTGGATCTTCTCCCTTGGTTTCGTGTTCTACCCCACACAGCACGATGGGCGGCGGGCAGTCTCTTTCTGCCTCTTTGTTTATAGAATTGTTCACTCTCTTTATCACTGGACATCGATGCAAAAACAAACTTCCCTAAAAATCACCAACCTCTCGTCATCATTAAAATCTAACTGACCTGGAACTAGTCCCAAAGTCCGTCAAAGGATGAAGGGGTAAGCAAAATGTGGTTTATACATAGAGCGGACAGCGTTCTGCCTTAATAGCAAGACACCCGCTCTCCCACGGAGAGCCTTGAAAACATGCCAAGTGGCATCACAGACCCAAAAGGCCAAATGCTGTGTGATTCCGCTACATGAGGGACCTAGAGTAGGCAGGGTCACGGAGTCGGAGAGTGGAAGAGACGGCACCGGGGGCTGGGGACGGAGTTCTGTTTGGTGTAATTAAACATTTGCGGAGATGGCCAGTGCTGGAATTTGCACGACATGGTGAGTGCACTTAATGCCACTGAATGGTCCACTTTAAAGTGGCTAAGATGATAGATTTTATGTTATATATATATTTTCCCATGATAAACACACACCTTGAAATGTTCTCTACCCACAAAGCTCCCCGAGGGGACTAACTGCCGTCTCGATGGCCAGGCCTCCGGGAGAGCACTGCTGCCCACGCCGCATGGCTTCCAAGCTGCTGCCAGGCGCCCGAGCGCCCCTGAGTGTCTGTGCCTGGCCCAGAGGTCCAGCTGGCCCAGGGAAGCTGTGCTTCGTTCTTTAGAAGGGGGAGGTGTCCCTCTCGCACATCTCTTTCAAGCCTTTGTCACCTGGGCACCAAAGCTGTATGGCTTTTATATCATTTTTCATCTCTCTGTTGAAAAAAACCTGCTTCCACTTCTCCTTACAGCCTCACGGGCCCCTTAGTTTCTGCCTAGAGCCCTACACCCCTGACCAGGGAACCAGCACCCGAGATGCCACACCCTTCTCCCCAAGCCGGTGGCCAAGCAAACCTCCATCCCCACTCGGCCAAAAATCCTTGCCCACATAGTTTTCCCCAGAGCCTTCTACCAGTTCCTAACACGAGGGTTCAGTTTTGGAAATTGAATCTAAGTTTTGGCTTGATTGAGACTGTCCGCCCACCCGGAGGACTCCAAATGCCCTCTAATGGTGGAATGTAGCGGCTCACAAATTCTCATCTTGCTGGGTTCCTACCTCCTGACCCACCTGCTTTTGAACTGCAGACACAAACCAAAATGGATTTGGAGATGCCTGGATTCTCTTAGAGTCATCTGCGTGATCAGGAAGAACCCAGAGAGTCCAGATCAGCGGCTGCGTTCTCTCTCCTATCCATCCTTGAGTAGAACTCAGACGCCATGGGTGTAGACGTCCTGGGCACCCAACGGATCCTCCCCCTGCCCCGTTGTACCAAGTGGAGTCTCCCACCGCCTCCCTGTGGCTGCCGCGAACGTGTCACTAATGTCTGCTGTCAAGCGGCCAACATACCCCATCAGATCGCAGTCCCATTCGTTCTATTTCTTCTACGCACGGTTGTTTCTCCAAGACCCGCAAAGTTCTATTCGACTTTCAGATGGTGCTAAAGTCTTACCACCCCGCGGCTGTTCTTCTTTTGCTTGTCCGTTCTATTTTCTAGAAAGAATAAATCACTCCACCCGTCCTTACTCACTCACATATCATGGGAGCATGTTCCTGCGGTTCCGCTCCTGCTGGACGGAGAGCTACCGAGGAGCAAGGCCGTCTTGTTCGTCTCCTGGTCCACAGGGCCCGGCTCAGTAGAAGGTTCTCATTAGTATGTATTAGATCAGCAGGGAAGCGAATGAGAAAATAAAGTCGTTGCTGAAGAATTCACAAAAGTATTCCAGTTCTCATTGCTCTCTGCTTAAAACATTTCCTCATAGACACATCCTATCTTTCTACTTATCTGTAACTTACAGTCGTTTTTGTATTGGGTGTGCAGGACTCCGGATCATCTCGGGACGCATTTACAATGGGGATTCCTACCTCGGTAATCTCTTGTAGGCAGCTGCTTATCTTGGCTGTATGACAAATGTCAGAGAAAGCCCCATTGTCGGGCCCCCTCACATCTGGTACTGATACATCGAGCAAGCCTCCGCCAAGTGCCCCAGTGGCTTCCATGGTAGATGGGACGGAAATGGCACAAGGCCCCCTCCACACTCCCTGCTGCAGAAACTCAGGGGCGGGGGATGACTGCTCCCATCGTTTCCCCATCTCCTGCAAGCCTCCCTTTGGTTGACACATCCCAGGGCCCCTTTCTCGGTCCTGGGACCTCTCCACAGATCCTCCTCCCCTCTCCTCTCAAGAGCACCATCTTATTTTGGCCACAGGACACTCTTGACCTCTCAGCAAAAGCCACATTTCACTTGCTGTCAGAGAAACTATAGGCTTCTTATCAATAAACACCCCGGACCTACATCCTACTCTCAAACGTCCTCCACATGCTGTATTTTCTCTTTCTTCAGGTATAAGGCCTCTATACCATCTCAGTTCCTTAAAATAAAACCCATCCTGGGCACGGTTTTGAGCTGGCAACATGAAATGCCATACAACAAACACAGTGATTCTGGAAACCCTTCGCTACCCAGGTCACAATGGTCTCAGGAGACAGCACGACGGGGCCAGAAGAGCAGAGTCAAAGGTGCTCTGGGGGTACCTCTCTCTCTTTTTTAAAAACTAAATAGCAAGTATGCATAAACTCACCTCTATTCAAGAGAAAGAAAAAAATGGAGGAGCAAACGAGTCCAGAGAAAAATCCTAAACACAAAAGAAGGAATAAAAACATAAAGTGCCTACTTCTAAAGATTTTCCCCAGAACACCTTAAACAACTTGATAACAACCTATTAGCCTCAGGTATGAACAGGAGAACATCAGGGTTCCCCACCTGGAAGGGAGACGATTCTTAACCTTCCCGGGTTTTCTCTTCTTGTCCCAGTGGAGCCTCTGTGTGGCCTTCTCGATCCACAGACCCTGCAGGAACCCGTTCACTTGGGCAGAGAGCACGCCAGACACACTTCCTCCGGTGGTGACCTCGTTACCCCCTCACCTGTCAGCCCCCTCCGTGGAGAACAGCCAGAAGAATTTTGAATCTAAAAATGCATCCAAATATTTTTGTTCATATTATCGACGTGGCAATAGATTCTTAGAATATGCTGAAAAATCGAAGAATAGTATTTGTGTTCACTTCTACTTAACCCATTTATAGAGAGTCATATAGTGTTTTAATATTCAGTGTTCATCAAAGTGTGCTTTAGACATGACACTGTTTCTCAAGGGAAGTGGGGGTATTCTGTATATTAACCATGCACAATAAAAAATGTTCCGTGCCTTGCCCCGGTTCACAATGTATAAGCTTAGAGCAAGCGTAGAGCTTATGAACATTCTTCAGTCTAATCAAAATGTAACTTTAAACTTTGACGGGGAAAAAAAAGTTCTTTTTCTCCTAATCATAAGCGTGTATGGTGAGAACGCCACCTCCTACACCCTCCCGTGTTTTCCTTTATCTCCGCGAAAGAATGGAGATCTGTGTTGTCCAATACAGTAGCCGCTGACCACCTGTGGCTGTTTGCATTAAAATTAATTTAAAATAAATTAAATTTAAAATGCAAGTTCTCCTTGGGACGCCTCGGTGGCGCAGCCGTTAAGCGTCTGCCTTCGGCTCAGGGCGTGATCCTGGCGTTTTGGGATCGAGCCCCACATCAGGCTCCTCCACTAGGAGCCTGCTTCTTCCTCTCCCACTCCCCCTGCTTGTGTTCCCTCTCTCGCTGGCTGTCTCTGTCTAATAAATAAATAAATAAATCTTTAAAAAAAGAATGCAAGTTCTCCATCACACTTGTCACATTTCAAGGGCTCAGTAGCCACCTAGGGCTCGTGGCTACCACGTCAGACGACAGACGACAGCCTTTCCCAGAAAGTTCTACGGGACACTGGGGATCTGGAGGTCTCCTCATTCCCCGAAGGGCTGATGAAAACCCTCTGTAATCATCGTCTAGAAAGGCGAGCTTGCCCCGGGGACTTCTAGACCTCAGAGCCAGACGTCCTGCCCTCTGAGTGCGGCCCGAACCCTCAATGCTATTGAGCAGGACCTGGCAGGTCTCACGTGAAAGACGGGAGCTCTGACTGGGGGGCAGGTGCTATGGACACAGATGAGATCAAACAGGAATAGGATTATCGCACTATTGTTGACCAAAGAGCGAGTCTGGCATATCTGAGCTGACTGGAAGCTACTTAGGGGCGGGTGGAAAGGTGGCACGGTCTGATCACTTAAAGAGCATGGTCGATACATGTCCGGAATCTCCTCTGCTGCCTTTTTGAGATGATCCCTGGCCTCTGAGAGTCGCAGCCATGAGAGGATGGGAAGCAGGCGTGAGGTGGGGGAGGCAGAGCAAGAAGTCCTGAGACCAGCCTTACTCCTCCCAGTGTAGAAACTCGCCAGCGCAGCCCCTGGGAGTGGTGCTCAGGATGTGCACTGCACAAGGGTGTGCAACTGAGGGAGCACGTCAGGCCTGCCACCTTCCCACACACACACCAACCCACACGCCCACTGACCCACGCACCCACCCCTGACTTATTCCACCCATTTGCACAAAAGCACCATGGGGCTAGCAGCAGCCCAGACTTTTTTTAAAAATGTCTTCTTCTTTAAGGTCTCAGTTCCATCTTCTATAAAATGAATGTAACAGGCTCGAGGCTCATCTCTGTCCTAATCCCTGAGACCTGTGAATATGGCACCTCATGTGGCAAAAGGGACTTCGCAGGTGTCATTAAATTAAGGAGGAGCCTTGAGGTAGAGGGATTATCCTGGCATGCAGGTGGGCTTGATATAATGACAAGGGTCCTTCCGAGAAGGAGGCAGGAAGTCAGAGTGAAGAGAAAATGCTGAGCCGTTGCCCTCCAGGCGGAGGAAGGAGCTCTGAGCCAAGGAACACAGTCAGCCTGCAGCCGCAGGGAAAGCCGCTGGAGCCATCCGTTTGGGACTTTTTTTTTTTGAGATTTATTAATTCATTTTAAAGAGAGAGAGCGAGAGAAAGAGGAGGGAGGCAACAGAGGGAGAGGGAGAGGGAGAGAAAGACTTAAGCAGACTCCATGCGGAGCGTGGAGCCGGAGGCAGGGCTCCATCCCAGGACCCCAGGATCATGACCCGAGCCGAATCCAAGAGTCAGTGCTCAACCGACCGAGCCGCCCCCACCCTAGTTTGGGGACGTCTGATCTCCAGAACCGTAGGGTGACACACTCGTACCGGTGCTGTTGGAAACCGCTACATTTGTGATAATTTGTAACAGCAGCAAGCGAAAGCCAATAAATAAGGATGTCGGAATATGTCTAAAATCACTTTCAACACAACAAATGAATCCGGAACAACGGGTCTGAATCCCGCCCCCAAAAGTGCGTCATATGGATCACCTTTCACTTGAGAAGAAACGTGCAGATAACATGATTGCTTATGTTTTCAGGCCTCTTTGCTCGCTCTGTTTGTATCTGTCTACCATGGTTCCACTCTTTTTTTAATTCTAAGAGCAAGTAAATTTTAATGGAAAAAAAAGTATCAATGTACATTCTCTGATGGTAATAAGGATCGTGTCCAGTGTCCACAGCGCAGCCGTCGAGCGTGTGAAGGCAAAAAGGCTTGAGAGTTGGGGACCTGGAGCTGGAGTCCCCTCCAGGAAGCCCCCCAGGACTGCTGCTGTGTGAGAGGATCACCGCCCAGGGCTGCAGCTGGGGCTCGGGGAGCAAGCCACCAGCCCTCATACGTCCGGGGTGTAAGGACCAAAGGTCCCGCCAGCATAGGCACGGCCAGTCTCAACGGCTGACAACACAAAGTCCCACGTGGTCACTCCTCCAGGGTCTCCCCGCAACGACTGGTGCTTTTTGTTTTTGTTTTTGTTTTTGTTTTTTTGGAGTTTCAGGGAAGGCTTTCTAGGGGCTTATGCAGAAGGGAGGCAGCACGAAGGAAAGTGTCCTCAGGCTGACTGCCCCAGGAGGGGGCAGGGAAAGGTTTTTGTTTTATTTTATTTTATTTTATTTTATTTTATTTTATTTTATTTTAATTCCAGTATGGTTAACACACAGTGTTATTTTGTCTCAGGTGTACAATATGGCAATTCAGCACTTCCCTACATCACCCCCTGGTCATCACAAGCGCCCTCCTCATTCCCCATCACCTGTTTCCCCCAGGCCCCACCCCCTCCCCTCTGGTGACCACCAGTGTGTTCTCTGTAGTTAAGAGTCTGTTTCTTAGTTTGTCTCTCTCTCTTTTTTCCTCCCTTTGCTCATTTGTTTTGTTTCTTAAATTCCACATAGGAATGAAATCGTGTGTATTTGTCTTTCTCTGACTGACTTCCCTCACTTAGCATTATTCTCTCTAGCTGCATCTGCTGCAAACGGCAAGATTTCATTCTTTTTTATGGCCGAGTAACATTCCATCGTCTATATACACATCTTCCTTATCTGTCGTCAGTGGAGGGACCCCTAGGCTGCTTCCATCATTCCTCCATTGTAGACATAAGGACTGGTTCTTACTTAAGACCATCCCCCAGAAGGAATCTTCTCCTGCCTCAGGTCAGTGCTTGCCTCTGCCACCCCAGAGTGTCCCCTCTCCAGACCCCTCACCATGGGCGTCCCATCCACCCAGAGCCTCACAGTCCCTGGAGGGACTCCTGGCCCCATGGATGCGCAGCAAACAAGAGCCGCCGTAGCCCCGGGGCAGGGCCGCCAGCCCACTCGAGGGGGCACCGTGTGCGCAGTCTGGCCCCGCAGGACAGGGTCGGCGCTTGGGCTCGGGCATCTCCGCGAGGGCTGCTCCCTCAGACGATTATTTGGTTATGAGGAATTCTTCCTCTCTCCCTCTTCGGAGAACACAAAAGCTTTTTTGTACTTATGTGTGTGCAAGGGGCAAAAAGAGCAGAAATAAGAAATTTAATTATCTATTATATTTATAAAGGACAATATTGGAAACTGGAGATTTGCGCCGCCTCTAACCCCACAGCTAAGCATGTCATCAGCTCCGTTCGCCCTCCCCCAGCCCATGGGCTTCGCAGAGTCTCAGCAGCACACTGCTGGGCAGGTCCCGGGGAGGGGGGTGGTGCTCTGCCAGCCTCTCTCTGCCTGCTCCTCTGCTCCATGGAAGGACGGAAGGACGCTGGGGCTGAGGTTCAGGACCTGAATGTCTTAGACAACTTAGACATCACCAAGCACGTGAATCATTTTCCACATTGTCTCTTAAGGCTTTGTTTCAGGGGGCGCCTGGGTGGCGCAGTCGTTAAGCATCTGCCTTCGGCTAAGGGCATGATCCCGGAGTCCTGGGATCAAGCCCCACATCAGGCTCCTCCGCTGGAAGCCTGCTTCTTCCTCTCCCACTCCCCCTGCTTGTGTTCCCTCTCTCGCTGGCTGTCTCTCTCTCTGTCAAATAAATAAATCTTTAAAAAAAAAAAAGGCTTTGTTTTGGGAGCCAAGGTGGCAGGATCATTCCTAAACTGAGAAATTGGCATGACTTATTTATTAGAGATTTCCAGCATTATTGGAACTGCAAACGTCTATAGTCACGATTGAAAACATGGGGAAAATTCATCATATCCACCATTTTAAGAAAATATTCAAATATGAAAAAGCTTTTTTTTTTTTTAACTCCAGCATTATTTAGAGAAGTAAACAATTAGGCTGTTCATTCTGCCCGCTGGCTCCAGCCGGATAGCTCTCCACTGCTTTGTCTCCCTGACCTCCAGGTGACTCCCCTACAAGCGGGTCTCAGGCCTGCCCTATCCCTCCAGCACCGCTGCCTCAGGCTGGCCCCAGATGCTGCCCCCGCCCCACCTGGACATCCAGCAACCCTCTCCTTGGTGCCCCGCAGCTGGCCTTGTCCCTCCAACCCACATTCACAAAGGAACTAGAGCAAACACTCTAACACCGAGGCATCCGCTCTCACACCTAAAACATACTACTGGTTCCCTTATTAGGATTTGCACCCATCCAACCGCTTGGAGCTCAAGCCTGGTGGCTTAACCAGGTGCGGGTTTATCCACCTCGCTCACGAGCCGTCCTGGAGGAGGGAGAGACCGCGGGTCCCCAGTGCCCTCGGGGAGGTCTTCCTGGGCTACCCTTCCCACAAGGGCCTCTCGCCACAGCTGCCCTTCCAGGCAGGAGGAGGAGAGGAGTGAAGCAGCAGCATAGACGTGAATTCGGGTCAGTTGGCCAGAACTGGGCCACACTGCCCTCCCAATCCAAGAGAGGATAGGAAGTTGAGATTTTCACTTGCCAGTCGCTATAGAAAAGTAGGGTAGAAAAATGAGATTGGGACGGGCGTCAAGTGAGCCAAGGCCCTCCGCTCTAGAGACCACGGCCCGCACAAGCTCCTCACTGATGGAGCCTGGTCACTCCTCTAGCTTCATGTCTCGCCACTGCTCCTAGACGCTGGGCACCCGAACCCGCTGCTCTGCCAGTTCTCAAAACATGCGGGACCTCTCTTCCCCCAAACATTTGCACACATTCATCCTGACTCACATCCTCCTTGACCGGCTTCCTCTGGCCCTTCCCCCTTCTCACTCACGGGAAGCACCCTCTACGCATGATTTCTGCACCTCCCAGCTCTAGGTTAGATGACTCTCCCAAATCCGTCCACTGCGTTGTCGTCGGCCATCAACTTGCACACCGTCTGTTCCCACGACATCCATGAAGAGCGGCGGCAGGAGACCGTGCTGTGCCCACTGTCACACTCCGGGGTCCTGCTCCAGAGTCTGCCATGTAGCGAGGGCTGGATCACTGTTCGCTGAATAAACAAGACGGGGTACCCCCGAAGGCTGTCATTTGCTGTTGTTATCGGCCGATATATTGGAATTATCTTATTCCAAGCAAGTAGCATTGAGCCGCCTTGTGTCAAGGGAAGGTTTGTAACAGAAAACAAAACTGCTGGAGATAATCTCCTATTGAATATGTGTTCGCCAAAACCCTGAGCTCCCGCTGAGATCGTGCTGGAAGTTGAGGGAGACAGACCCATGGAGACAAGCAGGGAAAATGAAGAGAACGGCCCTGGCTGGGAGAAGCTCCAAAGCTGGCAGGTGCAGTGGGGACAGGGTACCAGCCCTGTGGGGAGGGAGCAGAGTCTCTGACAGGATGGCTATGAAATGCACCTCGAGATCCTCAGACCTCCCAACCTCGACCGAGATACCAGGGGTCCACCTGGCCG
Organism: Ursus americanus; assembly: GCF_024610735.1. Taxonomy (NCBI): domain Eukaryota; kingdom Metazoa; phylum Chordata; class Mammalia; order Carnivora; family Ursidae; genus Ursus; species Ursus americanus. The sequence goes on from NC_142128.1 coordinate 44,745,357, forward strand.
AAGAGCAGACTTTGAGGGCCCAAGAGGCTTGAATGGCAGGCATCTCAGGGGTACCTAGCAGGCCTTCCTGATATGTGAGTGTTAGTGTAGCTCACCCGGCAGCTGGCCTGACCTGGGGTCATCAGGATAGGAACCCCAATAATAACTAAGTTAGCACGCTCAGCAACTCCATGAGACGGAAGCCCAGAGGCTTATGTAACTTGATTTAAAGCAAATAGAGACGTGACGTTTCCTGCTCACCTGAGTTTATTGAATAAGGTTTCTATTCTCCCCATAAACGGACGGCTCAGTGAGCCCCAGTGCATACATGTGATGGATGAAGTAGTAAGCAGTCATTCACACCAACAGTGGCACTACCCAGGGAGAAAATAGCCTCACAATGACAAAGTCCTATACATGGGCCTTATTACCTGGTTTTACCCTCTGGACACCATTATTTTAAACTAAAATCTGGGTCCTTTCAGTCAATCTCTCTCAAGACAAGAATACATGAAAGATCTTTATCAAAGACCTTTAGAAAAATAGCAAATGGCTCCATCGAGGTTGACTGAGCCCACGTTCTGTAATATTAACAATATGTTTATTGTACCCACACAGTCATAATTACTTGGCTTTCAGGTTAGACCATGTGTAACGATTTGCCTCTTCGTTACACACCACTGAAGAGAGGGAGAGTCCTTAATCCCTGTAAGATAAACAAGCTCGTGTCTGTTCTCCTCACGTCTAGATGCTTTTTCGCAGGTCCCCTGATATCCAACATCTCATAAGGTTTTGTGATTTGATGACAGGATTATCAAGCCTCAGCTTGTGTTTTTGCACTTACTCAAAGCAAAGTCTCTGTCGACGTTGCTGTAACATCTGACTTTTCTCAAGCCTCACCAACCCAGGACAGAGAACTGAGTCACGTCGGCTGAAAGCTTTCGTGGCCCGTCCCCTAACCCCAGAGTTAGACTCAGTCACCTCCCCAGGGTCCCTCGTGGTGCTCATGTGAGTTTAGTCCCCTCCTGGCGTTTCACTGTCGTCCACTTTTCTGAAGCTCACAAAACCTCTCTCCCAGGGCTGACGCCATGGCCTCTGTGAGAAGCCCGATCTCCATCCGGGGACGTTACACCTCGGGTTCCTGAGGGGGCCCTCACCAGCTGCCAAGGCTGCGCGCTCTCTTCAGTCTTCAAGACAGCAGAGTTTTGCTATCTTTCCCCCACAATGTAGGGGGGGATGTCTCCCCAACTAAATGAAGTATCAAATCTGCATTCCTTGCCCTCCCTGTATGGCTGAGTCCTTCAAAAATATAGCTTATTTGCTTCCTCCTATTACCCCTAATCTCCAAAAAGCTCAAGAATGAGTCTCTGGGGCCCCACCAGAGAAAGAAGCTGAGATACACACTCAGCGAACCTCCCACCTCCCGTTTCCCCAGATATTCCAAGCAAATACCGTCTCTTCTCTTTAGGACAAAGAGTCCTTGAGCAAATTACCTCTTGCCACGCTCCTTCTATTTCCTCGGACATGTCGGACATGTCCTAATCCCGTTTTACAGTTTCTGCCATATAGGACAGCTATAGCTTGCTCTGATTTTCTAGTAGACACTTCTTTTTATGCCCAAAGTCTCAACCATCTATCCATGCCTACTTCTAAACCACAGATGCAAAGCAAGATGTCCTCTCTAGCGACCAGAATCTCCTAAGATCTACATAAAGTTTTAGTCAAGATTTGCAGGGTGTGCTTCAGAGTGTAGAGATAGAGGGTACGTTCCTCAATCTCATAAAAACCATCTATGGAAAGCCTACGGCAAATATCATTCTCAACGGGGAAAAGCTGGAAGCCTTTCCCTTAAGATCAGGAACACGACAAGGATGCCCACTCTCGCCACTATTATTCAACATAGTACGAGAAGTCCTTGCAACAGCAATCAGACAACAAAAAGGGATCAAAAAGGGATCCAGATCAGCAAAGAAGAAGTCAAAATGTCTCTCTTCGCAGATGACATGATACTCTCTATGGAAAACCCAAAAGAAGCCACTCCCAAACTATTAGAAGTTATAGAGCAATTCAGTAATGTGGCGGGATACAAAATCAATGCTCAGAAATCAGTTGCATTTCTATACACGAATAACAAGAACGAAGAAAGAGAAATTAGGGAATCCATCCCATTTACAATAGCACCAAAAACCATACGTCACCTTGGAATTAACTTAACCAGAGACGTAAAGGATCTATATTCTAGAAACTATAAATCACTCTTTTTTTTTATTTTAATGATTTTTTATTATATTATGTTAGTCACCATACAGTACATCCCCGGTTTCCGATGTAAGGCTCGATGATTCATTAGTTGTGTATAACACCCAGTGCACCATGCAATACGTGCCCTCCTTACTACCCATCACCAGCCTATCCATTCCCCCACCCCCCTCCCCTCTGAAGTCCTCAGTTTGTTTCTCATAGTCCATAGTCTCTCATGTTTCATTCCCCCTTCTGATTATCCCCCCTTCTTTATCCCTTTCTTCCCCTACCGATCATCCTAGTTCTTAGAAACTATAAATCACTCTTGAAAGACATTGAAGAAGACACAAAAAGATGGAAAAATATTCCATGCTCATGGATCGGAAGAATTAACATAGTTAAAATGTCCATGCTACCCAGAGCAATCTCCACTTTCAATGCTATCCCGATCAAAATACCGATGACATTTTTCAAAGAACTGGAACAAATAGTCCTTAAATTTGTATGGAACCAGAAAAGGCCCCGAATTGCCAAGGAACTGTCGAAAAGGAAAAACAAAGCTGGGGGTATCACATTGCCGGATTTCGAGCTGTACTACAAAGCTGTGATCACAAAGACAGCATGGTACTGGCACAAAAACAGACACATAGACCAATGGGACAGAATAGAGAACCCAGAAATGGACCCTCGGCTCTTTGGGCAACTAATCTTTGATAAAGCAGGAAAAAACATCTGGTGGATAAAAGACAGTCTCTTTAATAAATGGTGCTGGGAAAATTGGACAGCTACATGCAAAAGAATGAAACTTGACCACTCTCTTACACCATACACAAAGATAAACTCCAAATGGATGAAAGACCTCGATGTGAGACAGGAATCCTTCAAAATCCTAGAGGATAACATAGGCAGCAACCTCTACGACATCAGCCAAAGCAACTTTTTTCATGACACATCTCCAAAGGCAAGAGAAACAAAAGATAAAATGAACTTGTGGGACTTCATAAAGATAAAAAGCTTCTGCACAGCCAAGGAAACAGCCAAAAAAACTAAGAGGCAGCCCACGGAATGGGAGAAGATATTTGCAAATGATACTACAGATAAAGGACTGGTATCCCAGATCTACAAAGAACTTCTCAAACTCAATACACGAGAAACAAATAAACAAATCATAAAATGGGCAGAAGATATGAACAGACACTTTTCCAATGATGACATGCAAATGGCTAATAGACACATGAAAAAATGTTCAAAATCATTAGCCATCAAGGAAATTCAAATCAAAACCACACTGAGATACCACCTTACGCCAGTTAGAATGGCAAAAATAGACAAGGCAAGAAACAACAATTGCTGGAGAGGATGTGGAGAAAGGGGATCCCTCCTACATTGTTGGTGGGAATGCAAGTTGGTACAGCCACTCTGGAAAACAGTGTGGAGGTCCCTTAAAAAGTTAAAAATTGGGGGGCGCCTGGGTGGCACAGCGGTTAAGCGTCTGCCTTCGGCTCAGGGCGTGATCCCGGCGTTATGGGATCGAGCCCCACATCGGGCTCCTCTGCTGTGAGCCTGCTTCTTCCTCTCCCACTCCACCTGCTTGTGTTCCCTCTCTCGCTGGCTGTCTCTCTCTCTGTCAAATAAATAAATAAAATCTTTAAAAAAAAAAAAAAAAAAAAAAAAGTTAAAAATTGAGCTACCCTATGATCCAGCCATTGCACTACTGGGTATTTACCCCAAAGATACAGACGTAGTGAAGAGAAGGGCCATATGCACCCCAATGTTCATAGCAGCTCTGTCCACAATAGCTAAATCGTGGAAGGAGCCGAGATGCCCTTCAACAGATGACTGGATTAAGAAGATGTGGTCCATATATACAATGGAATATTACTCAGCTATCAGAAAGAACGAGTTCTCAACATTTGCTGCAACATGGACGGCACTGGAGGAGATAATGCTAAGTGAAATAAGTCAAGCAGAGAAAGACAATTATCATATGGATTCTCTCATCTATGGAACATAAGAACTAGGAAGATCGGTAGGGGAAGAGGGGGATGAAGAAAGGGGGGGTAATCAGAAGGGGGAATGAAGCATGAGAGACTATGGACTCTAAGAAACAAACAGGGCTTCAGAGGGGAGGGGGTGGGGGAATGGGATAGACTGGTGATGGGTAGTAAGGAGGGCACGTATTGCATGGTGCACTGGGTGTTATACGCAACTAATGAATCATCGAGCTTTACATCAAAAACTGGGGATGTACTGTATGGTGACTAACATAATATAATAAAAAAAATTTTTTTTAATAAAAAATAAAAAGGCTCCTTCCTACGCTCAAAAAAAAAAAAAATTTGCAGGGTGTGTGTGGTTTTCTATGTTCTAAGCTTCCTGTAGAAAATTCTAAAGCTGTCTGTGATCAGATGAGCCTTTCCCTTGTATTGTCTTCTATGCACAACTGGACAAAGTGAAGGGATCCAAACGTGTATCTCAGAGCCTTAAGACTTTCACCGTAAATGATCACAAATATTGACCCATTTTTTTTAGGAAGCCATGTTCTGCTCATTATAATTTTTTTCTCCAGTTTTCACCACCAGGACAAAAGGGTATTTGCCCTCAGATTCCATCCACAATCTTCCCCTCCCTTGTTTCAGAGGAAAAATAAATCACTCTGTTAGTTTTTGCTCCTGCAGTTCATGATTCACTGATCTGTTACTACACACATCTCGCTGGAATACAGCTGTCTGTGTGTGTTTCCCTCAATGTGAGCTGTACAGGCCAAGGCCTTCATTCATTCATTCATTCATTCATTCAATATCTCATTTCATGATGTGCCATACACCATAATCACCCTTCTATTTCAAGAGACATTAAATGAGTAGTTTTTGCCCGAACAAAGGGGGAAAAGGGGTTCATTAAGAAATAAATAATTGCCCAACGCTTCCAGAAACCCACCTTCTCTTCTTCGGTTGCTTCTTCCTAGCGCTTCTGCCAGGACAGTCGGGTGGCTCTGCCAGTCTGCCACGCTCCTCATCTCTTCAAAGCCCTCAGAGAAAAACCTATGGAAAAACCTACGATGTGATGAATGGCTGGATTGGGTAGCCCCAACTCTCATTCCCTGAAATTCGCCTTCCGGAGAGGCCCTCTGTCATCACTGTGGAATGGACCTCTGAGACCATTGACTGAACCCCAAGACAGACGTAAGTCCTTCCCTCAGTTCCTCATAACACAACTAAGCCCATACTGTCGTGTTTAGGAAAACATTACTAAATTCTCAAAAACAATAAAAAGTAACTCACCGTGACCCCTTGATCTGGTTCCTGGATATGCCTCTTCTCAGAGCCCACAGGTCCTGGCGTATCCTCCTCAGGTGGCCTCAGCCCACTTCTCTCCCAGCTCAGGGGGACGCCTGAGGCAGGAGCCGAGGAAGACCCTGACGCATTTCTGTCCTCTGAGTCCAGGCCAAAGCAAGCAGGGACCAAACATAGGAACGAGATTCCTCTCTTCTCAGCTGATCTCCACCTTCACCTCCTAGGAGTTAAGACCAGCTGTGGAAATATCTAGATCTTTAGTGGGAGAACCCAGGTCCTACTTTTGTGTGGAACTTGCTTAGGGACCCAACCTCAGGACAAGAAAGAAGCGCACAGTAAGGGTGACGGGGAGGATATTTTCCTCACACTGTCAACTCTCGGGGGTACCTCTCCATCCCAGTTTTTCTTGTGCTCCACTTCCCCTCTCCGCCGTAAACCTCACTTCCTGTTGTATGCTTTGCCCCCGGACCGTCAGTGTGCCTCAAACTTTGACTTCAGAACACCCAACCCAGAGCACTTTGCCTGTACAACACCTTAAAATTTTACCTTAAAATCGGTAAAAGTGAACATGGATCCTTCCGGAAACCACAGGTTGCATTGTGAGGCAAATCTGCCACAAACACCAAGTGTCTCACCAGTTTTGTGCTTCAGCCAAAAACGAGTGTTTCTTTTGCATTCTGATGTCTACTATATTGATTTTTTTTTCATCCAATTTAGGTTAAAAATGACTCAAAATCACATGAACTAGCCCAGCCGTGTCCCACCTGTCTCACTGCCCTGCAAGGTTAAGAGGTGGTTGTACTAAACATGTCGCTTCGAAGACCTGAGCTGAATCGAACTGAACTGACACCTAATAAACCAGATTCGGCGACCAGACGATTGCTCTGGTCTGTCTTGATACCATATTGCAAGAGTCGAGGCTCATTCGTGTGGATACAAAGAGCATCCGGTTCTGGGGTGGTGGGTTTTGTCTGGTGAGGGGAGAGGCCATGTGTCTGCTTTAACCTTTCACCGTGTAGCCCAGTGATCACCCGGGTGAGGGCCCGCAGACGGCGCCGAGACGCTAATGTTTACAACCTGTACTTGGTGGAAATTTTGATCAGCGTCTTTTCTTACTGAGAAATTCCGTAGCTTTTGTCGTTTGCCATTTGTCAGATAAAATACCTGCTGATCCACTGACCCGTTTATGTTACTGTTTGGGGACAATACTTGCCTAGATATTTGTTTCCAAAGAAGAAAGCTGGTAATGATGTTGCTCTTCATTTGACCACCAAGTCAGAATTTTTATCACATCCCGATGAATAAAGAATTTCAAATGACTCTGTCTCCATCATCACCTGTCACTAACTCTCAAACACAATCTTCATTCCGCTGGTTTGTTATATGCCCTAAAAACCTTAATCGTTTTGCCTTCAGCTGTTTATTGAGAATATTCGAGCTCCTACGAATTGCTAGGTAAGTCAAATTTGTGGCCCCTTTCTCAATGATTAAGATAAGGATTTAATCACGTGGAAGGAGCCGAGATGCCCTTCAACAGATGACTGGATTAAGAAGATGTGGTCCATATATACAATGGAATATTACTCAGCCATCAGAAAGAACGAATTCTCAACATTTGCTGCAACATGGACGGCACTGGAGGAGATAATGCTAAGCGAAATAAGTCAAGCAGAGAAAGACAATTATCATATGGTTTCTCTCATCTATGGAACATAAGAACTAGGATGATCGGTAGGGGAAGAAAGGGATAAAGAAAGGGGGGGTAATCAGAAGGGGGAATGAAACATGAGAGACTATGGACTCTGAGAAACAAACTGAGGGCCTCAGAGGGGAGGGGGGTGGGGGAATGGGATAGACTGGTGATGGGTAGTAAGGAGAGCATGTATTGCATGGCGCACTGGGTGTTATACACAACTAATGAATCATCGAGCCTTACATCGGAAACTGGGGATGTACTGTATGGTGAGTAACATAATATAATAAAAAATCATTAAAAAAAAAAGGTAAGGATTTAATCAAGTCACCTTATCTAGATATTTATCCTTTCTAAAGACATCTTTTTTTTCTCTCTATCGCTAAGTAATAAATCAGTCCTTATTTTGTAAACTCTGACCAACACCTGCCATGAATTCAGTATGAATATATAGGGCTGGTTTGGGGGGAGGGGTGGGAACAATGTTCAAAACCATTTCCCTGTTCATAATACATTCCCCTTAGAAAATAACTTATAAAAACCGAACACTTAGCTGAATATGCAGCATTTAAGTATTTGGGGATAGAATTTCTCCCTTCCAAAAATTTCCCATGTATGATGGTGCAAAAAAGATAGCCAAACCTAAATTAAATAAGTTCCTTTTAGTTAAATGATCTCAAAAACAAAACTATAAAAATTATTTCAGATTTTTATAGGAAACAAATGGGGGGAGATGACCACATGTAAATATTCTTCCTGAGATTTCGAACGGAGCCTCCAAAAGTTACGAGCCCAGCTGAGTGTGGATTCTGTGATGGAGAAGTGGCTGTTTTATGTTGATTCACATTTAAACATAAGGAAAATCTATATTTGAACAGGCTTCCAAAAATATCCTAAGCCTTTTATCATGTGAATGCTATTTGCTGCCAATTCGCTCATTACGACAAGGGGTAGTTTTGTTGTCTTCTCTGTTCAGCTCATGAGAGACAGTGTCGTGTCTGCCACGCCCTCCCTGACAAGGGCTTGTCTGAATTTCCCTGATGATCCTACTTGCTTGCAGTCATTCCGAGCTCACATTGCAACCTGTCTTTCCTAAGTGACGGATCCATGCTCTCACCTCAAAACGCAATTCTTTAATGTTCATAATTTAAGGAGGGAAATGAATAATGACCGTAAAATGGGAAAACTAAGAAATGCAGTTTTGTGTTATTGAAAGTAGGCAAACTAGGGGCGCCTGGGTGGCTCAGTCGTTAAGCGTCTGCCTTCGGCTCAGGACGTGATCCCGGGTTCTGGGATCGAGCCCCGCATCAGGCTCTTCCTCTGGGAGCCTGCTTCTTCCTCTCCCACTCCCCCTGCTTGTGTTCCCTCTCTCGCTGGCTGTCTCTCTCTCTCTGTTGAATGAATAAATAAAATCTTTAAAAAAAAAAAAGTAGGCAAACTAAACATAGCTATAGACACACACTTGACTGGATGAAACCGTGGCAGGAATTTGAAGTCACTTGTGGCAATTGTGTGTGTGAAAGGGCAAAGTACAGAGAAGAAGAAAAGGAGCTGCCCTAGCACTGTGGCGGTCATCATTCTTGCGATAGGTAAGTGTGTCAAATCAACACGGTGTACACCTTAAACTCGCTCACAGAGTTCCGTGTCGATGCTATCCCGATAAAGCTGGAGGGGAAAACCTTCCAAGAATCTGGCGAGTCCAGACTCTGGGATTCCACCTGCTCTCTCCCTCACTGTCACACACGCACAACCCAGGAAGATTGAGAACCTGGGATCGGTGGTGGGTCCAGGGATGGACTCCTGGCCCAACCTGAACTGGTCTGGGCTATTTCCTGGATCACTTCAAACTTCTAGAACAAAGATGTGAGGTGTGCACCTAGTGACACATTCCCAGCCCCCGGGGAAGAACCAGGTGTGAGAGGACAGAGCACGCAGAGAGAAACAGAGAGAAGCACAGGTGGGAGAAAGCCTTCGCAACATTCCAGCCCGGGTCCCGCGATCCTCAAGGCCCAGCTATGCCTCCTTCTTTTGGCAGTTCGGTTCCCTGACAAGTAGATTCCTGATTTGGCTTATGAAGCTTTAAGTTAGGTTCCCTCCCTTGCAACAAAAGAGCTCTGCCTAGTACCCTTTGTATCTATTTAATTCAGCAAACACTTGAGGAACACAGACTATGATATAGGGTACTGGGTTTTGCGTTTGGAAAGAGATAACCTTACCTACGGATTCATCTCATCAGACACTGGCCTCTTCGCTCTCAAAGCACTAATGGATCCGGCAAGGAATCCCACAGCGGTTACATCTGAGCTGGTTTTTAAGATGTGGAGTTTTCCAGATGTATAAGGCAGGGACAAGCATTCAAGTATAAGAAAGACTCCGTGCAAAGGCAAAGGAAGAGCAAATGGCTCCATTGGGGGAGGAGGGGCTTAACATACAAGGAGGAAAAGGAAAGAACAGAGAAATGAGTAGGTGCAAATTCGTAACAGACCTTGAAGTACATACTAAGGGTCTCGGAATCAGGGATCTCCAACAGGAGCGACCACAACCCAGGGACAGGCAAAGTGATGTGTTCAGGCAAGACCAGGTACGTAATTTGTAGGACCTTGAGCCAAATGAAAATGCAGGGTCCCTTGTTCCAAATATTTAAGAATTCCAAGATTGTTACAGCCAAGGATTAAACTAAGTATGGTTCCCTTCTGTGAGCGACTATACGGGTCACACACCCACAAAGTCACCAAGCACAGAGAGTTTGGTGACGTTGTCCTGGAGCATGACAAGAACAGCAGAAGGTTCAAGAGAGCAGGCAGACAGACCTCAGCCGAGACAGGCGGAGGCAGGCTGAGGTTCTGGCTCGCCTACACTCGGATGTCATGAGAGAAGACGGGAGAGATGGCATTTTTTTAACTCAGCAAACCAAGAGCCATCCAAGTCTTCAAATGTAGCCCATCAATTAGAACCTGTCTTTCTTGAAGAGGTGGGGACAGGAAATAAGATGAAGGAGACTTCGATATTTCCACATTGCCCTACTCGAATTATTTCTACTGACCCACTGGGCTGAACGGGATCCAGGGGAAATTAAATCCAGCCGCTCTCCCCGAGAAAGACAAAGCAGTAACGGGGCGTCCTGCCCACCCCCTCATTTCAACGATTCATTGCATCAGTCTAGAAGCAGTGAGGCTAACATTCGGCTCACAAGAACCGTATTCATGGCAGCGTTCACAGAAGCTCATAAAATAGGTCAGAATATAACACGAACTCAAAGGCTGCATGATCTGGGAATTCATCCTCTAAACTGTGTCTTTGAACAATGTTTAACATTTATTCCACTTTTTAAAAAGCCAGATAAAACTGAAATGCATACTGCTAAGTCAAAGAAGTCAGGGTGCAGGCGACGTTCTATAGGATTCCAGCTCTATGACATTCAGGAGAAGGCAAAACCGTGGACACAGGGAAAAGATCTGTGGTTGCCAGGGCTAAGGGTCGGGGGAGAGGGGGGTGAACAGGCAGACACAGGGGACCTTCCAGGCAGTGAGACGGCTCTGTAGGCTTCTATAATGCTGGATACACGTCATGAAGCATTTATCCAAAGCCACAGAATGTGCAAGAGTGAACTCTTACATAAACCATAGACTCTGGGTGATAATGATGTGTCCATGTAGGTCCAGCACTGATGATAAATGCTGGTGAGGACCCATGTCAGGGGACGTGTTGCACACGTAGGGGCAGGAGATATTTGGAAACTTTGCACTTTCTGCTCAATCTTGCTGTGAACCTACGACTGCTTGAAAAAATAGTTTATTAATTTTTAAAATCAAGATGTATTTATTATAGAAAATGCCAATGATTATTTTTTCAAAAAATTTATTTATTTATAAGAGATGGGGGAGAAGGGCAGAGAGAGAGAATCTCGGGTAGATGCCCCACTGAGCATGGAGCCAGATGCAGGCTCGATCCCGCAGCCCTGAGATCACCACCTGAGCCAAAACCAAGTGTCAGACACCCAACCAACTGAGCCATCCAGGCGCCCCAGAAAATGCTAATGATTTTTTCAAACTGCCTGTAATCCTTTCCACTTTTATCATCTTTGTTTGAATCCCTAGTTTGAAACAAAAAGCACTTCTATCATTTTTGTTTGAATCCTTTATATTTTTCTAAGCCCATGCACATATATCTGTGTATGTGTGTGTTTTCCTTATTTAAAAAATGGGAGACGCGCCTGGGTGACTCAGCTGGTTAAGCGTCTGACTCTTGATTTTGGCTCGGGTCACCATCTCAGGGTCCTGGCATCAAACCCCGCTTTGGGCTCCCTGCTCAGCAGAGAGTCTGCTTGTTTCCCTCTCCCTCTGCCCTGCTCTTTCCCTCTCTGTCTCTCTTAAATAAATAAATCTTCTTTAAAAAAAGAGAGAAAAGTGGATATTGATGTCTATTCTTTCTCGCGAATGCGTTATGAGCGTACACCCATATCGAAGCACTAGAAGATACGACAAAGTCAACTTTGTGCATAATCCCCGTGGCGGATCCTGTGGATTGTTCCACTCAATCTCCATCCACGTTCTCTGTTGGAATGATGAGAAGCGACACTCCACGTGTCCTTGGCTCCCCTGCAGCTTAGATTGTCGATGTGAATCAGATTCTGACGATTCATGAACTTACATGCATTTTGGAAGGTGGAACTGACATGGAGGCCTCCCGCCTCCCTTTTCAGATAGATGTTGCTGGCTAACAAAATCACAGAAATAAGAGATTTCTTAGGGGCAGTGTTCCTAGTGCCCCTTCTGCAGTACTCCCGGTGCTGGGGAAGGGAGAAAAGGCTGCCACTGTTGTTGTTGTTATTATTATTATTATTATTATTATTATTATTATTATTATTTAACTCTCTGATCCTGGGATAGTAACTATGGGATTGTGGGGATTTGGGTTGGTTTTGTTCATTTTTTAATTTGCTTTCCAATTTTAAGGAGATGTAATTGACCTATAACTTTGTATTAGCTTAAGGTAAACAGCATAATGACTTGACTTACGTATATAATGAGAAACAATTCCACAAAATGCTGAGTTAACATTCATCAACTCACATAGTTACAAGTTTTGTTCTTGAGATCAGAACTTTGAAAACCTACTCTCTTACCGTTTTTCAAAAATAAAATACAGTTGACTATAGTTACCATGCTGTAACTGACATGCCTAGAACTTAACTATCTTATCACTGAAAGTTTATACCTTTTGACCACTTTCACCCATTTCCCCCAACTTCTTGCCTCTGACAACCACCTTTAGATTCCACCTAAGTAAGGTTATACAATGTCTACCTTTCTCTGGTCTATCTCACTGAACATAATGCCCTCAACTCCATCCATGTTGTTGCAAATGGCAACAGTTCCTTCTTTCTTGTTGTTGAATAACATCCCATTATGCATGCATCCCACATTTCCTTTGTCCATTCGTCCATCAGTGGGCACTTAGGTTTTCTCCATGTCTTGACAAGTGCAGATAGTCACCTCCGTGCTGCCATAAATATGGAGATGCAGATATCTCTCCAATGTAGTAATTCATTTCTTCTGGAAATATGCCCAGAAGTGGGATTGCTGGATCATATGAGGGCCCTATTTTTAATTTTTCGAGGAACCTCCCTGCTGTTTTCCACAGTAACAGCACCGGCGTACACTCTCACCAACAGAGCGTGAGGGTCGCCTCCTCCCCACATCCTGGCCAACACTGGTTATGTCTCACTTTTTTAGGATAGCCCCTCTAACAGGTGTGAGGGGGGATTGCGTTCTTGAGCTTGGGGTCCCAGCAGAGGCCTCAATGGAGACCCCGTGCATCGCTTCTCAGTCATCCCAGGAGTCATTTCCATCCTCAGAGGTTATCCAAGAGGCTACTCTTTCAGTTCTCCCACTGACTTTGTGAACACTTAGTTGCCGGTGTTAAATCCTTCCCCACTTAAGATATTTAGAATGGTTCCTCTTTCCTACATGGAACCCTGACTGACACAACCCTATCACTTCAAATATTGTAAAATAAAGTCATAGAATTCCCACTTCCGCCTATTTATTGTAACATGAAGTCTGTCCCAACTTATCTTGCCTTTGTACAGATTGACCTTTTATCTATCTATCTATCTACCTACCTACCTACTATCTGTATGCACACAGACATAAACATGGTTTTGTGTCGCAGAATGGAATTACGCTACAAAGCGGGTCTGCAACGGTCTTTTCTCCCTGAACGTTTATCCTGAGTGGTACATCGGTCTCGCTGTCTCCTAGGAGCTGCAGAGAATTCCGTAGCATGACTGTAGCATAATCTATTCAACCATTGTCAACAATCCCTATTGATGAACACCCGTGTTTTTCCAAATGTTTGTTGTGAGTGCTCCATAATGAGTATCTTTTTACATACCTCCTCATGAACTTTCATCTTCCTGACGCAAGATCGGTTTCTACGAGCAGAATTACTGGGTCCAAGAATATGAGCGTCTCAAAGTTGTAATAGGCACTGTCAAGTTAAATTCCAAAAAGCTTCTATAAATATTTACACTCCCAGCATGACTACACAAAACTGCCTATTTCCCCAGAACTTAGTGATGACTGGATATCAACAACTTTTTTTGCCAATCTAGTAACATTTAAAAAGTAGTGTACTATTGTTGTCTTGATTTTTCGTTGTTGTTGTTTTATTTTTATCTTTTTAATTTAAATTCAATTAGCCAACATATAGTACATCATTAGTTTCAGATGTAATGTTCAATAATTTGTTGTCTTTAAATTGCATTTCTTGGATTACAAGTAAGATTGAGTGTCATTTCAGATCTTTTCTGGCCATCTGCAATATATGTCCTGTGACTGTCCTGTCACATGTAACCACTGGACATTTAATTTTCTTATTTATTTGTAAGTCGTTTTAGTATATTAAAGATATTACCCCTTTGATACACACACACACACACACACACACACACACACAGAAGAGAGGAGAGAGAATATTCTCCCAGTTTGCCATTTGGTATTTCTTGTGTTTATATTGACTTTGGCCTTAGTAGGGCTTTATAGTAGCCATGGGTTTCCTGCATTGCTCAGAAAAGTCTCCATGACCTGGAGACTTTACATGTATTTTCCTAAAATTTTTAATATGTTTTGGTGTTTTCTTGTTCTATATATAAGATTTAGCCCTTCAAATTTTTAGTTTTGTATATTATACAAAGTTAAGATTTAACTTTATTCTAGTTCAAACAGATAGACAGCAGTTCCAACATTAATTATTGCCTAAATTACCTTTCCTCCCCTAAAATGCACTGTGTATATGCTCCATATATACCTCGATCTGTCTCTGAGTTCTTATTTGTGTTCCATTGGTCTGTTGTCAATTCCTATCCAAATGCCATATTGATTTGATTCTAGTGGCTTTAGAGATAGGAAGCTCTGCTCTCTATTTAAAAAAAAAAAAAAAAACAAGTTCCCCTCACTATTTTTTTTTTTCTTTTTCAAAAAATTTCTTGCCATTTAACACACATTTATTCTTCAAGGTCAATTTCGGATTTATTTTCTTTGATTAAAATAAGCTGGAAATTTTATTCAAATTAAATTAAATTTCTATATTACTTTAGGAATGATTGACATCCTTGGAATGACTGAGATTTTTATCATATGAAGTCTCCCCGTCCAGAAATATGACACATCTCTTCAATTTATTCATGTCTTGTCCTTCAATAACAATCCTCTTTCCTTCGTATGGATCTTAGGACTCTCCTATTAAGTTTCTCCCTCAAGAGATTGACAGTTCTGTAGAATATGACAAACCAGCGTGGACTCGTGGCTCCCTCTTTTGAACCAAACTCTGGGGAAGCCACCAGAATGAGAGGGAGACCTCTGGATTCCAGGACAAGTGGGAGAAGTGCTTCGGAAGATAAGGTGACTGAGCCCCAGTGGGAAAGGAAAGAAGAAGGTTCCAGCAAAAGGGAGCCAGGCCGCACATCTGGGGGAGTTTCAGGAAGCAGTCGTCCACTTGCACCTTCTATCCTCTTCCCCACATTGTCCGAGAGGACGACTGGCCCTCCAGGTGCCAGCTCCAGCCATAAACTGTGGTGTCGCACCGGGTAAACCGAGGTGCTTCCACAGGAGGCAGAGAGCTGATGACAGGAAGCGCGCACAGTCAGGCCAATTACCGAGCTTTCCCTTCCACACCCTCCTCCCCTAGTCTCACCTGAGGAAAAATCCGATGTAAGAGAGGGCCTCTGGAAAGCAGAAGTACTTGGGCTAGGTGGGCAGGGGGACAAAAGGACAGGGTCGCCTGGTGGGTGGAATGAACAGAAAATGAGACCATCTTACAATACTAGAAGCTCTTTACTCTGAGTTCTACCCCATTCCCACTCTCAAACTCACCAACAGAAGAATAAGCCAGGGCAAAGGGTCTTATCCTTCCATCACATTACATATTGCCTGTCAAAGTAGCTGACAGTGCCAAAGGAATGCGAGCTTGCACAGGAAAATGTTAGCAGAACAGGCCCAAGACTGTGATCCTTACAAAGGCCTGTTTGCAAGGCTGAACTTTCTCTTTTGCCATAAGAAGACACAAGGGTACTTTAAAAAAAAAAAAAAAAGCATGGGGCAAACATCATACTTCACCACAAATTATTGAAAACATTCCCTTTGAGCTTAGGAACCAGAAGTGGATGCTGACAATGACCATTCTCATTCAGGTGAAGGTGCTATACGATAGAAAGGAGCCAAACTAACCTACGAGTCCGTACTGGCGTGGGAATCTTCCACCTTGGGAAATTTTACCGAGCTACACACTTGTGATTTGTGCATTTTTATATGTATATTATTGTAGGGGAGGCAAAATAATTTTCCCTCTACGCTTCTAGGTTCTTGGCTGAGACCCCCCGTAATAAAAGACAGATTAATAGGAGAAAAACAAACAGAAACTTAATAACGCGTTCTTCCTGTCTGTGTGGGAGACAACCAGGAAAACAGAGAAACTCTCCAAAATGGCCCAAGCCAACAAATTAAATACCTAGTCCACCGAAAGACAAAGGAAGGCTTTGGGGGTGGGGAGTCACCAGGAAAAGCACAATGAACAAGAATGAAGTTGTTATGCAGATTTATATCCTCCTGACCTTCTCCACTGATAAGAGAGTCAAGAGACTGAGTCATCCCCATCTTCCTGGTACAGAGAGGGAGACACCCTTACGAATGGAGATTCCCCTCATAAAGGCAAATGTCTCTTACAATAGGGTTGCTTCTACTCTGTTTTCAGAGTGTCTCCTATGTTTGCTGTTCCTTAAAAATAACCAGCTCAAAATAGTCAATATGCCAAAGAGGCGTGCTTTGAGGTGCCATATTCTGTTCCCCTTCATTATACTTTGATCTAAAAACAAAAGAGACTCTAGCCAAATTTCAGCATCAATGAGTAAGCACATGTCACACACACACACACACACACACACACACACACACACACACACTTAAAAGAAATCACCCTCTCATGAAGAAGTTCATCATGCTGCAATGTCCCGGGGGAAATTCAGCAACCTGTGTCCTGCCTCTTGTTGTGGTGATTAGCATTTGAAATACTTGTGTCTCTGAAAAATTGAGGGATGTGTAATGGTCTGCAATTGGCAAAGCAGCAACAGGCAGATTTCTCCTGAAGCTACCTGATCCCCCTATTGTCTACCCCACTTTTTCTTTAAAAATTTTTTTCTTTATTTTTATTGAAGTATCGTTAAAATAGAGTGTTACTAGTTTTAAGTGTATGATGTGATGATTCAACAATTCCATGCATTACTCCCAGTGCATCAAGACAGTGTTCTCTTCATCCCCTTATCTGCCCTACTCATGTTGCCGGGGAAACCGGGGAAACCCCAGGCCCTGGGACCTCGACCCAGCCAGACCCCAAGGAGTCGCAGAAGGTTCTCAGTCTTGTCACGAGAATGAATTCAAGGACAGACACGCAGCACAGTGGACAAGTTACACAAGCAGGCAAGTTTATTAAAGGTAAAAGTACACTCTCAAGATAGGAGAGCAGCCGAGAGAGAGAGAGAGAGAGAGAGAGAGAGAGAGAGAGAGAAGAGAAGAGAGAAGAGAGATATGCATGCCCCGGGGGTTGGGTTTCTATCTTGTAATGATAGTTGTTAACTAGGGGACAGAGTATTTATTACTTGGGGCAGGAAGCAGGGTTTTGAGCTTTTTCTTCCTTGTTTGGTCAGGGGTTTCCTGTCATGGCATCCGCCATCTTGGGCCTATCTGGTTTGATCTGGCTTCTTGTGGAGGGCCTCTGACCTTCCCATAGCTGGGCAGGACTTCTTGTTGCAGACCTCCCGGTCTCCCGTTAGAACTTAACTAACTGCCTACTCCAACATTTATTCTTAATATTTTTTTAAGATTTTATTTATTTATTTGTCACAGAGAGAGAGCACAACCAGGGGGAGCAGCAGAGGCAGAGGGAGAAGCAGACTCTTTGCTGAGCAAAGAGTCCAATGTGGGACTCGATCCCAGGACCCGAGCCAAAGGCAGATGCTTAATCGACTGAGCCACCCAGGCATCCCTTCTTAATATTTTTTTAATTTCCATTTCCCTAATTGCTTTATTCCCAGAAGCATCCTGCAGAACCCAGTGTGGACTCTGGCCACTCCCTCCCTTCCGCAAGGAGCAAGCTTACTGTCACACACTTACAGCAGACCAACCCGTGAGCAAAATTATGGGCTCACAACATCCCACTCTTTATGCATCTCTCCATCCTCAGCTGCATCCGAACCATGTCTTCCCTGCTTCTGCCTTCTCGAGAATTAATTAATTCATCAAATATTTATTGAGAACATACTATGAGCCATCCTAGAAACTGGGAATACTATAGGCAATAATGTCACTGCTCTCGGAATTTGCAGTCTAGTGGGAGAGGAAACAATAACAAAACCCGCACCCCCAACTTTTTTCAGGTAGTGATATCTGCTTAGAAAGTAAGAACAGACAGGAAAACAAATATAGGGAACGTGCCATGTGAAGATCTGGAGAAAGAGCACAGGCAGCTCTTTGTTGAAACACATCACACGTGTGTAAACTTGCAGTAATCTAGGTCCCAGCTGTCTGAGACCGTGCGTGTGTGTGCGTGTGAGTGTGTGTGTGTGCACATGCGTATGTGTGTGCACGTGTGGTTCTGTGGCTCTTGCTTCTGTGGCTTTCCTGCTTATCCATGCATCTGAAGCGAGTGCCTGCCACACCACAGGCATTTGGCACCTGTTTGTGGGGGAAATGAACAGGCAAAATGGCAGGAGGGAGACAGGACAGAGGGGGCACAAGTCAGAAAACACAGGGCCTGAGGGCCAGGGAGCGTGTTCCAGTGTATTCTAGCGGCTCGGAAACCCTGTGCAGGCTGTTCAGCAGGCGGGGTGGCTCTCATTTACATTTGGAGGGTCCTTCTCTCTGCTTAATGGCAACAGGGAAGCCTGTGTGGAGATGCTTCCTGTTTGAGCCTCGCTTCCCAGCAAAGGGTCAGTGACTCCGTAGTTAGCGCCTTTGCTCTAGGGTCCAGCGGTGACCCCCGTGTCCTCCGACCCAGTGCCGCCCCAGCCACCACCTGTCCTCAGATTAGAGTTTTCAGACCCAAAGTGACAGGCTATTCAGTGACAGAGACAGCAGCCTTCCCACCTCTTTGCCCCAGAAGTTTGAGGTTGTGCTGCTCCTTGTAACATGGCCCCTTCTGCCCTTCGAGGCCAGCGGCCCACTGACCCTGGCCTTCTGTCTTGTGGCCTCACGCAGATGGGTCACAGAACACCCACGTCTTTCCCATTTCCTGGTGGTTCACTGTAGCATAGAGCCTGTCTTTGTAGGTTGATTTCCTCCTCTCTAAGTTTGCGATGTCCTCCTAAAAATCTGAGTGAGAGTTTTCTGCCAAATTCGGAAGCCTCTTCCCCTCTCCCTGTTTCTTCACTCTGCCTCTGAGTGAACCTGTCTCCTGAAACCACAGCGTCCCAGAGACAGACCTTCCAAATGTGCCCCCTTATCCCCGTAAGTCTGTAATCATGTCCATGATTTTTTACTCCATGGCAAGCTGACACATCATCCTCAGGGCTGGAGGCCCCCTTCCTCTGTATCTATTCATTGCTGGATCCCTTCAACCCACTGGGTCTCTGATCCAGAGTCTGGGTCTTTGAAATCCACAATCGTGATCAAGCTAACAGTACTATTAACAAATCATAGATAACATGCCTTGAGTACTAGCTGTGGGCCAGTAAAGGAGTCCCTATATAATCCCTATCTTATTTTTCTTATATTTTATTTATTTATTTATTTATTTATTTATTTATTTATTTATTGGGGGGGGACAAAGGAAGAGAGAGAAAGAGAATCTCAAGCAGACTCCCTGCTGACCACAGAGCCCAACATGGGGCTTGATCTCACCACCCTAAGATCATAGCCTAAGCTGAAATCAAGGGTCGGATGCTTAACCAACTGAGCCACCCAGGCTCATTATTTCCATTTTAAAGATGAGGAAATCTGTAGAATACACCATTTTAAATAACTTGCCCAAGGTCACGTGCCACTAAAAGATGGAACCAGCATCTGAGCTCAGGTGGTCTGTTGTCTTAAACTCTGGGTGAAAGGGGTGGGGGCTTTAAGAAACTGTAATGGGTCATAGAATTGTATAGATTAGACCTTCAATAGTCCCTCTTTGACCCTGAACATGAGTAAAGCATATTGAGAGGAACAGGACCTAGTTCAGCCTGTCAGTGCTTGGCACCCACAGTACAAAGGCCAAGGATTCCAGGCACTGGACTACGTTTGCTTGGAGGTGAACTTGCCCCAGCCCTTGAGGAACATCTGAATTTCCAGAGTTGGAACTCTTGGGTAAGCCTGTGCTGGCTCCAGGTGTAAGGCCCATCCCCTGTGACGGGTCACCCACCATTCTGTTACTGCTCTAACAGGCCCGGAGTCCTGCCAGCCCCCCTTCCTGCTGCTGTACGTGGAAAAATACAGGCCTCTCAACAAAGGAGCACCCTTCTCTCCTTGTGGCATTTAGAGCTCTGAGGGGACAACGTCCTCTCCTCTCCTGAGCATTCTAAAGGAACTGAGAAATAGAGATAGCACTCAAATAAGGATCACAGCACCAGCCTTGTCTTTCGGTGGGCCGAGAATGCCGCTGGGATCCAAAGTAAGAAAGACCTTCCTGAAAGCCCCCTCCCCCAGATCTAAGCTTCAAGACAGCTCAGCAAGAAGAGCCTCTATTTACTTCCCACCTAGTGCAGAGGGAAGGGTCCCGGAGCCCCAGGGAGAGCTGTCCCTTGCATATGACATTTGACCCTGAACTGTGGACCAGTGTATGTCAGACTGGGGAGAGACACCAGCACAAGCCCCTCCTCTTCCCAAAAGGAGGAGCCCTTCAGAGGCAGACGGAAGCTTCCCCTGCCTAGGACCCTCTCCAAAAGAACCCAAGACCTGGTCTTGCTTGATCGCTGCTATGCTGTCCTCTCCAGCATTCCTTACTCCACGGATAGAGAAATGAAGACACAGATGACTCAGTAAGCACACCTCTGAAGTCTGGGACGGTTGGTGGAAACTGGTAGAGATGGTGGTCACTTTGACGGGGAGCTGCAGGCTGTCGGGGAGGGCGCCGCATGACTGGGAGCTCCTCCTGTGCAAAGGAGTCCCCAGGAGGCCGACAGATTGTCAGGGTCTAACTGTGACCAGGTCAGCGGGCAGGGGCTTGAGAACTCACCCCCGCACCAGCCTTGAGCAGCAGGATGACGGAAAGTACTCAGACGTGAAAGAACAGTATTTAAGGCACGTAAAAGATTTATTTCAAAAAGATTAATGATGGAATGTGTAGAAAATCTGACGCAGCAACAGCATGACGCTCTCAGGCAAACTGAAGGAAACAGGGACTTGAGGAAAACTGAGCTTGGAAGAACAGATTAAATCCAAGAAGGAATTCCAGACAGCCTCAAAACGCGCTGTGGGATTTTCGGTGGCATTAGAAATAGGAAGGATCCCAATATGCCAAACAGAAAAACGAATCAGTGGTGTGGAGGAGAGACTTAGAAAAGTGAAAGCTACGTTGTCAGGGCGAGGCCCACAGGTAAGAGCGCTCTACGTGATGGTAAAAGAGAAGTAATGGAAATGTCACACAATGAGAACTGGCGGTCCCGAGGAAAAAGTAGAACACATGAAACAGAAACAACAACGAAACATTTCTTTTTAGATTTTTAAAGAGTTACAGATCGTTCTAACTTATAATGACCACATCCTAATGGATGGTGGGTCAGAATGCTGGAAAGACTCTCCTCCTGGATTATGCAGACAATTCATTAAAGCTCAGTCAAAGGGGTGGGTTTGCCTTGAGAGGGAAATGCAGATGTTAGCAGGGCTGCAGGTGAACACAGGCAGGCTTCCAGGGGGAAAAGAGAAGTTGGCCCGCTTGCTCCTGAGCGTGCTGAAAACGCGTGCTCCCCATCTTGACCGAACACTGGAATCCCTTTGGTGCTTAGATCCCGCTCCCCAAAATCAGACTTGATTGGCCTTGGGTGTGGCCTGGTAATTCTCCAAAAAGCCCCTCTGCCCTGCGCTGTCCCTTGAGCTGAGGAAAACCGGGAAGAGAAGGCAGAGGGGACTATGGTCCCCCAGGGCCCCAGAGCCATATGTGTAGGACAGCAACGCCTCAGAGCCCGAGACAGGGCAACGAGAGGGAGGCAAGGAGGCAACCTCAGCACAGACAAAAGGGCCTCAGGGCCACAGCTGGTTCTTGAGGAACACTTCCCCTCGTATTTCATACTTGAGGTCCTGCCAGTTCAGGAAGTTAGGGCTGAAGACCCCGCCGTTGTAGACGGTGCTGATCTCATCTGGTGACAGCACGTAGTCCCACATGTTCACTTCTCCAACGTCTCCCACCAAGGACTGGTTCTTATCAAAGCCCCCACCAAACGAATCCTGCTCCTGCCCTAGGATGATGCTTGCTCCTGCCCCCACAGTGTACCCCTTCTTCAGACTCGTCCTCACCATGGCCTTCCCATCCACCCAGAGCTCTGTAATCCCTGTTCTGGACTCCCAGGTAACACAGAAGTGCTTTGGTGCAAAAAAAGTCTCAGGAGCCTTGATGTAGGCGTCGGACCCACCCACGGAGACGCTGTATAAGCCAGGCCTTTCCTTGAAGAGGAGGATCTCGTTGTACTGCGTCCTGGTGGCATAAGAGAAGAGGCTGTACGGGCGGGTCAAGTCGGTATAGGCTTGCAGGCACACGGTGAAAGCCTTCAGCGGCTTCTGCGCCGGAGCAAACAGGGTTACATAGGAAGTATCTGATTCTGTGGGGAACACAAAGGCCTTTCTGTACGTGTCTGCAGGATAGAAAACAGAGAGAGAAAGTGTCAGCCGTTGAGTTACGTTAAAAAAACAAAATTCAGATGAGTGCATTTAAAGACCTAGTTGGCTTTAGTCACTGATTCATGAATCAGGCAGCCCCCCATCTAGCAGATAGGAAGCAGCTCTGAGGAGCTGCGTCGTAGAAGGTTCGGGAAGAAAACGTTTCTAGCAAAGAGTAGATTATTTCAGGCAGCCACCTTCCTATGGGGGAAGGAAGGGTTGCTCTCAGGCTGACGACCTCACTACTGATGAGCCGGTGATTCCAGATTGACTGGTTAAAGGTTACACTCGGGGGGTGGGGGGGTGGCTGGCACTGCAGTCAGGTTAGCTGTTAAGTCTTGGTTTGCTGATGTGGGGCTTAACCCAAGTGATGCCACTGGGGCCAGTGGTCTCTTTTGTAACAGCTCGTCAGGCCACGAAGATGTGTTCTCTATGTATGGATAGAACGGATTTAGAAACCAGATGGCCCTCTGCCCCAGACCAGTACCCCTCCCCCTCGCCGGACATCATCCCTGTGGCTTTGCCCAGGCTAGCCCAGAGACAAGGACTCAGAGGCCATCGGAAGCAAGCACCTACTTCCTTGCGAAAAAGCACCAGGGAGGGTAACGACGACCAGCAGACACAGCAACAGCTTGTCCATGTTTCCTCCCTGCGGTCACTGTGTGCAGAGTCCGGGTTATCGTCCTGGAAAGGGGATCAGCAGGTGAGATCCGCATCTCAGGTCTGTTCCACCTCGACCTTTTATGGGCTACAGTCAGCGTGCCACGGCTGACGGGTAAATGATTTTCCAAAATCGCCCCTTGGAGCCATGAATCAAAGCTCGAAGAGCAAATAAACCAAGATAAATCACAAAATGAGAGATCAATGCGGGTTATTTATTAGAGACACCGTGGTGCCTGCGGGTGCCCCAGCAGCCTTGCGGGGCGGTGCTTGGCCAATTACAGCAGTCACGTCCTGGAAATCCAGGCTCGGGAAATGCTCTAAAATATCAGAGGAGGCTTGACTCACAGGGACAACCGCGACATTACTTAGGAGAACGAAATTAGAAAATCGGGGCATCGTGAAGTAAATCGTATGTGTCTACATCCACTCCATAGAATGGATGGCCATTCACAATGCAGGCTGTGAATTTTATGCTACAACCTGTAAAAATGCTTATGAGACTGTAACAGAAAAAATAAGATAAATTTGTGTATACACTATTTTTTTAAAGAAGTAACTTGCTTGAAAAAAAAATCTATAAGGAATACCCCCCAACAATACGTGTTCTTATCATAGTAATGAAATTATGGGGGGCTTTTCCCTCATTAGCAACATTTCTGTAAGGTGGTTACATGACTTCTTAAATGAAGTGTGTGTGTGTGTGTGTGTGTGTGTGTGTGTGTGTGTGTGCATTTAATGAAGAAGCAAGGAAAAAGAGTATGGATATCGGTAGCCCTTGAAGCCCCAAAAGCCACTATTTCATTTTATCAACAGGAAACCCAGTCTGAGTGTGGCTATTTGGCTTTATTCCCACTATACCTGGAACAGAGAACAAGACCAGTTTGACATCCTGATTTTGTATTTTGCAGGATATATGTTTCTATGTAAAACATTATAATTCCATGTGAAAAGAATCTTGAGCTTATTGGCCATGGTCTCATCATGACTTTTCCCATGGATATTCAATGAAAGATCGGTAATAAAAGTTATTTCTCAATCAATTGGAAGAATCAACTATTATGTGGGTAGCGTATTCCAAACATACAAGGTAATGGGACTGTTTCAGATGGTTCGTACATTTCTGGAAAAGTTTCGGGGTTTTTTTTAAATGATGTGCAGTTAAGGGGCACCTGGGTGGCTCAGTCGGTTAAGCGTCTGCCCTCAGCTCAGGTCAGGATCTCAGGGTTCTGGGATTGAGCCCCGCGTGCAGCTCCCTGCTCAGAGGGGAGTCTGCTTCTCCCTCTTCGTCTTCTTCAAGGGAAGTCTGCTTCTCCCCTTCATTTTCCCCTCCCCCCCTCAAATAAATAAATGAAATCTTTTTTTAAAAAATGATGTGCAGTTAAATTTGTTCTCAAATGACCCTCTCCCAAACTTTCTGCATCTTATTTTGAAAATATAAGATTGGCTTAAAGTGATTACTTCGAAAGCTTTTCTTATTCTAGCCATTTGCCCAATTAAAGACAGATGCATAATTTGAACAGAAAATATATACATAATAGGTAAAAGATGGGAACACAGAAGGAAGAGGTGTTTTCGCTGAGCTCAAACTACCTTCTTGTTAGCATTGGGCTGCCCACGTGAGTCCAAAGAATGCAGGTACCAGTAGGATGGATGGATTCGAGGGACACGTGCGGATTTCAAGGAGCCCAGCACATTGTCAGAAAGATCTCCAAAGTGGATATTCTGAACAAGACTTAACACTGAAAGAGAGTGAGATGGACATGGAGATAGGGAGAGGGAGGGTTCAAGCAGTGGAAGAGAAGAGAAAGAACAAGGAAGAGGGACTCTAAGCCCTGCTGTGAGTGTTTCGCAATCGGCTCCGGGTTCCCATAACCTGCCTGGACAGCGCAGTGACCGCTCACCGGATCTGACCGTGGCCATGGACCTCATCAGGGAAGGAGGTGCAATAAGTCCACATGCCCTGTGACCCTTACTCTGGCCTCAGATGTGTTTGCTCCGACGCTCTCTGCTCTCTTTCTCCTACAGGTCACGGCGCTCCAATAAAAATCCTGAAAGATCTCAGCCTTTCCCCACACCTCAACACTTCGGTTTCTTCCTCATTTCAAGCCCCAGTAGATGAGACAAACACCCCAAACTGCAGAGATCCAAAGTATCAATTGTGGAAAAAGAAGAACGTTCTAAGACAAACAGAACATTTGTTATCACAGTGCCAGTCTAGTGAATAAATAAAAATGTTTTGGATGGTAAACATTGGGCTCTCATTTTATTTAATCCTGGAGTAGCTAGACACTGGACTCTGGGGTCTGAACACGCATTTGCTGTGCTCTCTCAGTCCAAACAGAAGCTTCGGCAGTGCGAGGGAAAGAGGAAGCAAGGGACACATCAGGCAGAAAGAGCCGCACAATCAGTCAGAGACAACAGCTGTCTTCCTGAAGCTATCACTCAGCCTTGAACAGGGGGTCCCCAGCCCCCACTAGTAGAGACTGGCTGCCCATTGCAGTCACTGAAAGAGACTTAAAAATTCTGCTGCCTGGGTCTCACCACCAGCCCATCGACTCTAGCCACTTACGGGGTGGCCTGGGCAATCGGACTGTTAAAGCTCCCAGGTCATTACAATATAAGCATCTCAAGTTGAGAATCACTGGCCTCGAGGATTCTTCATATGCTTCCACGCCCCGGGTAAATGCTTCCCAGGATATGAAGTTATGTCTACCAGCATACACGGCAGTAGAGAAGAACTTAGAAGAGGTGTCATGGACATGCTCTGCCTAGTGTCTGCGGGGACACTGAGGCAGGGCAGAATTTTTATGCGCAAGCCATTCTCCTACCCATGCAACCACGAGATGAAAGCCGGGGAGATGGCCAGCGCCCCAGAAATGGCAGCCAACGGCCTGGATGCATGGCACCCTGGAGAGGCCCCCCACGAGGAAGCACGCACACAGCCCCATCCCCTCCTTCCTCGCCTGGCCACGCGAGCGCCAGGGGCAGTTCAGAAGCGCGGGCCCTGCAGCAGACCGCCTGGGTATTTGTCTTGTTATGCTGCTGTTACTGCTGACATTTTAAGGACCTGGAGTCATTTGCTATTTTTGTCAACCCTTGCACATCAGACCTGGGGGTGGTGAAAAGCAGGGGGGAAAAAATCACAGACTTTGCATCCTACCTGCTTTGTCACCTGGGACTCCAAATCCATTTCCAGCAGGCCCAGCCCCACTTCCAAGGCAGCCTGCAGTCCCTCCTCCGGGCCCTGCATAGACCTCAGAGATGGGTCCTCGTCCGCTCATCCAGCTGGAGGCCATGCGAGGCTTGTCACCATGATCAACGGCCCACTGCTTCTGTTCGGCACAGGGAAATTTTTGGTACCTGGTCTGCGCGTCCATGGGCGCTCCCCCTGGGATCAGGCCTGGCCCTGACTCTTGTCAACGTGGCTACTTGCAGTCCCCCAGGCAAAGTGTCCTGTCAGGTAGCAGCCTCCAGCATCTCCCTATGAGTCCACGTCTGGACAAACCGGACGCATGATCCCCTACTCTAAAGGAAAACCAGTGCTAATGATTTATCAACAGCAGCGAGAAGCGGCCTCAGTGGACAATTACTCCTACTCTCCATTTACTGTGAAAAAGAATTACGTAAAACCAACTCACCCAAACTAAAATCACCCTTTTCGGCAGATGTCATCCAACATTTAATTGGATTATGTCTGACCACTCTATACAGTAGAAATGTGTCCGTTACCTTGGGATATATTTTCTACCAAAATTACATGGAAGTATCTACGAGGGAGCTAAATTGTTTAAATTTAAACATTTCCAGAAAGCTTTATTGAGAATTTTTAATGTTCACTAAATGCAAATCCCAGCTATAAAAATTTTCCTGGCTAAGATTATTAGGGCCAGAGGCTGTCCACTAAAGTGTGTGTAGTAACTGTGTGTAGTAACAGTAATTGAATTCTGAGGACAGTATTAGCTCAGCCCACGTCCCTGGGGAGTTGGGATGGTCTCCTATAATTAAGACATATCTCCTGACTGGATTCTTTAACTAGAAAAAAGTGTCAACCCTCTCTTCTGCTTAGCTGAATGTCAGGGTATATGGATCTGCCCTAATTGGACAATGGAGAACATTTGCACTCATGTTTTTTCCCGAGAATATTTCCTTAACTTGTATGCTTCCAAATAGTTATCGAAAAAGGGGGATCAATATTCACAAATAATTACCTGGAAGATTTGCTGTTCATCCTCCTAATATCCTGAACCTAATCTTTAGCAAAACCTTCGATCGCCGTCACCTCAGACCAATTCCACCAAACTATACTTTAATGGTATAGAATGAACCTATGTCAAGGATATACAGCAGAACAGCCTAAGGATAATAACAGCAGAAACTGTTTTGAGCGCTTACTCCATGCCAGGCACTACAAGTGCTCTCTATGCATGATCGTAGTTGATTCTTATGACAACTCTTGGAACTACTTACTTTTGAAGGGGAGCAGAATAGGCCACCCCCAAATATGCCACTTTGGCAGAGCGATTTTTTTTTAATTAAAGTTACTTAAGAAACAGCCAGTGTGGGGCGCCTGGGTGGTGCAGTCATTAAGCGTCTGTCTTCTGCTCACGGCGTGATCCCAGCGTTATGGGATCGAGCCCCATATCAGGCTCCTCCGCTATGAGCCTGCTTCTCCCTCTCCCACTCCCCCTGCTTGTGTTCCCTCTCTCGCTGGCTGTCTCTCTCTCTGTCAAATAAATAAATAAAATCTTAAAAAGAAAAGAAAAGAAAAGAAAAGAAAAGAAAAGAAAAGAAAAGAAAAGAAACAGCCAGTGCAAGAAGAACACTCTGACCCTCCTCTGTCCCTCAGAAGGCTAGAAATAAGTCTCCATTGTGAAAGGTGCCCTCCCTGCGCCAAGAAAGAAGACATGCTTATCACCAGAGGTAGAAAATTCAGGGCCAAGAAGGCTGCGTAAATGAACCTTGTTACTTCCTCACTAATTTGCTATCCAAAGTCCAAATGCCTTTGTCTCATCAATTCTTCATGAATCTTTTGTTTCCTTGGCTAACAGGCATAAAAGCTGCCTGCTTTGGTCACTTCTTTGAGTCTCATATTTTTATAGGATCTCATTGTACGAAACTAAATTTGTTTTCCTCTTGTTAATCTGTCTTATGTCAATTTAATTATTAGACCAGCCAAAGAACCTAGAAGGGAAGAAGGAAAAAGTTTTCCTCCCCTACAGTTTTGGTGCCCATCATGGGGCTCTCCACTGGCTGACACTCTCACTCTGGGGCTGTGCAGCTGAGAGATACTGGGGTCTCTGATGGAGTCAGCAGAAAGTAAGAACTCTTTTGTTGTTGTTGTTGTTGTTGTTGTTGTTGTTGTTGTTGTTGTTGTGTTGTTATGTTAGTCACCATACAGTACATCCTTAGTTTTATTTTTTTTTAATAATGATTTTTTATTATATTATGTTAGTCACCATACAGTACATCCTTAGTTTTAGAAAGTAAGAATTCTTAAACCACATCAGTCTCCTGGGTCTCTGCCTGCAGGGTCTGCTGGGAGCAAGAGTGGAAAGAGTCCTTTTCTTTTCTAAATTTAGATTAGCAGGAGAAAATGTTTGTGTGAACTAATTCCTTGGTTACAGCCACTACCGTAAAGATTTGTTATGAGTACTTCTGTTTGCTATTGACCCCTTTCCTCCCAGAGATGGTCACTGTTTTCCTTTTTCTGTCTTGTGTGTCATTTATGATGAGGAGGGAAACCATGAGGTAGGACACAGACAGAGGCTCTAGAAGCCTGCTGTTCAAGCCAGCCTCACAGACTGGTGAGTTCATGGTTCTCACCGTAGTAGCGTCTGTTTAAACAAATTTTGCTGTGGGTCCCCTGTGTGAAAACCACATGAGGTTCTCTTTTCATCTTGTTCTATGTCCTCAGGGCTTGGCTTTGTGACTAGGGAGAACATTCTCTCTGGTCTCCACCAGCCAGAAGGTGCCCCCGCCAGTGTGCGTCTAGCAGCACTCCCATGCCAGCTCACAGGGACATTTGTCACAAGGGCTCCAATCCACAAGGGGCCTTTGTCATCTCAACCTTTGTTGTCTTGTTAGTGCTGGAGAGGTCCCATTTCAGTAGCACTTTCCTGGTGTCGCAGATCAGCAAGTCTGGGACTGGAAGCATCTCCTGTTCTCATGAGATACTGGAGACAGCATTTTCACTACACAATTCCTACTGCATATGACAATGAAGGGTTTTGTTTTCTTTTTTTTTTAAGACTTTATTTATTTGTAAGACAATGTGCACATGCACCAGCCGAGGGGGAGGGGCAGAGGGAGCAGAGGAAGAGAGAGAAGGAGACTCCCTGAGCAGGAAGCCTGACACGGGGCTCAATCCCAGGACCCCACGATCATGACCTGAGTGGAAGGCAGATGCCTAACCAACTGAGCCACCCAGGCGCCCCAAGGGTCTTGTTTTCTTGGGCTACATTTGGAAGTAAACTTTCTGGATTTTGTGACGGCTGTATCTTTCGTACCCGCACTGGGTTCATCTTTTGGTTTGGTTTGGTTTGGTTTGGTTTAGTTTGGTGCATCTCTTTTGCATCCTTCATTAAGCCACTAAGCCTAATTGGTTTGAGCTAATATTGAGATTAATATAAGATCCTACTCATCAATGCCCAAAGGATCCTTCGAATTGGAAAACGTCTATATCTGAAAAAAAAAAATTTAGAGAGTTCTCATCCTAAACAACTGTCTTATTATGGAAAGACACATGTCTTTCTTATATCTTATTATGTCTTACTTATGGAAAGACCAAATTAAAAAGTAGATACAAACGAGAATAACAGCTAGTTTTAGGGACTCCCTTAACAAGATGAGAGATCAGAAATTAGACTTAGAACAAAAATGAAAACCCACATCTGCTATCAATTCCCCTTCTTAAAATTCAGCCTCATCTCCTCAGCAAATTCCTTTAACTCCCCCAAACTCCTCCACTTTCCCCCAGAAAATCCCTAAACACCCAGCCGCCTGTTTTAGCTTCCCTTTCCCCACAAGATTTACAGACAGCACTCTGGCCTGTTCTCCAGGCTCTGAGTGTACAGGTTACTCATGTAAGTGCTGAAACCCAGGAAGTGAATTTCGCAGAAGCACCTGCGACAGAGTCAGGCTCGCTTTGCTGGGCTCCATCATCAGGCTCTTTCAGCTTCAAGCCTTTCTATGCAACGTCCTTTTTGGATACATCCTGGACACCCCCCCCCCAACGACCCACCACCACCGCAAAGAATTCATGTCCCCTGGATAGCAACAGACCTTCTAAGTTATAATGCCCTTTAACTTCCACTTTCAGAAGACCCTGACAAAGTTAGACAGGAATTAGAAATATTGACGACCATTCACCATGACACCCATGAGGACCTTGACTGGCTGCTAAAATATTGTCCCATCATGATTGTAGTGTGGTTAACAGACAAGCCAAGGGCCCCCTGGGGACAAACCCCTCCCACAGGGGAAAGAGATGGCCAGGATTTCTCCCAGGCCCTCCTACAGACGATCCAGAAAAGGACCAACTGGAGGCCAATGTCCAGGGGCTGATAGAAGCAATAGTAGTCTTTCCCTGTATGGTGAATTTGTATAAGGTTGAATTGTGCTCTCAGAAAGAGGGAGAACCTCCAAAGGCCTTTGTTGAATGCTTTATACAGACTTCTCAAAGGCATACTGTACTATGCCCTGAAGCTCCAGAATATAGAAATCTTTTAATTTCCGCCTTAGTAGGAAATCTTCTCCCTGACATAAAAAGACATATTCAAAATAGTGTGGTGGCATGGACGAGTCCACGTCTAAGCATTATAGTGGGAGCAGTG
Organism: Ursus americanus; assembly: GCF_024610735.1. Classification (NCBI taxonomy): domain Eukaryota; kingdom Metazoa; phylum Chordata; class Mammalia; order Carnivora; family Ursidae; genus Ursus; species Ursus americanus. The sequence goes on from NC_142128.1 coordinate 44,776,405, forward strand.
ATCCAATTCTCTGAAGATAGCTCGCAGGAATGCAAGACAGAAAAGGAGTTAGGGGCGCCTGGGTGGCGCAGTCGTTAAGCGTCTGCCTTCGGCTCAGGGTGTGATCCCGGCGTTCTGGGATCGAGCCCTACATCAGGCTCCTCCGCTGGGAGCCTCCTTCTTCCTCTCCCACTCCCCCTGCTTGTGTTCCCTCTCTCACTGGCTGTCTCTCTGTCAAATAAATAAGTAAAATCTTAAAAAAAAAAAAAAAAAAAGGAGTTAAAACCAACAATCCCTGATCTGTCACTTGAATCTCTGGAGAGGCAAGAAAGTTACACTGAGAGCTACTCAGACCACTCAGACCCTTTCCTATTTGCCTTCAGACATTGGCAGATCTCGCCAAAAAAAAAAAAAAAAAAAAAAAATCCAAATATTGGAAGGCAGTGGTTCTGCATTTCAGAAAAGGAAGAAAAATTTTAAGTCCAGTAGTTACCCTGGACTTCTGATAATAGGCAAATACCCTTCAAAACACCTACGAGAAAATTCACATTCTTTCTCTGTCCCCTCCATGTGTAAATTTTGCCATGTCTTTAAAATGTAAACACCCCCAGAAACAACTAAAACACAGCCCATGACCACTTGAGACTGAAGGGCGGGGCGGGAAGATTTTTAAAAACACAAAATGCTGTAGAGATTCCCCTGTGCAAATGCTAGGCCACAGCCCCCCCATAAGATAACCTGTCAAGGACAAATACAAATCTAAATGTCTTCCCAGAAGCATTAGTAAAAAGCTTCAGCCATTTGAGCAGGTAATCTTAACTTGTTCTGTCTGACAGCTACAATTTGAACTCAACTGTTATTTATAAATTAGTGGCTTTTATATCGATGTACCTGTTTCGTGGCTAGAATTTTCAAAATAAGGCTAGAATTTCTCTGTGTCTGTGTGTTTATGTACGTCTGGGTATGTACATGCAGAGACGGTATTTTCTTCTACCCCCAGAGGGTATTGTCAAAATTAATTTGTAAAAGAGCTCCATTTCATTGGCTTAAAAATAAATCGTTATGAATTAAGAGTTTCTCATACTCAGAAATATAGACACTAGCATGCACATTCTACAAGTCCATGTGATGCGGGATCATCTAACTAAAATGCTAATTTACATTTGTTGGTTTAAAATATAAACAGCTTGGGGTGCCTGGGTGGCGCAGTCATTAAGCGTCTGCCTTCGGCTCCCGGCGTGATCCTGGAATCCCGGGATCGAGCCCCACGTCAGGCTCCTCTCCTGGGAGCCTGCTTCTTCCTCTCCCACTCCCCCTGCTTGTGTTCCCTCTCTCGCTGGCTGTCTCTCTCTGTCAAATAAATAAATAAAATCTTAAAAAAAATAAAAAAATAAAAAAATAAAATATAAACAGCTTCAGAGTTATCCAAAAAAAGAGTTATGAACATTAAATCTAATGCAGACATGCAACATTGATTCTACGTGCGTTTACTAGTCAAATACATTCATGGTATCTCTTCGAGAATTTGTCAGCCAGGGAAAGAGCTTGGACTCATGGCTGAGTGTCTCAGGAAGTCTGGGTTCAGAGTCTAAAAGTAATTGTCGTGTGCGAGTAATTTAGATATATGTAAGTAGGGTAAAAGCTTATAGATGAACTTTTCAGCAATAATTATGTTTCCCAAGTCTTTGGGGTAACTTGAAACCTTAGAGTTTTACTAAGATAAGTTACATGGTGGATATTTATTGAATATCTAGATCATTTACAAATCTGATAAAATACCGAAATACTAGTTACTGGACATAGGTTTATCTACGTTTGGCCTTCTATTTCATAGAAACTAAAGGTATTTGGGTCTGTTAGGAACGATGGCCAAAGGTGCCGTATTGAAAGGTTGTTCTGTGAAAGAGCATGTGTTTCTAGAAATTATGGAATGTATTCATAAATTTGTCAACCTAAAGAATACTGATGTAACAGTTCACAAATGCTTACTTCTTAGTGTTTACTAGACATTAAGCGTTCTAAGGGTTAAAGAATTGTTGTTGCTGTTTTTTTAAGATTTCTCTATTTGAGAGAGAGACAGAGGGAGCAGGGGTAGAGGCAGAGGGAGAGAGAATCTCAAGCAGACACACCTTTGAGTGCAGAGCCCAACGCAGGACTCGGTCTCACAACCCTGAGATCACGACCCGAGCCGAGACCAAGAGTCCAACGCTCAACCGACTGAGGCACCCAGGCACCACTCGGGTTAAAGAATTCGAATTAACACCTGTAGTTAAAACTGTTAGTAATAATAAGGGAAGCAAAGCAACTCTGTATGCAAGGAAAGTGGGATGTGTTTCTGGGTACGGAGAGGTCTGAGGTACAGAGATGCACTTTTTTGTTGAGGGGGAGAAAAAGTGAATTTGTCCTGAAGTAAAATTGGTTATTTCAGAATGAGAAGGAAAATAATGGAGGACAAACTAACAGTGTATTTGGAGGGAGAGAGAGAGAATTTTACCTCATGGAGTCAAGCTGGCTAAAAATTGGTTAAAGGGTTTTTAAAATAAATATTAGTATCGGCAGGTTGTTTATGTAATGTTGTTTTATCTGCTAGAAGGCCAAAGTGGTTTTGGACTATTGGTCTGTGCTTGGAAAGATGTGATGAAAGGGTTTTTTTTTACCTTTAAAGCCATCTTCCTGGAAAATAAATATTTTGTTTTTACTAAAATCACTCGCTATGCTTCATGTTGTCTTTATCAAGTGTTTACTGACTTAACTGAGTCTTAATATTAAGAGCTGAGTTTTGCTTAACACTGTATAACCTTCTGTATTTGTCTTTAAAATAGTCTCTTTGGTTAAATAGATAATTAAATATCATTTCATAATTATCTGTGATTCTATGCAGTCAAGTGTCCAAACCTTTTGTAATTTTTAACAAACTTCCCCAAATCAAATTCTAAGCGAAGTTTTTTTGACCTGGAAGTAATTTCCGGGAAGTCCCTGAAACATCTCAAAAGATTTGTTCTCTCTCCTTATAAAAGAAGAAGCATTAAACTAATTTAGGCTTATTTGATGTTAAATTACATGGGAAGCATGGTCACATAAGTGAGGTGAAGCCGTAGTTTATATTTGCGTGGATATACATTATTAATATAAGTGGTTCTAGAATTTACCTAAAATTCCTGAAATCCTAATAATATATTCTGGTACAACGTTATCAGTCATAATTGCAGTTATTATCTTTAAATGTTGTGTGTCACTGAAACAATCAATAGTGAATTTTCAACAGATCTTTAACTATGGTCATTTTTTCAGTCTTTTCATCATTTACAGAAGTTATTGTTTTATTCTGATGTTTTTGCAAAAGTTGTCTTCAGAGAGATTCATGAAAAGGACACTCACAAGAACGGGTTTCTGATGACTTTCAGATCACACCACTGAAGTGGGTAAGAATTTCTAGAACTCTAACAGAGAAACCAAGGGCTTGGTACAACTTCGAACAAAAAAATCAAGATCGGCTGGCATTAATTCCATGGGACTAAATGAGCTGATAACTATGATCATAATCTCTACGATCTTAAATTCTGGAACATCCTTGGTTCTTCCATGTTTGTTTTTCCAGATTTAAGAAAACCTTTCCCTCTTAAACTATCAGCCTTTTTGCAAACATACACCTATGTGAACAAAGACTAACCATTTATCTTTTTCTCCCTACCCGTTCCCTCAAGAACTTGGAAACTCTTCGTGCGTATTCTTGCGTTCATGGCAACATCGTTGTGTATGCGAGTTCAATGAGAATCTGCTGTCCTTGTGACAGGACACACTTGGAAACGTTGGTTGTATAACAAGGCTTTGACTGGAAGGTCATACCTGAGAATAATCCGGAGAGCATTAGATATGACCAGACAGCTTTCAGGAGCTAAGGTTGACTTTATGAAATCAATAAAGCCCCTTGGAAAAACAGCCTGGTTACCTCGCTGACAGGGTTCCCAGCAGCTTTACCAGGTGCGTAAGGAAGATCACCTGTCGGCAGCTCGGGAACCCCGAGAAGAGAGGCATTTACCCACACTTACAGGTAATACGGAAGCTGGTGGCAAGTCCGTGCCCTGGCTTCCTAATAAACACCACACCTCCGCGCAATTAAAACAAAATTCTTCATAATACAGGAAGATCCTCGTGAAAGGCTGGGCAGCCTGCTTAAGGGCCATTAGTGCATGTGGCCCATGATTTATAGGCTTCAGACCCTGCTGTGTGTCCCCAGCATGAAAGCACCCCATGGTACCGCACGTGCTCATGAGAAAGCTGCCAGGATGTGTCTCCCTGTGTTAAAAACAGTTTCTGATCATTAAAGCGACACGGGGGATCAGATTTTAAATTTGGACAAAACCGTTTCTTGGAGGTGATAGCCCCTCAAAGGTCATGGGAGCCCCGAGCTGCCGGGGGCGGGCGTGGGGCCGCGTGGCTGGGAGCCGTCCCCCCGCTGCTCAGGTCGGGGGATGGCTACGGTCCGCATCAGGGCGCTGGTGCGCGGGCACGCGGGCTTCGAGTGGTCTGCCCCTAATCGTGTATGGGGTCTAATTATCCCACGAGCCCTGCTATTTTTAGTGCACAATTATGCAGAACATGAAGACTTTCAGGAATGCATATATCACACCATAGTGGGGAAAAAATACCTGTTATTTCAAAAAGGATGGATCTTAATGCAACGTTGAATAAAAAAAGGCAAGTTATAAAAGCTATGTAAATGTTATCTCTTATGCGGCTTTTAAAATTCAAAACAATAGGACATAATGTACATCGGTATCCATCTATCTACTGTGTCTATAAAGTATTTTTAATGAATAATTCATCCTAAAAACCCACAACTCCAGTCTCACAGGAGAGAAACCTCAGACACATTTAAATCAAGGGGCTTCCCACAAAATACCTGACCAGTACTTCTCGAACCTGCCAAGGTCATGAGACACAGGGAAAGGCAGAGAAACTGTCACAGACCAGAGGAGGCCAAGGAGACATAATGGTGAGTGGGACACGGTCTCCTGGACTGAATCCTTGAACAGAAAAAGTACATTCGTGTAAAAACTAGAGAAATCTGAATGAAGACTGGAGTCCAGTTACAAGTAATATGCCAATGTTGGTTTTTTAATTTTGACAAATTGACCCCAGTAATGCAAAATGTTAAAATGAAGGGAAATTGGGTGAAGGGCTTATAGGAACTCCATATTATTTTTGTAACTTATCTATAAATCTAAAATTATGGCAAAGTAAAAGATTATTTTTAGAAGTTCATTAAAAAAATATGTAAGAAAGATACACATAACTTCATTGCTATGCTTGCATCTGAGACAGAGGACAAAGCTTTCTTTAAATGATTTGAGTTTTTAAAAAAATATTTGATGCAGATTTCCATTCTTGGTGGGATCATTTCTCAAAACGAAAAATATGATTTTTTTAAAAATGAATAGTTTGAAGTTACAAGTAGCCATTAGAAGAGTATATATACATACAACTTCCAAACAAATCAAGAGAGAAAATGTAAGAATTGGGGTATAAGGAAGCTAATAAATGGTACTGCTCTCCTTTTCATCTGAGTTCTGAACCAGCTGGAAGAAATTAAGAAGTCAGACAGACAGAGGTCAAAACATTGACTTTAAGACAACAGAGCAGGGCTGGTGAAGAGGGCTTCCTACCAACCCCCAGGTGTAGACAGCTTCACCCACCCCACTGAAACAGACAGATTTCCCCTCAAGGGTGCAGAGGACCTATTGTCAAAGTCACCACAAAGCCGAGAGCAGACCCAAACACATGCTATCTGCAGACAGGCGGATCCCCAAATACACACACCCACCCACACACAAAGCAGGGGACAGAAGGGGACAGCCGTCTACATGCTCAGTTCCCCATCCCAAAGTCATCAAAGGATAAGTCATTCCTTCCAGATGGGTGACAGAAGACCCTGCGGGAGAGCCAGTTCTATGGAACGAAAAATCCCGGTTCGTAGTGTTTGCAGGTTTCCATGCCATAAATAGTCCCACTAGGGCTGACCCAGACTACCGGTGTGCTCTCTGGAAGGGGGGTGCAGAGCCTGCCCCTGCCAGCTACAGAACACAACTACTTCTCTCCAGGAGGGAACTGAGTGGAAGGGAAGTGAGGCCAGGAACAGTTCTCTGATGCTGCTTTTATCATATGAGGAATGGGAAGTAAATATTTCATCCCCAAATACTTCTATTTTTTTGTTTTTGTTCTTTTCATCTACAGGGCTCAACCAATACACCTGTAACCAACCAGAGATGTGGCTGTCCCAGTACTCCTTTACGGATTCTCCTATAACAGCTGGTGGTCAGTGTAGACTTTGCTCCAGAAACCCAAGTGGGTCCAAACAATAGATTAATTAAATTAACTGTAAGGCCATGCTACCACCAAATCTAAAATTATCTCCCTACTCTCCCCCATCCTAATGATTTCTGGTCGTCTTGCCCAGGTGTAGCTCCATCAAAAGTTTTGCAATGAAATTAAATGACAATATGAAGGTATTTCAGTAATAAATGTCAACAGCATATAGACGCACCAATCAAAATTTTAAAATCTCTTCATTATTAAATTTCCAGGGAAAGATTAAAGTCTAAAAATTAAATTCCCTTGTAAGTAAAGTCCAAATTAATTAAAGTCCAAAGTCAAATTGTCTCACCCTTGTGAGTTAAAAATCCACAGGAATTCCCCACCATGTCTAATTGTGCTGGTATCCGCCTGTCATGCTGCATAGCCCCCGTGTAGAGTCACCTTCCTTCCCTGTCTGCAGTCTGGGCCTCTGCCAGGACAGGAGTGTGGCTCCTTCAAGAGGCCTTCCTTTCAAGAGTTCAAAGACTTGAATGGGACACAAAGATTAACACAGCATGGGCTCCCCCCTGTAAAACACAGAAAACAAGCTAAAACCACAGCTACTAAATCAGATACCACTGACAAAAGAAAATAATTTTCCCCAAACCCGGGACTCAGTGTTGCCAAAGGCAATATGAGAAATTCCAGAATGTCTGAGAGAATGAGGATGAAGAACATCTTGGTTTGGGCTTCACAAGAGGGCAGTGAATTAAGGTTCATTGTCCCGAGTCTATATGCTAGAAACTCCCGGGAAGAATTGCCTGAAAGACTAACCTGAAATCCAGGGATTTACCCCATCTGGGATAGAAATCCAGTGCTGCACGCTCTGAGAGCAGGACTGGGGCCATTGCTTGGACCATTTGGTAATCAACAATACTGGCACAGCCTGTCACCATGTCTCATTTGATGTGTCTTGCTTCTCCTTTCTGTATAATCAAGCACTTTTGATTCCTTCCCATCCCTTTGCGCCTTTTGGTTTTGATGTCCCATTTCTGACACCTGCTGTGGGCTCTCAGCGAGTGACACATTCTGGGCAGGAACGTCTCCTCCTAAAGAATTGTTCGGGTGGGAACAATTGGGGAAGGTCCTTCCTGAGTCCTTACAACAATTTCAACTTTATCATCACTCCAAGCAGATTTCTGAACTGAAGTTGCTGTTGTTGCTTCTGAAGTTTGGCCCATGGGGCCAAACACCCCTCCTAAGAAATCCCTTGGCCAGCTTTTGAATGCTCCGGGCCATCCCTGAACGGTGCCCATTCTGCCATGGCATTTTCTGATGTAACGAACAAAGCCAGAGCCAACTTTGGAAGGGATGACTCAATTCAAGTAAAAAAAAAAAAATCAATGAAATATGCTTGTTATTCAAATGAAGCTTCAAGATAACTTTTAGCAACACCGAGTTCGGTCATTAGTACATTGTGTCCAATGACAGCCCTTGGTTCAGCAACCCAAACCCATTCAGGTGTGATTGAGAAGTGAGGGAGAATCGGGGGAACCCAGATGTGGTGTCACTGTTTTTCTCAGCCAGCTGCTACTGCCACCACCAAGGAACAGCAGCTACCACGGAGGACACCACCACGGAATACAGCCACGGGGAACCCACAGCCACATGTTCCTCCTCGCAGGCCATCTGGCTCTGTCGTAGAAAGACCGTCTTGTTGTATTTGCCTCCGTCTCTGGTACTCAGCTCTGCTGATACATCCTCCCATCAGGTGAGACTTATCTGTGTGTTTTTTTAAGGTAAAGTCCAAAATTCGGTGTATTTTATCTTAATTTATTCATGAAATTAGTTTTATTAGAATAGTTACTGTTCGGGACTTTGGGCCCATTACGTTGTTGCAGAAGTTTTAGGTGGCATGCCCCAAACCATATTTCCCCCATAATCCCTGTTACCTTTTAGGATGTAATTTTAAAGAACGGACAGTTTCTTCATGATATATTGTATTACACCAGAAACACCCACTGAGAAATATTCACAGAGAGATTGTGAAATGATCTTATGAACTGATTCACACAGAGTTTCCGATCCTTAAGATCGGGCCGAACACTTAAGCCAAATCCTGACTGTGTAGACACTCGGTACAGAAAGTCAATGGCTGGGGGCGCCTGGGTGGCGCAGCCGTTAAGCGTCTGCCTTCGGCTCAGGGCGTGATCCCGGTGTTATGGGATCGAGCCCCACATCAGGCTCCTCCCCTGGGAGCCTGCTTCTTCCTCTCCCACTCCCCCTGCTTGTGTTCCCTCTCTCGCTGGCTGTCTCCGTCAAATAAATAAAATCTTAAAAAAAAAAAAAAGAAAGAAAGAAAGAAAGCCAATGGCTGGACTCCCGAAAATTGGCAAGAGCTGTTCACCCACAGCTACTAGTGTAAGTCTCTTGCCGTAGAAATGATGGTAGAAGAAATATTATGTGGGGTCTTCGGGAAAGACTTTTCCAGCAGCAGGTAGCATAACCAGAAAGGATTTTGCTTCGTTAGGAACGAGAACCAGGAACCCAAGCAATCCTCGCTTTCTCTGCATCCTTCCACTCTGCTCTGGTTGAAGGATAAGCTCTTGGTCTTGATTCAAAGGTATAACTAGAGGAATAACACACCTAGTCCACACTAGGTCAGATCACCACTGGTCCAAATCAACCGTTGTCGGTGATTTAAGAGCACGTAATCCAAACACGGTCTCCAGGAACCATCCTCCATGTGGGGTGGGGGCTCAGTTACGAGAAGAAGGGAGCTGGGAAGAATCCAGAACACATCCGCCCCAGCAGGGCCTCAGAAGACCAGCATCTCCTTTCCCCCAGGGCCGGACTATCCCACCTCCGGACGGTGTCTTTGTTCTCTCGGTCTGTGCGGTGAGGGCTTGGGTCTAAAGGGTCACCTTTTCCATTGTGCTGCTGGGAAACAGGGGCTTTGGGCACGAGTTAGGGATTCCAGAGCAGCTAACACTTTCCACAAGATGATGAAGATTTAAACAGCTTGAGGAACCCGTGCGTTGCTTCCCCGTCTCTTCTGCGGTGTGCTCCGTAGGTCTTACTTGGTACCAAGTCTTCAAAAAAGAAAAAAACGTATGAAAACCACTGTTTTGTATGGTCTCTAAGGTCCCTTGAAGCTAAGACAAGTTCCTCCGTTCTGCTCCCCGCGATGATCGCTTCGGCAGGCTGCTCGCTACCCCTTAAACACGCCCGCAAGCGGTGGTGCGTTGAAGAGGGAGGGAACGCAGTCCCCGCAGAGCTGAGGCCGGGCTCTGATCGTGGGACCGAGCGTGCGGGGGACCCCAACACGGAAGAGCCTGACACACTCGGAGAGGGAAGTTTGGTCTCCAACAGTTGGCCCTTCAGGACCCTGTGCTCCGAGAGGAGCGGGAAGGACCTCAAGGTCATGACCGGGACGTGGTGGGCACCCCACCAGACCGAGACCTCCCACGCCGGTGCCCTCCCGGCCAGCACACGAGGACCGAAGGTGCTGCCAGCAGAGACACGGCCGATCTCACCTGGTGACGGCACGATGTCACACTCATTCACAGCCCCAGGGTGTCCCACCAAGGACTGGTTCTTATCCAAGACCGTCCCCACAAAAGCCGTCTGCTCCTGCCCCAGAACAACATGCCCCTGTCCCCCTTCCTGAGACTCCTCCTGGCCGTGGCTGTCCTTCCCGCCTGGAGCTCTGCCATCCCGGGGCCAGGCTCCCAGGCTCCCAACACACATGCTTTGGACCAGGGGCCCTCTGTGGCATCTTGAAATACCTTTAAGAACCACCCACTGATCCTTCTCTTCAGAGAGGAAGATACATGTTCTTGCTCTAGAATGTTCTATGTGTAGAGACTGCATCTCTATGGGTAAGATTAGGACAGAGTCTACCCCACAGCTGTGAGGGGCTTGGTGGCTTCTCTCGCTGCGCCTCGAGTGGAACAGAGGCTTGGTGGGGACACGAGGGCTTTCCTGCCCACATCTGTCCGTGGGGGAGTAGAGAGATGAAGAAGTTACATGACTTGGAACACAAGACCTCTTCTCTCACTTCTCTGTAAAAGGGAGGAAACCACACACCCACCCTGCCCCCTCCCCCTCCCCCAGGCTGTGAGTTCCCTGCATATGCTCTGAGCCACCTCTGTTCCCTCAGAGCAGACCTCAGGCACAGCCCCGGGCAACCTCTCCCTTCCTGGGCAGAAACACTGGGGGTGATAAGCACCAGGACACAGCAACAGCTTCTCATGCCCCCTCACTGTGTGCTCGTCCGCAAAGAGGGTGTCGGAGGCCCCTGCCCCAGGGCCTCAGTGGTCCGGGTGTCTGTCTCAAGACCTCCCCCTTTCTGCATGTGTATCCACAGCAGTGCGGACATCACAGCTGCCATGTGAATGATTTCCCACACTCACCCCCTCAGGCCAGGAGTCCAGGCTCCAGGGTAAAGGCAGCAGGCTCATTCCAGAAAAGGCCAAGCCACGAGCGCTACTTAGAAAAAGCTCCTGTGCCTGCTGGCGTTCCAACTTGGCAAGAAAATGTTTGCCAGCCTGGAAACAAGGGGCAGCCGGTTGTGTTTCCCAGGTCCTGGTACCCTGGGTGGCTGTTCTTGGAAACCTGGAAGTGAAAAACCGAGCCAGAAGGAAGAAAGTCTCCGCCTCCATTTTACAGAATGAACATGGCTCCCCTCACCTGGGGCTTTGACAGGTGGAGCCTAGACTCAGATCCTACCAAGGAGTGGAGGGTACAATCACTCATGCAAATGACCTTTCACAACTGCATCATGGCCCCAAGATTCAAAGCTTTATCAGGAGAGGAAGTAGAGGGGTTCCCCGACAGGGAAGCCAGTGTGGGTCACACACGGACATTCATGTTACTGCCGGGCTTGGTTCGGGGGGTGCGGATCCAAAGTCAAGGTTGCTGGGGCAGGACAGAGGAATGGGCATGACTTCCCCTCCCGCGCTGCTCTGCTCCAGGGCTGGGGCTCTGGAAACCACCTGAACAGAGCGCCCATGCTTCTGGGGCAAACACATTTGAGCATCGGAGCAGGACGGACATTCGAGGTCACCCAGCTCAAACACCTCAGAGACATCAGGTGACCGGGCCGAAACCGCACAGCCTGGCAGCCCTGCCCGATCCGGTGCCCTTGCCCTTGCACTGTCCTCCTGGGAGGACCTGCAAAGCGCAAGGACTCTGGCCGCCTTCCAGGCCAGGAGCCAGGGACAGTGACAACCGGGGTCTGCTTGAGAACACTGGCTAACAGGCAGCAGTTCTGAAGGTACCCCCGCTGTGCAGCCATCCTGCCCAGAGCTGACCCCAGGGCCCCCACAACCCCCACCCTCCCCTCACCGACTCTGGATTCAGCCTGTCCCACCCTCTTCTTCAAAGACCCGCTCGGTCCTTCGGCTTCTCGCTCGACAGGCTGCGGAATCCGTGTCTCCTGAGTTCCACTCTGGCCATTTGCCCTTCCCCCTCCAAGAAAATTCACAGACTTCATCTGAGGTTTTTGGTTTGGTTTGCTACTATAAACATTAATGAAACAGACATAGGAAATACAAATTACTGATAAAAGAAGTGCGCGACCTCTGATAAAGCACGCATAGAAAGAGTCGTCCGGATTCTCCCGAGACTTTTTCTTTGCAGACATCATTCTGTGCAGTTTTATGATTTTGCCCTGTACTCCCTGATAGGGTCACTTCATCATCTCCGGCTTTAGGACTCAAGAACCATCCTACCTCCCTTCACAGGGACAGGACCACATGTCTATGGGCCAGCTACTCCAATTTCCAGGAGATTTATAAATCACAGCGCGAAGCATCAGACGCTCACGCGCGCGCACACACACACACACACACACACACACACACACACACACACACACATAGTGTTAGGTCTGTGCCCAAGAAGTACAGGGCAACTCTGTGGGTAATTTCCACGGAAGGTAATAAATTCTGTAAACTTGTTTGGTTCGCTCAAGACCCACATCTCCACGTCCTAGCTCCCTTTCCTGATCTAGCAGACCTGGAAAAGCTAAAGGGCACATTGACCAGACCTTTTGCCGCCAAGTGTCCACGTGTGACATAAGTTTAGCCACCAGTAACTCTCACCCAAGATAGCTGGATGCACCAAGACCTTGCAAAGGCGTCGATCTGCAGAGTCTCCACTTCCGTGAGAGTCAGTCCTGGAGCTGAGCCCGCTGAGCACGTTTGTTCTCATGGCAGCTCCTGGGCTGTCCTCTCCCACCTCCCATTTCACCATAACAACCAGGAGCACCTGCCACCCCTTAGCTTCCAGACTGATGAGCTTCTGAACTAGGTACATTTCTCCTTCCTCCGATGTACGGAGAAGTTCAATCATGATGTCTAATGAAGTTAATGGGATGGCTTCTGATATTAACACACGATTCTGACTTACCTTCCTCCAAAAGCCAATCCCCAGTTTGACACACGTGTTCTCACGCATTTGCAGAAGAAATATTGTGACTTTTATGATAGTGTTTCGTAAAATTTTGGTCTCGCGCCACATTGGATTACTACGAGCTAAGCAATGAGAAAGAGCAAAGTTGACATGTTATCTGATTTTTATTATAAAAATTAATAATCACATTTGATTGATATCATTTTAATCTGGACTCTACTGATTGTAGTAATCTATATCACAAGGTTCTTTCCCTACGTTATTTCTTTTTTTTTTTTAAAGATTTTATTTATTTATTTGACAGAGAGAGAGAGACAGCCAGTGAGAGAGGGAACACAAGCAGGGGGAGTGGGAGAGGAAGAAGCAGGCTGCCAGCGGAGGAGCCTGATGTGGGGCTCGATCCCATAACGCCGGGATCACGCCCTGAGCCGAAGGCAGACGCCCAACCGTTGTGCCACCCAGGCGCCCCTCCCTAAGTTATTTCTTAGTGGTTTTTATAATAGCCTTTGGAAATACAAATCTAAGTAGCAAGATGTATTATTTGAAAATCATTCATTAATGAAACATACATTGTTATTGGCGTATATAAAGTTAAAACTTAGTTGTATATTAGTTATGATGAAAAAATGTTGTGATGCAAATTTTTCCAATATCTGAATAATATCATTAAAACTCTGGTAAAATTTCACCTTTTGAT